>NW_027327531.1:0-300000 GCF_047675955.1 Chlorocebus sabaeus | reverse complement strand
TGTTAATTCATCTCACAGAGATACATCTTTCCCTTCAAGAAGCCTTTCGCTAAGGCTGTTCTTGTGGAATTGGCAAAGGGATATTTGGAAGCCCATAGAGGGCCATGGTGAAAAAGGAAATATCTTCCGTTCAGAACTGGAAAGAAGCTTTCTGAGAAACTGCTCTGTGTTCTGTTAATTCATCTCATAGAGTTACATCTTTCCCTTCAAGAAGCCTTTCGCTAAGTCTCTTCTTGTGGAATTGGCAAAGGGATATTTGGAAGCTCATAGAGGGCTATGGTGATAAAGGAAATATCTTCCGTTCAAAACTGGAAAGAAGCTTTCTGAGAAACTGCTCTGGGTTCTGTTAATTCATCTCACAGAGTTACATCTTTCCCTTCAAGAAGCCTTTCGCTAAGGCTGTTCTTGTGGATTTGGTAAAGGGATATTTGGAAGCCCATAGAGGGCTATGGTGACAAAAGAAATATCTTTCGTTCAAAACTGGAAAGAAGCATTCTGAGAAAATGCTCTGTGTTCTGTTAATTCATCTCACAGACTTACATCTTTCCCTTCAAGAAGCCTTTCGCTAAGGCTGTTCTTGTGGAATTGGCAAAGGGATATTTGGAAGCCCATAGAGGGCTATGGTGAAAAAGGAAATATCTTCCGTTCAAAACTGGAAAGAAGCTTTCTGAGAAACTGCTCTGTGTTCTATTAATTCATCTCACAGAGTTACATCTTTCCCTTCAAGAAGCCTTTCGCTAAGGCTGTTCTTGTGGAATTGGCAAAGGGATATTTGGAAGCCCATAGAGGGCTACGGTGAAAAAGGAAATATCTTGCGTTCAAAACTGGAAAGAAGCTTTCTGAGAAACTGCTCTGTGTTCTGTTAATTCATCTCACAGAGTTACATCTTTCCCTTCAAGAAGCCTTTCTTTAAGGCAGTTCTTGTGGAATTGTCAAAGGGATATTTGGAAGCCCATAGAGGGCTACGGTGAAAAAGGAAATATCTTGCGTTCAAAACTGGAAAGAAGCTTTCTGAGAAACTGCTCTGTGTTCTGTTAATTCATCTGACAGAGTTACATCTTTCCCTTCAAGAAGCCTTTCGCTAAGGCTGTTCTTGTGGAATTGGCAAAGGGATATTTGGAAGCCCATAGACGGCTATGGTGAAAAAGGAAATATCTGCCGTTCCAAACTGGAAAGAAGCTTTCTGAGAAACTGCTCTGTGTTGTGTTAATTCATCTCACAGAGTTACATCTTTCCCTTCAAGAAGCCTTTCGCTAAGGCTGTTCTTGTGGAATTGGCACAGGTATAGTTGGAAGCCCTTAGAGGGCTATGGTGAAAAAGGAAATAACTTCCGTTCAAAACTGGAAAGAAGCATTCTGAGAAACTGCTCTGTGTTCCGTTAATTCATCTCACAGATTTACGTCTTTCCTTTCAAAAAGCCTTTCCATAAGGCCGTTCTTGTGGAATTGGCAAAGGGATATTTTGAAGACCATAGACGGCTATGGTGAAAAAGGAAATATCTTGCGTTCCAAACTGGAAAGAAGCTTTCTGAGAAACTGCTCTGTGTTGTGTTAATTCATCTCACAGAGTTACATCTTTCCCTTCAAGAAGCCTTTCGCTAAGGCTGTTCTTGTGGAATTGGCAAAGGGATGTTTGGAAGCCCATAGAGGGCTACGGTGAAAAAGGAAATATCTTCGTTCAAACTGGAAAGAAGCTTTCTGAGAAACTGCTCTGTGTTCTGTTAATTCATCTCACAGAGTTACATCTTTCCCTTCAAGAAGCCTTTCGCTAAGGCTGTTCTTGTGGAATTGGCAAAGGGACATTTGGAAGCCCATAGACGGCTATGGTGAAAAAGGAAATAACTTCCGTTCAAAACTGGAAAGAAGCATTCTGAGAAACTACTCTGTGTTCCGTTAATTCATCTCACAGATTTACGTCTCTCCCTTCAAAAAGCCTTTCCATAAGGCCGTTCTTGTGGAATTGGCAAAGGGATATTTTGAAGACCATAGACGGCTATGGAGAAAAAGGAAATATCTTGCGTTCCAAACTGGAAAGAAGCTTTCTGAGAAACTGCTCTGTGTTGTGTTAATTCATCTCACAGAGTTACATCTTTCCCTTCAAGAAGCCTTTCGCTAAGGCTGTTCTTGTGGAATTGGCAAAGGGATATTTGGAAGCCCATAGAGGGCTATGGTGAAAAAGGAAATATCTTCCGTTCCAAACTGGAAGGAAGCTTTCTGAGAAACTGCTCTGTGTTCTGTTAATTCATCTCACAGAGTTACATCTTTCCCTTCAAGAAGACTTTCGCTAAGGCTGTTCTTGTGGAATTGGCAAAGGTTTATTTGGAAGCCCATAGAAGGCTATGGTGAAAAAGGAAATATCTTCCGTTCAAAACTGGAAAGAAGCTTTCTGAGAAACTGCTCTGTGTTCTGTTAATTCATCTCACAGAGTTACATCTTTCCCTTCAAGAAGCCTTTCGCTAAGGCTGTTCTTGTGGAATTGGCAAAGGGATGTTTGGAAGCCCATAGAGGGCTACGGTGAAAAAGGAAATATCTTGCGTTCAAAACTGGAAAGAAGCTTTCTGAGAAACTGCTCTGTGTTCTGTTAATTCATCTCACAGAGTTACATCTTTCCCTTCAAGAAGCCTTTCGCTAAGGCTGTTCTTGTGGAATTGGCAAAGGGACATTTGGAAGCCCATAGACGGCTATGGTGAAAAAGGAAATATCTTGCGTTAAAAACTGGAAAGAAGCTTTCTGAGAAACTGCTCTGTGTTGTGTTAATTCAACTCACAGAGTTACATCTTTCCCTTCAAGAAGCCTTTCGCTA
The DNA here is from genome assembly GCF_047675955.1 of Chlorocebus sabaeus. Classification (NCBI taxonomy): domain Eukaryota; kingdom Metazoa; phylum Chordata; class Mammalia; order Primates; family Cercopithecidae; genus Chlorocebus; species Chlorocebus sabaeus. Next base: position 297,198 of record NW_027327531.1, on the reverse strand, counting down.
AAGCTGTTCTTGTGGAATTGGCAAAGGGATATTTGGAAGCCCATAGAGGGCTATGGTGAAAAAGAAAATATCTTCCGTTCCAAACTGGAAAGAAGCTTTCTGAGAAACTGCTCTGTGTTCTGTTAATTCATCTCACAGAGTTACATCTTTCACTTCAAGAAGCCTTTCGCTAAGGCTGTTCTTGTGGAATTGGCAAAGGGATATTTGGAAGCCCATGGAGGGCTATGGTGAAAAAGGAAATATCTTCCGTTCAAAACTGGAAAGAAGCTTTTTGAGAAACTGCTCTGTGTTGTGTTAATTCATCTCACAGAGTTACATCTTTCCCTTCAAGAAGCCTTTCGCTAAGGCTGTTCTTGTGCAATTGGCAAAGGGATATTTGGAAGCCCATAGAGGGCTATGGTGAAAAAGGAAATAACTTCCGTTCAAAACTGGAAAGAAGCTTTCTGAGAAACTGCTCTGTTCTGTTAATTCATCTCACAGAGTTACATCTTTCCCTTCAAAAAACCTTTCGCTAAGGCCGTTCTTCTGGAATTGGAAAAGGGATATTTGGAAGCCCGTAGAGAGCTATTGTGAAAAAGGAATTATCTTCCGTTCAAAACTGGAGAGAAGCTTTCTGAGAAACTGCTCTGTGTTCTGTTAATTCATCTCACAGAGTTACATCTTTCCCTTCAAAAAACCTTTCGCTAAGGCCGTTCTTGTGGAATTGGAAAAGGGATATTTGGAAGCCCGTAGAGTGCTATTGTGAAAAAGGAATTATCTTCCGTTCAAAACTGGAAAGAAGCTTTCTAGAAACTGCTCTGTGTTCTGTTAATTCATCTCACAGAGTTACATCTTTCCCTTCAAGAAGCCTTTCGCTAAGTCTGTTCTTGTGGAATTGGCAAAGGAATATTTGGAAGCCCATAGACGGCTATGGTGAAAAAGGAAATATCTTGCGTTCCAAACGGGAAAGAAGCTTTCTGAGAAACTGCTCTGTGTTGTGTTAATTCATCTCACAGAGTTACATCTTTCTCTTCAAGAAGCCTTTCGCTAAGGCTGTTCTTGTGGAATTGGCAAAGGGATATTTGGAAGCCCATAGACGGCTATGGTGAAAAAGGAAATATCTTCCGTTCCAAACTGGAAAGAAGCTTTCTGAGAAACTGCTCTGTGTTCTGTTAATTCACCTCACAGAGTTACATCTTTCCCTTCAAGAAGCCTTTCGCCAAGGCTGTTCTTGTGGAATTGGCAAAGGGATATTTGGAAGCCCATAGAGGGCTATGGTGAAAAAGGATATATCTTCCGTTCAAAACTGGAAAGAAGCTTTTTGAGAAACTGCTCTGTGTTCTGTTAATTCATCTCACAGAGTTACATCTTTCCCTTCAAGAAGCCTTTCTTTAAGGCAGTTCTTGTGGAATTGTCAAAGGGATATTTGGAAGCCCATAGAGGGCTACGGTGAAAAAGGAAATATCTTGCGTTCAAAACTGGAAAGAAGCTTTCTGAGAAACTGCTCTGTGTTCTGTTAATTCATCTCACAGAGTTACATCTTTCCCTTCAAGAAGCCTTTCGCTAAGGCTGTTCTTGTGGAATTGGCAAAGGGATATTTGGAAGCCCATAGACGGCTATGGTGAAAAAGGAAATATCTGTCGTTCCAAACTGCAAAGAAGCTTTCTGAGAAACTGCTCTGTGTTGTGTTAATTCAACTCACAGAGTTACATCTTTCCCTTCAAGAAGCCTTTCGCTAAGGCTGTTCTTGTGGAATTGGCACAGGTATAGTTGGAAGCCCTTAGACGGCTATGGTGAAAAAGGAAATAACTTCCGTTCAAAACTGGAAAGAAGCATTCTGAGAAACTGCTCTGTGTTCCGTTAATTCATCTCACAGATTTACGTCTCTCCCTTCAAAAAGCCTTTCCATAAGGCCGTTCTTGTGGAATTGGCAAAGGGATATTTTGAAGACCATAGACGGCTATGGAGAAAAAGGAAATATCTTGCGTTCCAAACTGGAAAGAAGCTTTCTGAGAAACTGCTCTGTGTTGTGTTAATTCATCTCACAGAGTTACATCTTTCCCTTCAAGAAGCCTTTCGCTAACCTGTTCTTGTGGAATTGGCAAAGGGATATTTGGAAGCCCATAGAGGGCTATGGTGAAAAAGGAAATATCTTCCGTTCCAAACTGGAAAGAAGCTTTCTGAGAAACTGCTCTGTGTTCTGTTAATTCATCTCACAGAGTTACATCTTTCCCTTCAAGAAGACTTTCGCTAAGGCTGTTCTTGTGGAATTGGCAAAGGTTTATTTGGAAGCCCATAGAAGGCTATGGTGAAAAAGGAAATATCTTCCGTTCAAAACTGGAAAGAAGCTTTCTGAGAAACTGCTCTGTGTTCTGTTAATTCATCTCACAGAGTTACATCTTTCCCTTCAAGAAGCCTTTCGCTAAGGCTGTTCTTGTGGAATTGGCAAAGGGATGTTTGGAAGCCCATAGAGGGCTACGGTGAAAAAGGAAATATCTTGCGTTCAAAACTGGAAAGAAGCTTTCTGAGAAACTGCTCTGTGTTCTGTTAATTCATCTCACAGAGTTACATCTTTCCCTTCAAGAAGCCTTTCGCTAAGGCTGTTCTTGTGGAATTGGCAAAGGGACATTTGGAAGCCCATAGACGGCTATGGTGAAAAAGGAAATATCTTCCGTTCAAAACTGGAAAGAAGCTTTCTGAGAAACTGCTCTGTGTTGTGTTAATTCATCTCACAGAGTTACATCTTTCCCTTCAAGAAGCCTTTCGCTAAAGCTGTTCTTGTGGAATTGGCAAAGGGATATTTGGAAGCCCATAGAGGGCTATGGTGAAAAAGAAAATATCTTCCGTTCCAAACTGGAAAGAAGCTTTCTGAGAAACTGCTCTGTGTTCTGTTAATTCATCTCACAGAGTTACATCTTTCACTTCAAGAAGCCTTTCGCTAAGGCTGTTCTTGTGGAATTGGCAAAGGGATATTTGGAAGCCCATGGAGGGCTATGGTGAAAAAGGAAATATCTTCCGTTCAAAACTGGAAAGAAGCTTTTTGAGAAACTGCTCTGTGTTCTGTTAATTCATCTCACAGAGTTACATCTTTCCCTTCAAGAAGCCTTTCTTTAAGGCTGTTCTTGTGGAATTGGCAAAGGGATATTTGGAAGCCCATAGAGGGCTACGGTGAAAAAGGAAATATCTTCCGTTCAAAACTGGAAAGAAGCTTTCTGAGAAACTGTTCTGTGTTCTGTTAATTCATCTCACAGAGTTACATCTTTCCCTTCAAGAAGCCTTTCGCTAAGGCTGTTCTTGTGGAATTGGCAAAGGGATATATGGAAGCCCATAGAGGGCTAAGGTGAAAAAGGAAATATCTTCCGTTCAAAACTGGAAAGAAGCTTTCTGAGATACTGCTCTGTGTTCTGTTAATTCATCACACAGAGTTACATCTTTCCCTTCAAGAAGCCTTTCACTAAGGCTCTTCTTGTGGAATTGGCAAAGGGATATTTGGAAGCCCATAGAGGGCTATGGTGAAAAAGGAAATATCTTCCGTTCAAAAGTGGAAAGAAGCTTTCTGAGAAACTGCTCTGTGTTCTGTTAAATCATCTCACAGAGTTACATCTTTCCCTTCAAGAAGCCTTTCGCTAAGTCTATTCTTGTGGAATTGGCAAAGGTATAGTTGGAAGCCCATAGACGGCTATGGTGAAAAAGGAAATAACTTCCGTTCAAAACTTGAAAGAAGCTTTCTGAGAAAGTGCTCTGTGTTCCGTTAATTCATCTCACAGAGTTACGTATTTCCCTTCAAAAAGCCTTTCGCTAAGGCCGTTCTTGTGGAAATGGAAAAGGGATATTTGGAAGCCCGTAGAGGGCTATGGTGAAAAAGGAAATATCTTCCGTTCAAAACTGGAAAGAAGCTTTCTGAGAAACTGCTCTGTGTTCTGTTAATTCATCTCAGAGTTACATCTTTCCCTTCAAGAAGCCTTTCGCTAAGGCTGTTCTTGTGGAATTGGCAAAGGGATATTTGGAAGCCCATAGAGGGCTATGGTGAAAAAAGGAAATATCTTCCGTTCAAAACTGGAAAGAAGCTTTCTGAGAAACTGCTCTGTGTTCTGTTAATTCATCTCACAGAGTTACATCTTTAACTTCAAGAAGCCTTTCGCTAAGGCTGTTCTTGTGGAATTGGCAAAGGGATATTTGGATGCCCTTAGAGGGCTATGGTGAAAAAGGAAATATCTTCCGTTCCAAACTGGAAAGAAGCTTTCTGAGAAACTTCTCTGTGTTCTGTTAATTCATCTCACAGAGTTACATCTTTCCCTTCAAGAAGCCTTTCGCTAAGGCTGTTCTTGTGGAATTGGCAAAGGGATATTTGGAAGCCCATAGAGGGCTATGATGAAAAAGGAAATATCTTCCGTTCAAAACTGGAAAGAATCTTTCTGAGAAACTGCTCTGTGTTCTGTTAATTCATCTCACAGAGTTACATCTTTCCCTTCAAGAAGCCTTTCGCTAAGGCTGTTCTTGTGGAATTGGCAAAGGGATATTTGGAAGCCCATAGGGGGCTATGGTGAAAAAGTAAATATCTTCCGTTCAAAACTGGAAAGAAGCTTTCTGAGAAACTGCTCTGTGTTCTGTTAATTCATCTCACAGAGTTACATCTTTACCTTCAAGTAGCCTTTCGCTAAGGCTGTTCTTGTGGAATTGGCAAAGGGATATTTGAATGCCCTTAGAGGGCTATGGTGAAAAAGGAAATATCTTCCGTTCCAAACTGGAAAGAAGCTTTCTGAGAAACTGCTCTGTGTTCTGTTAATTCATCTCACAGAGTTATATCTTTCCCTTCAAAAAACCTTTCGCTAAGGCCGTTCTTCTGGAATTGGAAAAGGGATATTTGGAAGCCCGTAGAGAGCTATTGTGAAAAAGGAATTATCTTCCGTTCAAAACTGGAAAGAAGCTTTCTGAGAAACTGCTCTGTGTTCTGTTAATTCATCTCACAGAGTTACATCTTTCCCTTCAAAAAACCTTTCGCTAAGGCCGTTCTTGTGGAATTGGAAAAGGGATATTTGGAAGCCCGTAGAGAGCTATTGTGAAAAAGGAATTATCTTCCGTTCAAAACTGGAAAGAAGCTTTCTAGAAACTGCTCTGTGTTCTGTTAATTCATCTCACAGAGTTACATCTTTAACTTCAAGAAGCCTTTCGCTAAGTCTGTTCTTGTGGAATTGGCAAAGGGATATTTGGAAGCCCATAGACGGCTATGGTGAAAAAGGAAATATCTTCCGTTCCAAACTGGAAAGAAGCTTTCTGAGAAACTGCTCTGTGTTCTGTTAATTCATCTCACAGAGTTACATCTTTCCCTTCAAGAAGCCTTTCTTTAAGGCAGTTCTTGGGGAATTGTCAAAGGGATATTTGGAAGCCCATAGAGGGCTACGGTGAAAAAGGAAATATCTTGCGTTCAAAACTGGAAAGAAGCTTTCTAAGAAACTGCTCTGTGTTCTGTTAATTCATCTCACAGAGTTACATCTTTCCCTTCAAGAAGCCTTTCGCTAAGGCTGTTCTTGTGGAATTGGCAAAGGGATATTTGGAAGCCCATAGACGGCTACGGTGAAAAAGGAAATATCTGCCGTTCCAAACTGGAAAGAAGCTTTCTGAGAAACTGCTCTGTGTTGTGTTAATTCATCTCACAGAGTTACATCTTTCCCTTCAAGAAGCCTTTCGCTAAGGCTGTTCTTGTGCAATTGGCAAAGGGATATTTGGAAGCCCATAGAGGGCTATGGTGAAAAAGGAAATATCTTCCGTTCAAAACTGGAAAGAAGCTTTCTGAGAAACTGCTCTGTGTTCTGTTAATTCAACTCACAGAGTTACATCTTTCCCTTCAAGAAGCCTTTCGCTAAGGCTCTTCTTGTGGAATTGGCAAAGGGATATTTGGAAGCCCATAGAGGGCTATGGTGATAAAGGAAATATCTTCCGTTCAAAACTGGAAAGAAGCTTTCTGAGAAACTGCTCTGTGTTCTGTTAATTCATCTCACAGAGTTACATCTCTCCCTTCAAGAAGCCTTTCGCTAAGGCTGTTCTTGTGGAATTGGCCAAGGGATATTTGGAAGCCCATAGACGGCTATGGTAAAAAAGGAAATATCTTCTGTTCAAAACTGGAAAGAAGCTTTCTGAGAAACTGCTCTGTGTTCTGTTAATTCATCTCACAGAGTTACATCTTTCCCTTCAAGAAGCCTTTCGCTAAGGCTGTTCTTGTGGAATTGGCACAGGTATAGTTGGAAGCCCATAGACGGCTATAGTGAAAAAGGAAATTACTTCCGTTCAAAACTGGAAAGAAGCTTTCTGAGAAACTGCTCTGTGTCCCGTTAATTCATCTCACAGATTTACGTCTTTCCCTTCAAAAAGCCTTTCCATAAGGCCGTTCTTGTGGAATTGGCAAAGGGATATTTGGAAGCCCATAGACGGCTATGGTGAAAAAGGAAATATCTTGCGCTCCAAACTGGAAAGAAGCTTTCTGAGAAACTGCTCTGTGTTGTGTTAATTCATCTCACAGAGTTACATCTTTCCCTTCAAGAAGCCTTTCGCTAAGGCTGTTCTTGTGGAATTGGCAAAGGGATATTTGGAAGCCCATAGAGGGCTATGGTGAAAAAGGAAATATCTTCCGTTCCAAACTGAAAAGAAGCTTTCTGAGAAACTGCTCTGTGTTCTGTTAATTCAACTCACAGAGTTACATCTTTCCCTTCAAGAAGCCTTTCGCTAAGGCTGTTCTTGTGGAATTGGCAAAGGGATATTTGGAAGCCCATAGAGGGCTACGGTGAAAAAGGAAATATCTTGCGTTCAAAGCAGGAAAAAAGCATTCTGAGAAACTGCTCTGTGTTCTGTTAATTCATCTCACAGAGTTACATCTTTCCCTTCAAGAAGCCTTTCGCTAAGGCTGTTCTTGTGGAATTGGCAAAGGGATATTTGGAAGCCCATAGAGGGCTATGGTGAAAAAGGAATTATCTTCCGTTCCAAACTGGAAAGAAGCTTTCTGAGAAACTGCTCTGTGTTCTGTTAATTCATCTCACAGAGTTACATCTTTCCCTTCAAGAAGCCTTTCGCTAAGGCTGTTCTTGTGGAATTGGCAAAGGGATATTTGGAAGCCCATAGAGGGCCATGGTGAAAAAGGAAATATCTTCCGTTCAGAACTGGAAAGAAGCTTTCTGAGAAACTGCTCTGTGTTCTGTTAATTCATCTCATAGAGTTACATCTTTCCCTTCAAGAAGCCTTTCGCTAAGGCTGTTCTTGTGGAATTGGCAAAGGGATATTTGGAAGCCCATAGAGGGCTATGGTGAAAAAGGAAATATCTTCCGTTCAAAACTGGAAAGAAGCTTTCTGAGAAACTGCTCTGTGTTCTATTAATTCATCTCACAGAGTTACATATTTCCCTTCAAGAAGCCGTTCGCTAAGGCTGTTCTTGTGGAATTGGCAAAGGGATATATGGAAGCCCATAGAGGGCTATGGTGAAAAAGGGAATATCTTCCGTTGAAAGCTGGAAACAAGCTTTCTGAGAAACTGCTCTGTGTTCTGTTAATTCATCTCACAGAGTTACATCTTTCCCTTCAAGAAGCCTTTCGCTAAGGATGTTCTTGTGGAATTGGCAAAGGTTTATTTGAAAGCCCATAGAAGGCTATGGTGAAAAAGGAAATATCTTGTGTTCAAAACTGGAAAGAAGCTTCCTGAGAAACTGCTATGTGTTCTCTTAATTCATCTCACAGAGTTACATCTTTCCCTTCCAGAAGCCTTTCGCTAAGGCTGTTCTTGTGGAATTGGCAAAGGGATATTTGGAAGCCCATAGACGGCTATGGTGAATAAGGAAATATCTTGCGTTCCAAACTGGAAAGAAGCTTTCTGAGAAACTGCTCTGTGTTGTGTTAATTCATCTCACAGAGTTACATCTTTCCCTTCAAGAAGCCTTTCGCTAAAGCTGTTCTTGTGGAATTGGCAAAGGGATATTTGGAAGCCCATAGAGGGCTATGGTAAAAAAGGAAGTATCTTCCGTTCCAAACTGGAAAGAAACTTTCTGAGAAACTGCTCTGTGTTCTGTTAATTCATCTCACAGAGTTACATCTTTCCCTTCAAGAAGCCTTTCGCTAAGGCTGTTCTTGTGGAATTGGCAAAGGGATATTTGGAAGCCCATAGAGGGCTATGGTGAAAAAGGAAATATCTTCCGTTCAAAACTGGAAAGAAGCTTTTTGAGAAACTGCTCTGTGTTCTGTTAATTCATCTCACAGAGTTACATCTTTCCCTTCAAGAAGCCTTTCTTTAAGGCTGTTCTTGTGGAATTGGCAAAGGGATATTTGGAAGCCCATAGAGGGCTACGGTGAAAAAGGAAATATCTTGCGTTCAAAACTGGAAAGAAGCTTTCTGAGAAACTGCTCTGTGTTCTGTTAATTCATCTCACAGAGATACATCTTTCCCTTCAAGAAGCCTTTCGCTAAGGCTGTTCTTGTGGAATTGGCAAAGGGATATTTGGATGCCCATAGAGGGCCATGGTGAAAAAGGAAATATCTTCCGTTCAGAACTGGAAAGAAGCTTTCTGAGAAACTGCTCTGTGTTCTGTTAATTCATCTCACAGAGGTACATCTCACCCTTCAAGAAGCCTTTCGCTAACGCTGTTCTTGTGGAATTGGCCAAGGGATATTTGGAAGCCCATAGACGGCTACGGTGAAAAAGGAAATATCTTCTTTCTAAACTGGAAAGAAGCTTTCTGAGAAACTGCTCTGTGTTCTGTTAATTCATCTCACAGAGTTACATCTTTCCCTTCAAGAAGCCTTTCGCTAAGGCTGTTCTTGTGGAATTGGCACAGGTATAGTTGGAAGCCCTTAGACGGCTATGGTGAAAAAGGAAATAACTTCCGTTCAAAACTGGAAAGAAGCTTTCTGAGAAACTGCTCTGTGTTCCGTTAATTCATCTAACAGATTTACGTCTTTCCCTTCAAAAAGCCTTTCCATAAGGCCGTTCTTGTGGAATTGGCAAAGGGATATTTTGAAGACCATAGACGGCTATGGTGAAAAAGGAAATATCTTGCGTTCCAAACAGGAAAGAAGCTTTCTGAGAAACTGCTCTGTGTTGTGTTAATTCATCTCACAGAGTTACATCTTTCCCTTCAAGAAGCCTTTCGCTAAGGCTGTTCTTGTGGAATTGGCAAAGGGATATTTGGAAGCCCATAGAGGGCTATGGTGAAAAAGGAAATATCTTCCGTTCCAAACTGGAAAGAAGCTTTCTGAGAAACTGCTCTGTGTTCTGTTAATTCATCTCACAGAGTTACATCTTTCCCTTCAAGAAGCCTTTCGCTAAGGCTGTTCTTGTGGAATTAGCAAAGGGATATTTGGAAGCCCATAGAGGGCTACGGTGAAAAAGGAAATATCTTGCGTTCAAAGCAGGAAAAAATCTTTCTGAGAAACTGCTCTGTGTTCTGTTAATTCATCTCACAGAGTTACATCTTTCCCTTCAAGAAGCCTTTCGCTAAGGCTGTTCTTGTGGAATTGGCAAAGGGATATTTGGAAGCCCATAGACGGCTATGGTGAAAAAGGAAATATCTTCCGTTCCAAACTTTAAAGAAGCTTTCTGAGAAACTGCTATGTGTTGTGTTAATTCATCTCACAGAGTTACATCTTTCCCTTCAAGAAGCCTTTCGCTAAGGCTGTTCTTGTGGAATTGGCAAAGGGATATTTGGAAGCCCATAGAGGGCTATGGTGAAAAAGGAAATATCTTCCGTTCCAAACTGAAAAGAAGCTTTCTGAGAAACTGCTCTGTGTTCTGTTAATTCAACTCACAGAGTTACATCTTTCCCTTCAAGAAGCCTTTCGCTAAGGCTGTTCTTGTGGAATTGGCAAAGGGATATTTGGAAGCCCATAGAGGGCTACGGTGAAAAAGGAAATATCTTGCGTTCAAAGCAGGAAAAAAGCATTCTGAGAAACTGCTCTGTGTTCTGTTAATTCATCTCACAGAGTTACATCTTTCCCTTCAAGAAGCCTTTCGCTAAGGCTGTTCTTGTGGAATTGGCAAAGGGATATTTGGAAGCCCATAGACGGCTATGGTGAAAAAGGAATTATCTTCCGTTCCAAACTGGAAAGAAGCTTTCTGAGAAACTGCTCTGTGTTCTGTTAATTCATCTCACAGAGTTACATCTTTCCCTTCAAGAAGCCTTTCGCTAAGGCTGTTCTTGTGGAATTGGCAAAGGGATATTTGGAAGCCCATAGAGGGCCATGGTGAAAAAGGAAATATCTTCCGTTCAGAACTGGAAAGAAGCTTTCTGAGAAACTGCTCTGTGTTCTGTTAATTCATCTCATAGAGTTACATCTTTCCCTTCAAGAAGCCTTTCGCTAAGGCTGTTCTTGTGGAATTGGCAAAGGGATATTTGGAAGCCCATAGAGGGCTATGGTGAAAAAGGAAATATCTTCCGTTCAAAACTGGAAAGAAGCTTTCTGAGAAACTGCTCTGTGTTCTATTAATTCATCTCACAGAGTTACATATTTCCCTTCAAGAAGCCGTTCGCTAAGGCTGTTCTTGTGGAATTGGCAAAGGGATATATGGAAGCCCATAGAGGGCTATGGTGAAAAAGGAAATATCTTCCGTTGAAAGCTGGAAACAAGCTTTCTGAGAAACTGCTCTGTGTTCTGTTAATTCATCTCACAGAGTTACATCTTTCCCTTCAAGAAGCCTTTCGCTAAGGATGTTCTTGTGGAATTGGCAAAGGTTTATTTGAAAGCCCATAGAAGGCTATGGTGAAAAAGGAAATATCTTGTGTTCAAAACTGGAAAGAAGCTTCCTGAGAAACTGCTATGTGTTCTCTTAATTCATCTCACAGAGTTACATCTTTCCCTTCAAGAAGCCTTTCGCTAAGGCTGTTCTTGTGGAATTGGCAAAGGGATATTTGGAAGCCCATAGACGGCTATGGTGAATAAGGAAATATCTTGCGTTCCAAACTGGAAAGAAGCTTTCTGAGAAACTGCTCTGTGTTGTGTTAATTCATCTCACAGAGTTACATCTTTCCCTTCAAGAAGCCTTTCGCTAAAGCTGTTCTTGTGGAATTGGCAAAGGGATATTTGGAAGCTCATAGAGGGCTATGGTAAAAAAGGAAGTATCTTCCGTTCCAAACTGGAAAGAAACTTTCTGAGAAACTGCTCTGTGTTCTGTTAATTCATCTCACAGAGTTACATCTTTCCCTTCAAGAAGCCTTTCGCTAAGGCTGTTCTTGTGGAATTGGCAAAGGGATATTTGGAAGCCCATAGAGGGCTATGGTGAAAAAGGAAATATCTTCCGTTCAAAACTGGAAAGAAGCTTTTTGAGAAACTGCTCTGTGTTCTGTTAATTCATCTCACAGAGTTACATCTTTCCCTTCAAGAAGCCTTTCTTTAAGGCTGTTCTTGTGGAATTGGCAAAGGGATATTTGGAAGCCCATAGAGGGCTACGGTGAAAAAGGAAATATATTGCGTTCAAAACTGGAAAGAAGCTTTCTGAGAAACTGCTCTGTGTTCTGTTAATTCATCTCACAGAGATACATCTTTCCCTTCAAGAAGCCTTTCGCTAAGGCTGTTCTTGTGGAATAGGCAAAGGGATATTTGGAAGCCCATAGAGGGCCATGGTGAAAAAGGAAATATCTTCCGTTCAGAACTGGAAAGAAGCTTTCTGAGAAACTGCTCTGTGTTCTGTTAATTCATCTCACAGAGGTACATCTCACCCTTCAAGAAGCCTTTCGCTAAGGCTGTTCTTGTGGAATTGGCCAAGGGATATTTGGAAGCCCATAGACGGCTACGGTGAAAAAGGAAATATCTTCTTTCAAAACTGGAAAGAAGCTTTCTGAGAAACTGCTCTGTGTTCTGTTAATTCATCTCACAGAGTTACATCTTTCCCTTCAAGAAGCCTTTCGCTAAGGCTGTTCTTGTGGAATTGGCACAGGTATAGTTGGAAGCCCTTAGACGGCTATGGTGAAAAAGGAAATAACTTCCGTTCAAAACTGGAAAGAAGCTTTCTGAGAAACTGCTCTGTGTTCCGTTAATTCATCTAACAGATTTACGTCTTTCCCTTCAAAAAGCCTTTCCATAAGGCCGTTCTTGTGGAATTGGCAAAGGGATATTTTGAAGACCATAGACGGCTATGGTGAAAAAGGAAATATCTTGCGTTCCAAACAGGAAAGAAGCTTTCTGAGAAACTGCTCTGTGTTGTGTTAATTCATCTCACAGAGTTACATCTTTCCCTTCAAGAAGCCTTTCGCTAAGGCTGTTCTTGTGGAATTGGCAAAGGGATATTTGGAAGCCCATAGAGGGCTATGGTGAAAAAGGAAATATCTTCCGTTCCAAACTGGAAAGAAGCTTTCTGAGAAACTGCTCTGTGTTCTGTTAATTCATCTCACAGAGTTACATCTTTCCCTTCAAGAAGCCTTTCGCTAAGGCTGTTCTTGTGGAATTAGCAAAGGGATATTTGGAAGCCCATAGAGGGCTACGGTGAAAAAGGAAATATCTTGCGTTCAAAGCAGGAAAAAAGCTTTCTGAGAAACTGCTCTGTGTTCTGTTAATTCATCTCACAGAGTTACATCTTTCCCTTCAAGAAGCCTTTCGCTAAGGCTGTTCTTGTGGAATTGGCAAAGGGATATTTGGAAGCCCATAGACGGCTATGGTGAAAAAGGAAATATCTTCCGTTCCAAACTGGAAAGAAGCTTTCTGAGAAACTGCTCTGTGTTGTGTTAATTCATCTCACAGAGTTACATCTTTCCCTTCAAGAAGCCTTTCGCTAAGGCTGTTCTTGTGGAATTGGCAAAGGGATATTTGGAAGCCCATAGAGGGCTATGGTGAAAAAGGAAATATCTTCCGTTCAGAACTGGAAAGAAGCTTTCTGAGAAACTGCTCTGTGTTCTGTTAATTCATCTCATCGAGTTACATATTTCCCTTCAAGAAGCCTTTCGCTAAGGCTCTTCTTGTGGAATTGGCAAAGGGATATTTGGAAGCCCATAGAGGGCTATGGTGATAAAGGAAATAACTTCCGTTCAAAACTGGAAAGAAGCTTTCTGAGAAACTGCTCTGTGTTCTATTAATTCATCTCACAGAGTTACATCTTTCCCTTCAAGAAGCCGTTCGCTAAGGCTGTTCTTGTGGAATTGGCAAAGGGATATATGGAAGCCCATAGAGGGCTATGGTGAAAAAGGGAATATCTTCCGTTGAAAGCTGGAAACAAGCTTTCTGAGAAACTGCTCTGTGTTCTGTTAATTCATCTCAGAGTTACATCTTTCCCTTCAAGAAGCCTTTCGCTGAGGATGTTCTTGTGGAATTGGCAAAGGTTTATTTGGAAGCCCATAGAAGGCTATGGTGAAAAAGGAAATATCTTCCGTTCAAAACTGGAAAGAAGCTTTCTGAGAAACTGCTCTGTGTTGTGTTAATTCATCTCACAGAGTTACATCTTTCCCTTCAAGAAGCCTTTCGCTAAGGCTGTTCTTGTGGAATTGGCAAAGGGATGTTTGGAACCCCTAGAGGGCTACGGTGAAAAAGGAAATATCTTGTGTTCAAAACTGGAAAGAAGCTTCCTGAGAAACTGCTATGTGTTCTCTTAATTCATCTCACAGAGTTACATCTTTCCCTTCAAGAAGCCTTTCGCTAAGGCTGTTCTTGTGGAATAGGCAAAGGGATATTTGGAAGCCCATAGAGGGCCATGGTGAAAAAGGAAATATCTTCCGTTCAGAACTGGAAAGAAGCTTTCTGAGAAACTGCTCTGTGTTCTGTTAATTCATCTCACAGAGGTACATCTCACCCTTCAAGAAGCCTTTCGCTAAGGCTGTTCTTGTGGAATTGGCCAAGGGATATTTGGAAGCCCATAGACGGCTACGGTGAAAAAGGAAATATCTTCTTTCAAAACTGGAAAGAAGCTTTCTGAGAAACTGCTCTGTGTTCTGTTAATTAATCTCACAGAGTTACATCTTTCCCTTCAAGAAGCCTTTCGCTAAGGCTGTTCTTGTGGAATTGGCACAGGTATAGTTGGAAGCCCTTAGACGGCTATGGTGAAAAAGGAAATAACTTCCGTTCAAAACTGGAAAGAAGCTTTCTGAGAAACTGCTCTGTGTTCCGTTAATTCATCTAACAGATTTACGTCTTTCCCTTCAAAAAGCCTTTCCATAAGGCCGTTCTTGTGGAATTGGCAAAGGGATATTTTGAAGACCATAGACGGCTATGGTGAAAAAGGAAATATCTTGCGTTCCAAACTGGAAAGAAGCTTTCTGAGAAACTGCTCTGTGTTGTGTTAATTCATCTCACAGAGTTACATCTTTCCCTTCAAGAAGCCTTTCGCTAAGGCTGTTCTTGTGGAATTGGCAAAGGGATATTTGGAAGCCCATAGAGGGCTATGGTGAAAAAGGAAATATCTTCCGTTCCAAACTGGAAAGAAGCTTTCTGAGAAACTGCTCTGTGTTCTGTTAATTCATCTCACAGAGTTACATCTTTCCCTTCAAGAAGCCTTTCGCTAAGGCTGTTCTTGTGGAATTAGCAAAGGGATATTTGGAAGCCCATAGAGGGCTACGGTGAAAAAGGAAATATCTTGCGTTCAAAGCAGGAAAAAAGCTTTCTGAGAAACTGCTCTGTGTTCTGTTAATTCATCTCACAGAGTTACATCTTTCCCTTCAAGAAGCCTTTCGCTAAGGCTGTTCTTGTGGAATTGGCAAAGGGATATTTGGAAGCCCATAGACGGCTATGGTGAAAAAGGAAATATCTTCCGTTCCAAACTGGAAAGAAGCTTTCTGAGAAACTGCTCTGTGTTGTGTTAATTCATCTCACAGAGTTACATCTTTCCCTTCAAGAAGCCTTTCGCTAAGGCTGTTCTTGTGGAATTGGCAAAGGGATATTTGGAAGCCCATAGAGGGCTATGGTGAAAAAGGAAATATCTTCCGTTCAGAACTGGAAAGAAGCTTTCTGAGAAACTGCTCTGTGTTCTGTTAATTCATCTCATCGAGTTACATATTTCCCTTCAAGAAGCCTTTCGCTAAGGCTCTTCTTGTGGAATTGGCAAAGGGATATTTGGAATCCCATAGAGGGCTATGGTGATAAAGGAAATAACTTCCGTTCAAAACTGGAAAGAAGCTTTCTGAGAAACTGCTCTGTGTTCTATTAATTCATCTCACAGAGTTACATCTTTCCCTTCAAGAAGCCGTTCGCTAAGGCTGTTCTTGTGGAATTGGCAAAGGGATATATGGAAGCCCATAGAGGGCTATGGTGAAAAAGGGAATATCTTCCGTTGAAAGCTGGAAACAAGCTTTCTGAGAAACTGCTCTGTGTTCTGTTAATTCATCTCAGAGTTACATCTTTCCCTTCAAGAAGCCTTTCGCTGAGGATGTTCTTGTGGAATTGGCAAAGGTTTATTTGGAAGCCCATAGAAGGCTATGGTGAAAAAGGAAATATCTTCCGTTCAAAACTGGAAAGAAGCTTTCTGAGAAACTGCTCTGTGTTGTGTTAATTCATCTCACAGAGTTACATCTTTCCCTTCAAGAAGCCTTTCGCTAAGGCTGTTCTTGTGGAATTGGCAAAGGGATGTTTGGAACCCCTAGAGGGCTACGGTGAAAAAGGAAATATCTTGTGTTCAAAACTGGAAAGAAGCTTCCTGAGAAACTGCTATGTGTTCTCTTAATTCATCTCACAGAGTTACATCTTTCCCTTCAAGAAGCCTTTCGCTAAGTCTGTTCTTGTGGAATTGGCAAAGGGATATTTGGAAGCCCGTAGACGGCTATGGTGAATAAGGAAATATCTTGCGTTCCAAACTGGAAAGAAGCTTTCTGAGAAACTGCTCTGTGTTGTGTTAATTCATCTCACAGAGTTACATCTTTCCCTTCAAGAAGCCTTTCGCTAAAGCTGTTCTTGTGGAATTGGCAAAGGGATATTTGGAAGCCCATAGAGGGCTATGGTGAAAAAGGAAACATCTTCCGTTCCAAACTGGAAAGAAGCTTTCTGAGAAACTGCTCTGTGTTCTGTTAATTCATCTCACAGAGTTACATCTTTCCCTTCAAGAAGCCTTTCGCTAAGGCTGTTCTTGTGGAATTGGCAAAGGGATATTTGGAAGCCCATAGAGGGCTATGGTGAAAAAGGAAATATCTTCCGTTCAAAACTGGAAAGAAGCTTTTTGAGAAACTGCTCTGTGTTCTGCTAATTCATCTCACAGAGTTACATCTTTCCCTTCAAGAAGCCTTTCTTTAAGGCTGTTCTTGTGGAATTGGCAAAGGGATATTTGGAAGCCCATAGAGGGCTACGGTGAAAAAGGAAATATCTTGCGTTCAAAACTGGAAAGAAGCTTTCTGAGAAACTGCTCTGTGTTCTGTTAATTCATCTCACAGAGATACATCTTTCCCTTCAAGAAGCCTTTCGCTAAGGCTCTTCTTGTGGAATTGGCAAAGGGATATTTGGAAGCCCATAGACGGCTATGGTGAAAAAGGAAATATCTGCCGTTCCACACTGGAAAGAAGCTTTCTGAGAAACTGCTCTGTGTTCTGTTAATTCATGTCACAGAGTTACATATTTCCCTTCAAGAAGCCTTTCGCTAAGGCTGTTCTTGTGGAATTGGCAAAGCGATATTTGGAAGCCCATAGAGGGCTATGGTGAAAAAGGAAATAACTTCCGTTCAAAACTGGAAAGAAGCTTTCTGAGAAACTGCTCTGTGTTCTGTTAATTCATCTCACAGAGTTACATCTTTCCCTTCAAGAAGCCTTTCGCTAAGGCTCTTCTTGTGGAATTGGCAAAGGGATATTTGGAAGCCCATAGAGGGCTATGGTGATAAAGGAAATATCTTCCGTTCAAAACTGGAAAGAAGCTTTCTGAGAAACTGCTCTGTGTTCTGTTAATTCATCTCACAGAGTTACATCTCACCCTTCAAGAAGCCTTTCGCTAAGGCTGTTCTTGTGGAATTGGCCAAGGGATATTTGGAAGCCCATAGACGGCTACGGTGAAAAAGGAAATATCTTCTTTCAAAACTGGAAAGAAGCTTTCTGAGAAACTGCTCTGTGTTCTGTTAATTCATCTCACAGAGTTACATCTTTCCCTTCAAGAAGCCTTTCGCTAAGGCTGTTCTTGTGGAATTGGCACAGGTACACTTGGAAGCCCTTAGACGGCTATGGTGAAAAAGGAAATAACTTCCGTTCAAAACTGGAAAGAAGCTTTCTGAGAAACTGCTCTGTGTTCCGTTAATTCATCTAACAGATTTACATCTTTCCCTTCAAAAAGCCTTTCCATAAGGCCGTTCTTGTGGAATTGGCAAAGGGATATTTTGAAGACCATAGACGGCTATGGTGAAAAAGGAAATATCTTGCGTTCCAAACAGGAAAGAAGCTTTCTGCGAAACTGCTCTGTGTTGTGTTAATTCATCTCACAGAGTTACATCTTTCCCTTCAAGAAGCCTTTCGCTAAAGCTGTTCTTGTGGAATTGGCAAAGGGATATTTGGAAGCCCATAGAGGGCTATGGTGAAAAAGGAAATATCTTCCGTTCCAAACTGGAAAGAAGCTTTCTGAGAAACTGCTCTGTGTTCTGTTAATTCATCTCACAGAGTTACATCTTTCCCTTCAAGAAGCCTTTCGCTAAGGCTGTTCTTGTGGAATTAGCAAAGGGATATTTGGAAGCCCATAGAGGGCTACGGTGAAAAAGGAAATATCTTGCGTTCAAAGCAGGAAAAAAGCTTTCTGAGAAACTGCTCTGTGTTCTGTTAATTCATCTCACAGAGTTACATCTTTCCCTTCAAGAAGCCTTTCGCTAAGGCTGTTCTTGTGGAATTGGCAAAGGGATATTTGGAAGCCCATAGACGGCTATGGTGAAAAAGGAAATATCTTCCGTTCCAAACTGGAAAGAAGCTTTCTGAGAAACTGCTCTGTGTTGTGTTAATTCATCTCACAGAGTTACATCTTTCCCTTCAAGAAGCCTTTCGCTAAGGCTGTTCTTGTGGAATTGGCAAAGGGATATTTGGAAGCCCATAGAGGGCTATGGTGAAAAAGGAAATATCTTCCGTTCAGAACTGGAAAGAAGCTTTCTGAGAAACTGCTCTGTGTTCTGTTAATTCATCTCATCGAGTTACATCTTTCCCTTCAAGAAGCCTTTCGCTAAGGATGTTCTTGTGGAATTGGAAAAGGTTTATTTGGAAGCCCATAGAAGGCTATGGTGAAAAAGGAAATATCTTCCGTTCAAAACTGGAAAGAAGCTTTCTGAGAAACTGCTCTGTGTTCTGTGAATTCATCTCACAGAGTTACATCTTTCCCTTCAAGAAGCCTTTCGCTAAGGCTGTTCTTGTGGAATTGGCAAAGGGATGTTTGGAAGCCCATAGAGGGCTACGGTGAAAAAGGAAATATCTTGTGTTCAAAACTGGAAAGAAGCTTCCTGAGAAACTGCTATGTGTTCTCTTAATTCATCTCACAGAGTTACATCTTTCCCTTCAAGAAGCCTTTCGCTAAGGCTGTTCTTGTGGAATTGGCAAAGGGATATTTGGAAGCCCGTAGACGGCTATGGTGAATAAGGAAATATCTTGCGTTCCAAACTGGAAAGAAGCTTTCTGAGAAACTGCTCTGTGTTGTGTTAATTCATCTCACAGAGTTACATCTTTCCCTTCAAGAAGCCTTTCGCTAAAGCTGTTCTTGTGGAATTGGCAAAGGGATATTTGGAAGCCCATAGAGGGCTATGGTGAAAAAGGAAATATCTTCCGTTCCAAACTGGAAAGAAGCTTTCTGAGAAACTGCTCTGTGTTCTGTTAATTCATCTCACAGAGTTACATCTTTCCCTTCAAGAAGCCTTTCGCTAAGGCTGTTCTTGTGGAATTGGCAAAGGGATATTTGGAAGCCCATAGAGGGCTATGGTGAAAAAGGAAATATCTTCCGTTCAAAACTGGAAAGAAGCTTTTTGAGAAACTGCTCTGTGTTCTGCTAATTCATCTCACAGAGTTACATCTTTCCCTTCAAGAAGCCTTTCTTTAAGGCTGCTCTTGTGGAATTGGCAAAGGGA
The DNA here is from genome assembly GCF_047675955.1 of Chlorocebus sabaeus. Classification (NCBI taxonomy): domain Eukaryota; kingdom Metazoa; phylum Chordata; class Mammalia; order Primates; family Cercopithecidae; genus Chlorocebus; species Chlorocebus sabaeus. The sequence continues at coordinate 278,265 of NW_027327531.1, read as the reverse complement.
TATTTGGAAGCCCATAGAGGGCTACGGTGAAAAAGGAAATATATTGCGTTCAAAACTGGAAAGAAGCTTTCTGAGAAACTGCTCTGTGTTCTGTTAATTCATCTCCAGAGATACATCTTTCCCTTCAAGAAGCCTTTCGCTAAGGCTGTTCTTGTGGAATTGGCAAAGGGATATTTGGAAGCCCATAGACGGCTATGGTGAAAAAGGAAATATCTGTCGTTCCAAACTGGAAAGAAGCTTTCTGAGAAACTGCTCTGTGTTGTGTTAATTCATCTCACAGAGTTACATCTTTCCCTTCAAGAAGCCTTTCGCTAAGGCTGTTCTTGTGGAATTGGCAAAGGGATATTTGGAAGCCCATAGAGGGCTATGGTGAAAAAAGAAATATCTTCCGTTCAAAACTGGAAAGAAGCTTTCTGAGAAACTGCTCTGTGTTCTGTTAATTCATCTCACAGAGTTACATCTTTCCCTTCAAGAAGCCTTTCGCTAAGGCTCTTCTTGTGGAATTGGCAAAGGGATATTTGGAAGCCCATAGAGGGCTATGGTGATAAAGGAAATATCTTCCGTTCAAAACTGGAAAGAAGCTTTCTGAGAAACTGCTCTGTGTTCTGTTAATTCATCTCACAGAGTTACATCTTTCCCTTCAAGAAGCCTTTCGCTAAGGCTGTTCTTGTGGAATTGGCAAAGGGATATTTGGAAGTCCATAGAGGGCTATGGTGAAAAAGGAAATATCTGCCGTTCCACACTGGAAAGAAGCTTTCTGAGAAACTGCTCTGTGTTCTGTTAATTCATGTCACAGAGTTACATATTTCCCTTCAAGAAGCCTTTCGCTAAGGCTGTTCTTGTGGAATTGGCAAAGCGATATTTGGAAGCCCATAGATGGCTATGGTGAAAAAGGAAATATCTTCCGTTCAAAACTGGAAAGAAGCTTTCGGAGAAACTGCTCTGTGTTCTGTTAATTCATCTCACAGAGTTACATCTTTCCCTTCAAGAAGCCTTTCGCTAAGGCTGTTCTTGTGGAGTTGGCAAAGGGATATTTGGAAGCCCATAGACTGCTATGCTGAAAAAGGAAATATCTTGCGTTCCAAACTGGAAAGAAGCTTTCTGAGAAACTGCTCTGTGTTCTGTTAATTCATCTCACAGAGATACATCTTTCCCTTCAAGAAGCCTTTCGCTAAGGCTGTTCTTGTGGAATTGGCAAAGGGATATTTGGAAGCCCATAGACTGCTATGGTGAAAAAAAAAATATCTGACGTTCCAAACTGGAAAGAAGCTTTCTGAGAAACTGCTCTGTGTTGTGTTAATTCATCTCACAGAGTTACATCTTTCCCTTCAAGAAGCCTTTCGCTAAGGCTGTTCTTGTGGAATTGGCAAAGGGATATTTGGAAGCCCATAGAGGGCTATGGTGAAAAAGGAATTATATTGCGTTCAAAACTGGAAAGAAGCTTTCTGAGAAACTGCTCTGTGTTCTGTTAATTCATCTCACAGAGTTACATCTTTCCCTTCAAGAAGCCTTTCGCTAAGGCTCTTCTTGTGGAATTGGCAAAGGGATATTTGGAAGCCCATAGAGGGCTATGGTGATAAAAGAAATATCTTCCGTTCCAAACTGCAAAGAAGCTTTCTGAGAAACTGCTCTGTGTTTCGTTAATTCATCTCACAGATTTACGTCTTTCCCTTCAAAAAGCCTTTCCATAAAGCCGTTCTTGTGGAATTGGAAAAGGGATATTTGGAAGCCCGTAGAGGGCTATGGTGAAAAAGGATATATCTTCCGTTCAAAACTGGAAAGAAGCTTTCTGAGAAACTGCTCTGTGTTCTGTGAATTCATCTCAGAGAGTTACATCTTTCCCTTCAGGAAGCCTTTCGCTAAGGCTGTTCTTGTGGAATTGGCAAAGGTATAGTTGGAAGCCCATAGACGGCTATGGTGAAAAAGGAAATAACTTCCGTTCAAAACTGGAAAGAAGCTTTCTGAGAAACTGCTCTGTGTTCTGTTAATTCATCTCACAGAGTTACATCTTTCCCTTCAAGAAGCCTTTCGCTAAGGCTGTTCTTGTGGAATTGGCAAAGGGATATTTGGAAGCCCATAGAGGGCAATGGTGAAAAAGGAAATATCTTCCGTTCAAAATTGGAAAGAAGCCTTCTGAGAAACTGCTCTGTGTTCTGTTAATTCATCTCAGAGAGTTACATCTTTCCCTTCAAGAAGCCTTTCGCTAAGGCTGTTCTTGTGGAATTGGCAAAGGTATAGTTGGAAGCCCATAGACGGCTATGGTGAAAAAGGAAATAACTTCCGTTCAAAACTGGAAAGAAGCTTTCTGAGAAACTGCTCTGTGTTCTGTTAATTCATCTCACAGAGTTACATCTTTCCCTTCAAGAAGCCTTTCGCTAAGGCTCTTCTTGTGGAATTGGCAAAGGGATATTTGGAAGCCCATAGAGGGCTATGGTGATAAAGGAAATATCTTCCGTTCAAAACTGGAAAGAAGCTTTCTGAGAAACTGCTCTGTGTTCTGTTAATTCATCTCACAGAGTTACATCTCTCCCTTCAAGAAGCCTTTCGCTAAGGCTGTTCTTGTGGAATTGGCAAAGGGATATTTGGAAGCCCATAGAGGGCTATGGTGAAAAAGGAAATATCTTCCGTTCAAAACTGGAAAGAATCTTTCTGAGAAACTGCTCTGTGTTCTGTGAATTCATCTCACAGAGTTACATCTTTCCCTTCAAGAAGCCTTTCGCTAAGGCTGTTCTTGTGGAATTGGCAAAGGGATATTTGGAAGCCCATAGAGGTCTATGGTGAAAAAAGGAAATATCTTCCGTTCAAAACTGGAAAGAAGCTTTCTGAGAAACTGCTCAGTGTTCTATTAATTCATCTCACAGAGTTACATCTTTCCCTTCAAGAAGCCTTTCGCTAAGGCTGTTCTTGTGGAATTGGCAAAGGGATATTTGGAAGCCCATAGAGGGCTACGGTGAAAAAGGAAATATCTTCCGTTCAAAACTGGAAAGAAGCTTTCTGAGAAACTGCTCTGTGTTCTGTTAATTCATCTCACAGAGTTACATCTTTCCCTTCAAGAAGCCTTTCGCTAAGGCTGTTCTTGTGGAATTGGCAAAGGGATATTTGGAAGCCCATAGAGGGCTATGGTGAAAAAGGAAATATCTTCCGTTCAAAACTGGAAAGAAGCTTTCTGAGAAACTGCTCTGTGTTCTGTTAATTCATCTCACAGAGTTACATCTTTCCCTTCAAGAAGCCTTTCGCTAAGGCTCTTCTTGTGGAATTGGCAAAGGGATATTTGGAAGCCCATAGAGGGCTATGGTGATAAAGGAAATATCTTCCGTTCAAAACTGGAAAGAAGCTTTCTGAGAAACTGCTCTGTGTTCCGTTAATTCATCTCACAGATTTACGTCTTTCCCTTCAAAAAGCCTTTCCATAAGGACGTTCTTGTGGAATTGGAAAAGGGATATTTGGAAGCCCGTAGAGGGCTATGGTGAAAAAGGATATATCTTCCGTTCAAAACTGGAAAGAAGCTTTCTGAGAAACTGCTCTGTGTTCTGTTAATTCATCTCAGAGTTACATCTTTCCCTTCAAGAAGCCTTTCGCTAAGGATGTTCTTGTGGAATTGGCAAAGGTTTATTTGGAAGCTCATAGAAGGCTATGGTGAAAAAGGAAATATCTTCCGTTCAAAACTGGAAAGAAGCTTTCTGAGAAACTGCTCTGTGTTCTGTGAATTCATCTCACAGAGTTACATCTTTCCCTTCAAGAAGCCTTTCGCTAAGGCTGTTCTTGTGGAATTGGCAAAGGGATATTTGGAAGCCCATAGAGGTCTATGGTGAAAAAAGGAAATATCTTCCGTTCAAAACTGGAAAGAAGCTTTCTGAGAAACTGCTCAGTGTTCTATTAATTCATCTCACAGAGTTACATCTTTCCCTTCAAGAAGCCTTTCGATAAGGCTGTTCTTGTGGAATTGGCAAAGGGATATTTGGAAGCCCATAGAGGGCTACGGTGAAAAAGGAAATATATTGCGTTCAAAACTGGAAAGAAGCTTTCTGAGAAACTGCTCTGTGTTCTGTTAATTCATCTCACAGAGTTACATCTATCCCTTCAAGAAGCCTTTCGCTAAGGCTGTTCTTGTGGAATTGGCAAAGGGATATTTGGAAGCCCATAGAGGGCTATGGTGAAAAAGGAAATATCTTCCGTTCAAAACTGGAAAGAAGCTTTCTGAGAAACTGCTCTGTGTTCTGTTAATTCATCTCACAGAGTTACATCTTTCCCTTCAAGATGCCTTTCGCTAAGGCTCTTCTTGTGGAATTGGCAAAGGGATATTTGGAAGCCCATAGAGGGCTATGGTGATAAAGGAAATATCTTCCGTTCAAAACTGGAAAGAAGCTTTCTGAGAAACTGCTCTGTGTTCCGTTAATTCATCTCACAGATTTACGTCTTTCCCTTCAAAAAGCCTTTCCATAAGGCCGTTCTTGTGGAATTGGAAAAGGGATATTTGGAAGCCCGTAGAGGGCTATGGTGAAAAAGGATATATCTTCCGTTCAAAACTGGAAAGAAGCTTTCTGAGAAACTGCTCTGTGTTCTGTTAATTCATCTCAGAGTTACATCTTTCCCTTCAAGAAGCCTTTCGCTAAGGATGTTCTTGTGGAATTGGCAAAGGTTTATTTGGAAGCTCATAGAAGGCTATGGTGAAAAAGGAAATATCTTCCGTTCAAAACTGGAAAGAAGCTTTCTGAGAAACTGCTCTGTGTTCTGTTAATTCATCTCACAGAGTTACATCTTTCCCTTCAAGAAGCCTTTCGCTAAGGCTGTTCTTGTGGAATTGGCAAAGGGATGTTTGGAAGCCCATAGAGGGCTACGGTGAAAAAGGAAATATCTTGTGTTCAAAACTGGAAAGAAGCTTCCTGAGAAACTGCTATGTGTTCTCTTAATTCATCTCACAGAGTTACATCTTTCCCTTCAAGAAGCCTTTCGCTAAGGCTGTTCTTGTGGAATTGGCAAAGGGATATTTGGAAGCCCGTAGACGGCTATGGTGAATAAGGAAATATCTTGCGTTCCAAACTGGAAAGAAGCTTTCTGAGAAACTGCTCTGTGTTGTGTTAATTCATCTCACAGAGTTACATCTTTCCCTTCAAGAAGCCTTTCGCTAAAGCTGTTCTTGTGGAATTGGCAAAGGGATATTTGGAAGCCAATAGAGGGCTATGGTGAAAAAGGAAATATCTTCCGTTCCAAACTGGAAAGAAGCTTTCTGAGAAACTGCTCTGTGTTCTGTTAATTCATCTCACAGAGTTACATCTTTCCCTTCAAGAAGCCTTTCGCTAAGGCTGTTCTTGTGGAATTGGCAAAGGGATATTTGGAAGCCCATAGAGGGCTATGGTGAAAAAGGAAATATCTTCCGTTCAAAACTGGAAAGAAGCTTTTTGAGAAACTGCTCTGTGTTCTGCTAATTCATCTCACAGAGTTACATCTTTCCCTTCAAGAAGCCTTTCGCTAAGGCTGTTCTTGTGGAATTGGCAAAGGGATATTTGGAACCCCTTAGAGGGCTACGGTGAAAAAGGAAATATATTGCGTTCAAAACTGGAAAGAAGCTTTCTGAGAAACTGCTCTGTGTTCTGTTAATTCATCTCACAGAGTTACATCTTTCCCTTCAAGAAGCCTTTCGCTAAGGCTGTTCTTGTGGAATTGGCAAAGGGATATTTGGAAGCCCATAGAGGGCTATGGTGAAAAAGGAAATATCTTCCGTTCAAAACTGGAAAGAAGCTTTCTGAGAAACTGCTCTGTGTTCTGTTAATTCATCTCACAGAGTTACATCTTTCCCTTCAAGATGCCTTTCGCTAAGGCTCTTCTTGTGGAATTGGCAAAGGGATATTTGGAAGCCCATAGAGGGCTATGGTGATAAAGGAAATATCTTCCGTTCAAAACTGGAAAGAAGCTTTCTGAGAAACTGCTCTGTGTTCTGTTAATTCATCTCACAGAGTTACATCTTTCCCTTCAAGAAGCCTTTCGCTAAGGCTGTTCTTGTGGAATTGGCAAAGGGATATTTGGAAGCCCATAGACGGCTATGGTGAAAAAGGAAATATCTTCCGTTCCAAACTGGAAAGAAGCTTTCTGAGAAACTGCTCTGTGTTGTGTTAATTCATCTCACAGAGTTACATCTTTCCCTTCAAGAAGCCTTTCGCTAAGGCTGTTCTTGTGGAATTGGCAAAGGGATATTTGGAAGCCCATAGAGGGCTATGGTGAAAAAGGAAATATCTTCCGTTCAGAACTGGAAAGAAGCTTTCTGAGAAACTGCTCTGTGTTCTGTTAATTCATCTCATCGAGTTACATCTTTCCCTTCAAGAAGCCTTTCGCTAAGGATGTTCTTGTGGAATTGGAAAAGGTTTATTTGGAAGCCCATAGAAGGCTATGGTGAAAAAGGAAATATCTTCCGTTCAAAACTGGAAAGAAGCTTTCTGAGAAACTGCTCTGTGTTCTGTGAATTCATCTCACAGAGTTACATCTTTCCCTTCAAGAAGCCTTTCGCTAAGGCTGTTCTTGTGGAATTGGCAAAGGGATGTTTGGAAGCCCATAGAGGGCTACGGTGAAAAAGGAAATATCTTGTGTTCAAAACTGGAAAGAAGCTTCCTGAGAAACTGCTATGTGTTCTCTTAATTCATCTCACAGAGTTACATCTTTCCCTTCAAGAAGCCTTTCGCTAAGGCTGTTCTTGTGGAATTGGCAAAGGGATATTTGGAAGCCCGTAGACGGCTATGGTGAATAAGGAAATATCTTGCGTTCCAAACTGGAAAGAAGCTTTCTGAGAAACTGCTCTGTGTTGTGTTAATTCATCTCACAGAGTTACATCTTTCCCTTCAAGAAGCCTTTCGCTAAAGCTGTTCTTGTGGAATTGGCAAAGGGATATTTGGAAGCCCATAGAGGGCTATGGTGAAAAAGGAAATATCTTCCGTTCCAAACTGGAAAGAAGCTTTCTGAGAAACTGCTCTGTGTTCTGTTAATTCATCTCACAGAGTTACATCTTTCCCTTCAAGAAGCCTTTCGCTAAGGCTGTTCTTGTGGAATTGGCAAAGGGATATTTGGAAGCCCATAGAGGGCTATGGTGAAAAAGGAAATATCTTCCGTTCAAAACTGGAAAGAAGCTTTTTGAGAAACTGCTCTGTGTTCTGCTAATTCATCTCACAGAGTTACATCTTTCCCTTCAAGAAGCCTTTCTTTAAGGCTGCTCTTGTGGAATTGGCAAAGGGATATTTGGAAGCCCATAGAGGGCTACGGTGAAAAAGGAAATATATTGCGTTCAAAACTGGAAAGAAGCTTTCTGAGAAACTGCTCTGTGTTCTGTTAATTCATCTCCAGAGATACATCTTTCCCTTCAAGAAGCCTTTCGCTAAGGCTGTTCTTGTGGAATTGGCAAAGGGATATTTGGAAGCCCATAGACGGCTATGGTGAAAAAGGAAATATCTGTCGTTCCAAACTGGAAAGAAGCTTTCTGAGAAACTGCTCTGTGTTGTGTTAATTCATCTCACAGAGTTACATCTTTCCCTTCAAGAAGCCTTTCGCTAAGGCTGTTCTTGTGGAATTGGCAAAGGGATATTTGGAAGCCCATAGAGGGCTATGGTGAAAAAAGAAATATCTTCCGTTCAAAACTGGAAAGAAGCTTTCTGAGAAACTGCTCTGTGTTCTGTTAATTCATCTCACAGAGTTACATCTTTCCCTTCAAGAAGCCTTTCGCTAAGGCTCTTCTTGTGGAATTGGCAAAGGGATATTTGGAAGCCCATAGAGGGCTATGGTGATAAAGGAAATATCTTCCGTTCAAAACTGGAAAGAAGCTTTCTGAGAAACTGCTCTGTGTTCTGTTAATTCATCTCACAGAGTTACATCTTTCCCTTCAAGAAGCCTTTCGCTAAGGCTGTTCTTGTGGAATTGGCAAAGGGATATTTGGAAGTCCATAGAGGGCTATGGTGAAAAAGGAAATATCTGCCGTTCCACACTGGAAAGAAGCTTTCTGAGAAACTGCTCTGTGTTCTGTTAATTCATGTCACAGAGTTACATATTTCCCTTCAAGAAGCCTTTCGCTAAGGCTGTTCTTGTGGAATTGGCAAAGCGATATTTGGAAGCCCATAGATGGCTATGGTGAAAAAGGAAATATCTTCCGTTCAAAACTGGAAAGAAGCTTTCGGAGAAACTGCTCTGTGTTCTGTTAATTCATCTCACAGAGTTACATCTTTCCCTTCAAGAAGCCTTTCGCTAAGGCTGTTCTTGTGGAGTTGGCAAAGGGATATTTGGAAGCCCATAGACTGCTATGCTGAAAAAGGAAATATCTTGCGTTCCAAACTGGAAAGAAGCTTTCTGAGAAACTGCTCTGTGTTCTGTTAATTCATCTCACAGAGATACATCTTTCCCTTCAAGAAGCCTTTCGCTAAGGCTGTTCTTGTGGAATTGGCAAAGGGATATTTGGAAGCCCATAGACTGCTATGGTGAAAAAAAAAATATCTGACGTTCCAAACTGGAAAGAAGCTTTCTGAGAAACTGCTCTGTGTTGTGTTAATTCATCTCACAGAGTTACATCTTTCCCTTCAAGAAGCCTTTCGCTAAGGCTGTTCTTGTGGAATTGGCAAAGGGATATTTGGAAGCCCATAGAGGGCTATGGTGAAAAAGGAATTATATTGCGTTCAAAACTGGAAAGAAGCTTTCTGAGAAACTGCTCTGTGTTCTGTTAATTCATCTCACAGAGTTACATCTTTCCCTTCAAGAAGCCTTTCGCTAAGGCTCTTCTTGTGGAATTGGCAAAGGGATATTTGGAAGCCCATAGAGGGCTATGGTGATAAAAGAAATATCTTCCGTTCCAAACTGCAAAGAAGCTTTCTGAGAAACTGCTCTGTGTTTCGTTAATTCATCTCACAGATTTACGTCTTTCCCTTCAAAAAGCCTTTCCATAAAGCCGTTCTTGTGGAATTGGAAAAGGGATATTTGGAAGCCCGTAGAGGGCTATGGTGAAAAAGGATATATCTTCCGTTCAAAACTGGAAAGAAGCTTTCTGAGAAACTGCTCTGTGTTCTGTGAATTCATCTCAGAGAGTTACATCTTTCCCTTCAGGAAGCCTTTCGCTAAGGCTGTTCTTGTGGAATTGGCAAAGGTATAGTTGGAAGCCCATAGACGGCTATGGTGAAAAAGGAAATAACTTCCGTTCAAAACTGGAAAGAAGCTTTCTGAGAAACTGCTCTGTGTTCTGTTAATTCATCTCACAGAGTTACATCTTTCCCTTCAAGAAGCCTTTCGCTAAGGCTGTTCTTGTGGAATTGGCAAAGGGATATTTGGAAGCCCATAGAGGGCAATGGTGAAAAAGGAAATATCTTCCGTTCAAAATTGGAAAGAAGCCTTCTGAGAAACTGCTCTGTGTTCTGTTAATTCATCTCAGAGAGTTACATCTTTCCCTTCAAGAAGCCTTTCGCTAAGGCTGTTCTTGTGGAATTGGCAAAGGTATAGTTGGAAGCCCATAGACGGCTATGGTGAAAAAGGAAATAACTTCCGTTCAAAACTGGAAAGAAGCTTTCTGAGAAACTGCTCTGTGTTCTGTTAATTCATCTCACAGAGTTACATCTTTCCCTTCAAGAAGCCTTTCGCTAAGGCTCTTCTTGTGGAATTGGCAAAGGGATATTTGGAAGCCCATAGAGGGCTATGGTGATAAAGGAAATATCTTCCGTTCAAAACTGGAAAGAAGCTTTCTGAGAAACTGCTCTGTGTTCTGTTAATTCATCTCACAGAGTTACATCTCTCCCTTCAAGAAGCCTTTCGCTAAGGCTGTTCTTGTGGAATTGGCAAAGGGATATTTGGAAGCCCATAGAGGGCTATGGTGAAAAAGGAAATATCTTCCGTTCAAAACTGGAAAGAATCTTTCTGAGAAACTGCTCTGTGTTCTGTGAATTCATCTCACAGAGTTACATCTTTCCCTTCAAGAAGCCTTTCGCTAAGGCTGTTCTTGTGGAATTGGCAAAGGGATATTTGGAAGCCCATAGAGGTCTATGGTGAAAAAAGGAAATATCTTCCGTTCAAAACTGGAAAGAAGCTTTCTGAGAAACTGCTCAGTGTTCTATTAATTCATCTCACAGAGTTACATCTTTCCCTTCAAGAAGCCTTTCGCTAAGGCTGTTCTTGTGGAATTGGCAAAGGGATATTTGGAAGCCCATAGAGGGCTACGGTGAAAAAGGAAATATCTTCCGTTCAAAACTGGAAAGAAGCTTTCTGAGAAACTGCTCTGTGTTCTGTTAATTCATCTCACAGAGTTACATCTTTCCCTTCAAGAAGCCTTTCGCTAAGGCTGTTCTTGTGGAATTGGCAAAGGGATATTTGGAAGCCCATAGAGGGCTATGGTGAAAAAGGAAATATCTTCCGTTCAAAACTGGAAAGAAGCTTTCTGAGAAACTGCTCTGTGTTCTGTTAATTCATCTCACAGAGTTACATCTTTCCCTTCAAGAAGCCTTTCGCTAAGGCTCTTCTTGTGGAATTGGCAAAGGGATATTTGGAAGCCCATAGAGGGCTATGGTGATAAAGGAAATATCTTCCGTTCAAAACTGGAAAGAAGCTTTCTGAGAAACTGCTCTGTGTTCCGTTAATTCATCTCACAGATTTACGTCTTTCCCTTCAAAAAGCCTTTCCATAAGGACGTTCTTGTGGAATTGGAAAAGGGATATTTGGAAGCCCGTAGAGGGCTATGGTGAAAAAGGATATATCTTCCGTTCAAAACTGGAAAGAAGCTTTCTGAGAAACTGCTCTGTGTTCTGTTAATTCATCTCAGAGTTACATCTTTCCCTTCAAGAAGCCTTTCGCTAAGGATGTTCTTGTGGAATTGGCAAAGGTTTATTTGGAAGCTCATAGAAGGCTATGGTGAAAAAGGAAATATCTTCCGTTCAAAACTGGAAAGAAGCTTTCTGAGAAACTGCTCTGTGTTCTGTGAATTCATCTCACAGAGTTACATCTTTCCCTTCAAGAAGCCTTTCGCTAAGGCTGTTCTTGTGGAATTGGCAAAGGGATATTTGGAAGCCCATAGAGGTCTATGGTGAAAAAAGGAAATATCTTCCGTTCAAAACTGGAAAGAAGCTTTCTGAGAAACTGCTCAGTGTTCTATTAATTCATCTCACAGAGTTACATCTTTCCCTTCAAGAAGCCTTTCGATAAGGCTGTTCTTGTGGAATTGGCAAAGGGATATTTGGAAGCCCATAGAGGGCTACGGTGAAAAAGGAAATATATTGCGTTCAAAACTGGAAAGAAGCTTTCTGAGAAACTGCTCTGTGTTCTGTTAATTCATCTCACAGAGTTACATCTATCCCTTCAAGAAGCCTTTCGCTAAGGCTGTTCTTGTGGAATTGGCAAAGGGATATTTGGAAGCCCATAGAGGGCTATGGTGAAAAAGGAAATATCTTCCGTTCAAAACTGGAAAGAAGCTTTCTGAGAAACTGCTCTGTGTTCTGTTAATTCATCTCACAGAGTTACATCTTTCCCTTCAAGATGCCTTTCGCTAAGGCTCTTCTTGTGGAATTGGCAAAGGGATATTTGGAAGCCCATAGAGGGCTATGGTGATAAAGGAAATATCTTCCGTTCAAAACTGGAAAGAAGCTTTCTGAGAAACTGCTCTGTGTTCCGTTAATTCATCTCACAGATTTACGTCTTTCCCTTCAAAAAGCCTTTCCATAAGGCCGTTCTTGTGGAATTGGAAAAGGGATATTTGGAAGCCCGTAGAGGGCTATGGTGAAAAAGGATATATCTTCCGTTCAAAACTGGAAAGAAGCTTTCTGAGAAACTGCTCTGTGTTCTGTTAATTCATCTCAGAGTTACATCTTTCCCTTCAAGAAGCCTTTCGCTAAGGATGTTCTTGTGGAATTGGCAAAGGTTTATTTGGAAGCTCATAGAAGGCTATGGTGAAAAAGGAAATATCTTCCGTTCAAAACTGGAAAGAAGCTTTCTGAGAAACTGCTCTGTGTTCTGTTAATTCATCTCACAGAGTTACATCTTTCCCTTCAAGAAGCCTTTCGCTAAGGCTGTTCTTGTGGAATTGGCAAAGGGATGTTTGGAAGCCCATAGAGGGCTACGGTGAAAAAGGAAATATCTTGTGTTCAAAACTGGAAAGAAGCTTCCTGAGAAACTGCTATGTGTTCTCTTAATTCATCTCACAGAGTTACATCTTTCCCTTCAAGAAGCCTTTCGCTAAGGCTGTTCTTGTGGAATTGGCAAAGGGATATTTGGAAGCCCGTAGACGGCTATGGTGAATAAGGAAATATCTTGCGTTCCAAACTGGAAAGAAGCTTTCTGAGAAACTGCTCTGTGTTGTGTTAATTCATCTCACAGAGTTACATCTTTCCCTTCAAGAAGCCTTTCGCTAAAGCTGTTCTTGTGGAATTGGCAAAGGGATATTTGGAAGCCAATAGAGGGCTATGGTGAAAAAGGAAATATCTTCCGTTCCAAACTGGAAAGAAGCTTTCTGAGAAACTGCTCTGTGTTCTGTTAATTCATCTCACAGAGTTACATCTTTCCCTTCAAGAAGCCTTTCGCTAAGGCTGTTCTTGTGGAATTGGCAAAGGGATATTTGGAAGCCCATAGAGGGCTATGGTGAAAAAGGAAATATCTTCCGTTCCAAACTGGAAAGAAGCTTTCTGAGAAACTGCTCTGTGTTCTGTTAATTCATCTCACAGAGTTACATCTTTCCCTTCAAGAAGCCTTTCGCTAAGGCTGTTCTTGTGGAATTGGCAAAGGGATATTTGGAAGCCCATAGAGGGCTATGGTGAAAAAGGAAATATCTTCCGTTCAAAACTGGAAAGAAGCTTTTTGAGAAACTGCTCTGTGTTCTGCTAATTCATCTCACAGAGTTACATCTTTCCCTTCAAGAAGCCTTTCGCTAAGGCTGTTCTTGTGGAATTGGCAAAGGGATATTTGGAACCCCTTAGAGGGCTACGGTGAAAAAGGAAATATATTGCGTTCAAAACTGGAAAGAAGCTTTCTGAGAAACTGCTCTGTGTTCTGTTAATTCATCTCACAGAGTTACATCTTTCCCTTCAAGAAGCCTTTCGCTAAGGCTGTTCTTGTGGAATTGGCAAAGGGATATTTGGAAGCCCATAGAGGGCTATGGTGAAAAAGGAAATATCTTCCGTTCAAAACTGGAAAGAAGCTTTCTGAGAAACTGCTCTGTGTTCTGTTAATTCATCTCACAGAGTTACATCTTTCCCTTCAAGATGCCTTTCGCTAAGGCTCTTCTTGTGGAATTGGCAAAGGGATATTTGGAAGCCCATAGAGGGCTATGGTGATAAAGGAAATATCTTCCGTTCAAAACTGGAAAGAAGCTTTCTGAGAAACTGCTCTGTGTTCTGTTAATTCATCTCACAGAGTTACATCTTTCCCTTCAAGAAGCCTTTCGCTAAGGCTGTTCTTGTGGAATTGGCAAAGGGATATTTGGAAGCCCATAGACGGCTATGGTGAAAAAGGAAATATCTTCCGTTCCAAACTGGAAAGAAGCTTTCTGAGAAACTGCTCTGTGTTGTGTTAATTCATCTCACAGAGTTACATCTTTCCCTTCAAGAAGCCTTTCGCTAAGGCTGTTCTTGTGGAATTGGCAAAGGGATATTTGGAAGCCCATAGAGGGCTATGGTGAAAAAGGAAATATCTTCCGTTCAGAACTGGAAAGAAGCTTTCTGAGAAACTGCTCTGTGTTCTGTTAATTCATCTCATCGAGTTACATCTTTCCCTTCAAGAAGCCTTTCGCTAAGGATGTTCTTGTGGAATTGGAAAAGGTTTATTTGGAAGCCCATAGAAGGCTATGGTGAAAAAGGAAATATCTTCCGTTCAAAACTGGAAAGAAGCTTTCTGAGAAACTGCTCTGTGTTCTGTGAATTCATCTCACAGAGTTACATCTTTCCCTTCAAGAAGCCTTTCGCTAAGGCTGTTCTTGTGGAATTGGCAAAGGGATGTTTGGAAGCCCATAGAGGGCTACGGTGAAAAAGGAAATATCTTGTGTTCAAAACTGGAAAGAAGCTTCCTGAGAAACTGCTATGTGTTCTCTTAATTCATCTCACAGAGTTACATCTTTCCCTTCAAGAAGCCTTTCGCTAAGGCTGTTCTTGTGGAATTGGCAAAGGGATATTTGGAAGCCCGTAGACGGCTATGGTGAATAAGGAAATATCTTGCGTTCCAAACTGGAAAGAAGCTTTCTGAGAAACTGCTCTGTGTTGTGTTAATTCATCTCACAGAGTTACATCTTTCCCTTCAAGAAGCCTTTCGCTAAAGCTGTTCTTGTGGAATTGGCAAAGGGATATTTGGAAGCCCATAGAGGGCTATGGTGAAAAAGGAAATATCTTCCGTTCCAAACTGGAAAGAAGCTTTCTGAGAAACTGCTCTGTGTTCTGTTAATTCATCTCACAGAGTTACATCTTTCCCTTCAAGAAGCCTTTCGCTAAGGCTGTTCTTGTGGAATTGGCAAAGGGATATTTGGAAGCCCATAGAGGGCTATGGTGAAAAAGGAAATATCTTCCGTTCAAAACTGGAAAGAAGCTTTTTGAGAAACTGCTCTGTGTTCTGCTAATTCATCTCACAGAGTTACATCTTTCCCTTCAAGAAGCCTTTCTTTAAGGCTGCTCTTGTGGAATTGGCAAAGGGATATTTGGAAGCCCATAGAGGGCTACGGTGAAAAAGGAAATATATTGCGTTCAAAACTGGAAAGAAGCTTTCTGAGAAACTGCTCTGTGTTCTGTTAATTCATCTCCAGAGATACATCTTTCCCTTCAAGAAGCCTTTCGCTAAGGCTGTTCTTGTGGAATTGGCAAAGGGATATTTGGAAGCCCATAGACGGCTATGGTGAAAAAGGAAATATCTGTCGTTCCAAACTGGAAAGAAGCTTTCTGAGAAACTGCTCTGTGTTGTGTTAATTCATCTCACAGAGTTACATCTTTCCCTTCAAGAAGCCTTTCGCTAAGGCTGTTCTTGTGGAATTGGCAAAGGGATATTTGGAAGCCCATAGAGGGCTATGGTGAAAAAAGAAATATCTTCCGTTCAAAACTGGAAAGAAGCTTTCTGAGAAACTGCTCTGTGTTCTGTTAATTCATCTCACAGAGTTACATCTTTCCCTTCAAGAAGCCTTTCGCTAAGGCTCTTCTTGTGGAATTGGCAAAGGGATATTTGGAAGCCCATAGAGGGCTATGGTGATAAAGGAAATATCTTCCGTTCAAAACTGGAAAGAAGCTTTCTGAGAAACTGCTCTGTGTTCTGTTAATTCATCTCACAGAGTTACATCTTTCCCTTCAAGAAGCCTTTCGCTAAGGCTGTTCTTGTGGAATTGGCAAAGGGATATTTGGAAGTCCATAGAGGGCTATGGTGAAAAAGGAAATATCTGCCGTTCCACACTGGAAAGAAGCTTTCTGAGAAACTGCTCTGTGTTCTGTTAATTCATGTCACAGAGTTACATATTTCCCTTCAAGAAGCCTTTCGCTAAGGCTGTTCTTGTGGAATTGGCAAAGCGATATTTGGAAGCCCATAGATGGCTATGGTGAAAAAGGAAATATCTTCCGTTCAAAACTGGAAAGAAGCTTTCGGAGAAACTGCTCTGTGTTCTGTTAATTCATCTCACAGAGTTACATCTTTCCCTTCAAGAAGCCTTTCGCTAAGGCTGTTCTTGTGGAGTTGGCAAAGGGATATTTGGAAGCCCATAGACTGCTATGCTGAAAAAGGAAATATCTTGCGTTCCAAACTGGAAAGAAGCTTTCTGAGAAACTGCTCTGTGTTCTGTTAATTCATCTCACAGAGATACATCTTTCCCTTCAAGAAGCCTTTCGCTAAGGCTGTTCTTGTGGAATTGGCAAAGGGATATTTGGAAGCCCATAGACTGCTATGGTGAAAAAAAAAATATCTGACGTTCCAAACTGGAAAGAAGCTTTCTGAGAAACTGCTCTGTGTTGTGTTAATTCATCTCACAGAGTTACATCTTTCCCTTCAAGAAGCCTTTCGCTAAGGCTGTTCTTGTGGAATTGGCAAAGGGATATTTGGAAGCCCATAGAGGGCTATGGTGAAAAAGGAATTATATTGCGTTCAAAACTGGAAAGAAGCTTTCTGAGAAACTGCTCTGTGTTCTGTTAATTCATCTCACAGAGTTACATCTTTCCCTTCAAGAAGCCTTTCGCTAAGGCTCTTCTTGTGGAATTGGCAAAGGGATATTTGGAAGCCCATAGAGGGCTATGGTGATAAAAGAAATATCTTCCGTTCCAAACTGCAAAGAAGCTTTCTGAGAAACTGCTCTGTGTTTCGTTAATTCATCTCACAGATTTACGTCTTTCCCTTCAAAAAGCCTTTCCATAAAGCCGTTCTTGTGGAATTGGAAAAGGGATATTTGGAAGCCCGTAGAGGGCTATGGTGAAAAAGGATATATCTTCCGTTCAAAACTGGAAAGAAGCTTTCTGAGAAACTGCTCTGTGTTCTGTGAATTCATCTCAGAGAGTTACATCTTTCCCTTCAGGAAGCCTTTCGCTAAGGCTGTTCTTGTGGAATTGGCAAAGGTATAGTTGGAAGCCCATAGACGGCTATGGTGAAAAAGGAAATAACTTCCGTTCAAAACTGGAAAGAAGCTTTCTGAGAAACTGCTCTGTGTTCTGTTAATTCATCTCACAGAGTTACATCTTTCCCTTCAAGAAGCCTTTCGCTAAGGCTGTTCTTGTGGAATTGGCAAAGGGATATTTGGAAGCCCATAGAGGGCAATGGTGAAAAAGGAAATATCTTCCGTTCAAAATTGGAAAGAAGCCTTCTGAGAAACTGCTCTGTGTTCTGTTAATTCATCTCAGAGAGTTACATCTTTCCCTTCAAGAAGCCTTTCGCTAAGGCTGTTCTTGTGGAATTGGCAAAGGTATAGTTGGAAGCCCATAGACGGCTATGGTGAAAAAGGAAATAACTTCCGTTCAAAACTGGAAAGAAGCTTTCTGAGAAACTGCTCTGTGTTCTGTTAATTCATCTCACAGAGTTACATCTTTCCCTTCAAGAAGCCTTTCGCTAAGGCTCTTCTTGTGGAATTGGCAAAGGGATATTTGGAAGCCCATAGAGGGCTATGGTGATAAAGGAAATATCTTCCGTTCAAAACTGGAAAGAAGCTTTCTGAGAAACTGCTCTGTGTTCTGTTAATTCATCTCACAGAGTTACATCTCTCCCTTCAAGAAGCCTTTCGCTAAGGCTGTTCTTGTGGAATTGGCAAAGGGATATTTGGAAGCCCATAGAGGGCTATGGTGAAAAAGGAAATATCTTCCGTTCAAAACTGGAAAGAATCTTTCTGAGAAACTGCTCTGTGTTCTGTGAATTCATCTCACAGAGTTACATCTTTCCCTTCAAGAAGCCTTTCGCTAAGGCTGTTCTTGTGGAATTGGCAAAGGGATATTTGGAAGCCCATAGAGGTCTATGGTGAAAAAAGGAAATATCTTCCGTTCAAAACTGGAAAGAAGCTTTCTGAGAAACTGCTCAGTGTTCTATTAATTCATCTCACAGAGTTACATCTTTCCCTTCAAGAAGCCTTTCGCTAAGGCTGTTCTTGTGGAATTGGCAAAGGGATATTTGGAAGCCCATAGAGGGCTACGGTGAAAAAGGAAATATCTTCCGTTCAAAACTGGAAAGAAGCTTTCTGAGAAACTGCTCTGTGTTCTGTTAATTCATCTCACAGAGTTACATCTTTCCCTTCAAGAAGCCTTTCGCTAAGGCTGTTCTTGTGGAATTGGCAAAGGGATATTTGGAAGCCCATAGAGGGCTATGGTGAAAAAGGAAATATCTTCCGTTCAAAACTGGAAAGAAGCTTTCTGAGAAACTGCTCTGTGTTCTGTTAATTCATCTCACAGAGTTACATCTTTCCCTTCAAGAAGCCTTTCGCTAAGGCTCTTCTTGTGGAATTGGCAAAGGGATATTTGGAAGCCCATAGAGGGCTATGGTGATAAAGGAAATATCTTCCGTTCAAAACTGGAAAGAAGCTTTCTGAGAAACTGCTCTGTGTTCCGTTAATTCATCTCACAGATTTACGTCTTTCCCTTCAAAAAGCCTTTCCATAAGGACGTTCTTGTGGAATTGGAAAAGGGATATTTGGAAGCCCGTAGAGGGCTATGGTGAAAAAGGATATATCTTCCGTTCAAAACTGGAAAGAAGCTTTCTGAGAAACTGCTCTGTGTTCTGTTAATTCATCTCAGAGTTACATCTTTCCCTTCAAGAAGCCTTTCGCTAAGGATGTTCTTGTGGAATTGGCAAAGGTTTATTTGGAAGCTCATAGAAGGCTATGGTGAAAAAGGAAATATCTTCCGTTCAAAACTGGAAAGAAGCTTTCTGAGAAACTGCTCTGTGTTCTGTGAATTCATCTCACAGAGTTACATCTTTCCCTTCAAGAAGCCTTTCGCTAAGGCTGTTCTTGTGGAATTGGCAAAGGGATATTTGGAAGCCCATAGAGGTCTATGGTGAAAAAAGGAAATATCTTCCGTTCAAAACTGGAAAGAAGCTTTCTGAGAAACTGCTCAGTGTTCTATTAATTCATCTCACAGAGTTACATCTTTCCCTTCAAGAAGCCTTTCGATAAGGCTGTTCTTGTGGAATTGGCAAAGGGATATTTGGAAGCCCATAGAGGGCTACGGTGAAAAAGGAAATATATTGCGTTCAAAACTGGAAAGAAGCTTTCTGAGAAACTGCTCTGTGTTCTGTTAATTCATCTCACAGAGTTACATCTATCCCTTCAAGAAGCCTTTCGCTAAGGCTGTTCTTGTGGAATTGGCAAAGGGATATTTGGAAGCCCATAGAGGGCTATGGTGAAAAAGGAAATATCTTCCGTTCAAAACTGGAAAGAAGCTTTCTGAGAAACTGCTCTGTGTTCTGTTAATTCATCTCACAGAGTTACATCTTTCCCTTCAAGATGCCTTTCGCTAAGGCTCTTCTTGTGGAATTGGCAAAGGGATATTTGGAAGCCCATAGAGGGCTATGGTGATAAAGGAAATATCTTCCGTTCAAAACTGGAAAGAAGCTTTCTGAGAAACTGCTCTGTGTTCCGTTAATTCATCTCACAGATTTACGTCTTTCCCTTCAAAAAGCCTTTCCATAAGGCCGTTCTTGTGGAATTGGAAAAGGGATATTTGGAAGCCCGTAGAGGGCTATGGTGAAAAAGGATATATCTTCCGTTCAAAACTGGAAAGAAGCTTTCTGAGAAACTGCTCTGTGTTCTGTTAATTCATCTCAGAGTTACATCTTTCCCTTCAAGAAGCCTTTCGCTAAGGATGTTCTTGTGGAATTGGCAAAGGTTTATTTGGAAGCTCATAGAAGGCTATGGTGAAAAAGGAAATATCTTCCGTTCAAAACTGGAAAGAAGCTTTCTGAGAAACTGCTCTGTGTTCTGTTAATTCATCTCACAGAGTTACATCTTTCCCTTCAAGAAGCCTTTCGCTAAGGCTGTTCTTGTGGAATTGGCAAAGGGATGTTTGGAAGCCCATAGAGGGCTACGGTGAAAAAGGAAATATCTTGTGTTCAAAACTGGAAAGAAGCTTCCTGAGAAACTGCTATGTGTTCTCTTAATTCATCTCACAGAGTTACATCTTTCCCTTCAAGAAGCCTTTCGCTAAGGCTGTTCTTGTGGAATTGGCAAAGGGATATTTGGAAGCCCGTAGACGGCTATGGTGAATAAGGAAATATCTTGCGTTCCAAACTGGAAAGAAGCTTTCTGAGAAACTGCTCTGTGTTGTGTTAATTCATCTCACAGAGTTACATCTTTCCCTTCAAGAAGCCTTTCGCTAAAGCTGTTCTTGTGGAATTGGCAAAGGGATATTTGGAAGCCAATAGAGGGCTATGGTGAAAAAGGAAATATCTTCCGTTCCAAACTGGAAAGAAGCTTTCTGAGAAACTGCTCTGTGTTCTGTTAATTCATCTCACAGAGTTACATCTTTCCCTTCAAGAAGCCTTTCGCTAAGGCTGTTCTTGTGGAATTGGCAAAGGGATATTTGGAAGCCCATAGAGGGCTATGGTGAAAAAGGAAATATCTTCCGTTCAAAACTGGAAAGAAGCTTTTTGAGAAACTGCTCTGTGTTCTGCTAATTCATCTCACAGAGTTACATCTTTCCCTTCAAGAAGCCTTTCGCTAAGGCTGTTCTTGTGGAATTGGCAAAGGGATATTTGGAACCCCTTAGAGGGCTACGGTGAAAAAGGAAATATATTGCGTTCAAAACTGGAAAGAAGCTTTCTGAGAAACTGCTCTGTGTTCTGTTAATTCATCTCACAGAGTTACATCTTTCCCTTCAAGAAGCCTTTCGCTAAGGCTGTTCTTGTGGAATTGGCAAAGGGATATTTGGAAGCCCATAGAGGGCTATGGTGAAAAAGGAAATATCTTCCGTTCAAAACTGGAAAGAAGCTTTCTGAGAAACTGCTCTGTGTTCTGTTAATTCATCTCACAGAGTTACATCTTTCCCTTCAAGATGCCTTTCGCTAAGGCTCTTCTTGTGGAATTGGCAAAGGGATATTTGGAAGCCCATAGAGGGCTATGGTGATAAAGGAAATATCTTCCGTTCAAAACTGGAAAGAAGCTTTCTGAGAAACTGCTCTGTGTTCCGTTAATTCATCTCACAGATTTACGTCTTTCCCTTCAAAAAGCCTTTCCATAAGGCCGTTCTTGTGGAATTGGAAAAGGGATATTTGGAAGCCCGTAGAGGGCTATGGTGAAAAAGGATATATCTTCAGTTCAAAACTGGAAAGAAGCTTTCTGAGAAACTGCTCTGTGTTCTGTTAATTCATCTCAGAGTTACATCTTTCCCTTCAAGAAGCCTTTCGCTAAGGATGTTCTTGTGGAATTGGCAAAGGTTTATTTGGAAGCTCATAGAAGGCTATGGTGAAAAAGGAAATATCTTCCGTTCAAAACTGGAAAGAAGCTTTCTGAGAAACTGCTCTGTGTTCTGTTAATTCATCTCACAGAGTTACATCTTTCCCTTCAAGAAGCCTTTCGCTAAGGCTGTTCTTGTGGAATTGGCAAAGGGATGTTTGGAAGCCCATAGAGGGCTACGGTGAAAAAGGAAATATCTTGTGTTCAAAACTGGAAAGAAGCTTCCTGAGAAACTGCTATGTGTTCTCTTAATTCATCTCACAGAGTTACATCTTTCCCTTCAAGAAGCCTTTCGCTAAGGCTGTTCTTGTGGAATTGGCAAAGGGATATTTGGAAGCCCGTAGACGGCTATGGTGAATAAGGAAATATCTTGCGTTCCAAACTGGAAAGAAGCTTTCTGAGAAACTGCTCTGTGTTGTGTTAATTCATCTCACAGAGTTACATCTTTCCCTTCAAGAAGCCTTTCGCTAAAGCTGTTCTTGTGGAATTGGCAAAGGGATATTTGGAAGCCCATAGAGGGCTATGGTGAAAAAGGAAATATCTTCCGTTCCACACTGGAAAGAAGCTTTCTGAGAAACTGCTCTGTGTTCTGTTAATTCATCTCACAGAGTTACATCTTTCCCTTCAAGAAGCCTTTCGCTAAGGCTGTTCTTGTGGAATTGGCAAAGGGATATTTGGAAGCCCATAGAGGGCTATGGTGAAAAAGGAAATATCTTCCGTTCAAAACTGGAAAGAAGCTTTTTGAGAAACTGCTCTGTGTTCTGCTAATTCATCTCACAGAGTTACATCTTTCCCTTCAAGAAGCCTTTCTTTAAGGCTGCTCTTGTGGAATTGGCAAAGGGATATTTGGAAGCCCATAGAGGGCTACGGTGAAAAAGGAAATATATTGCGTTCAAAACTGGAAAGAAGCTTTCTGAGAAACTGCTCTGTGTTCTGTTAATTCATCTCACAGAGATACATCTTTGCCTTCCAGAAGCCTTTCGCTAAGGCTGTTCTTGTGGAATTGGCAAAGGGATATTTGGAAGCCCATAGACGGCTATGGTGAAAAAGGAAATATCTGCCGTTCCACACTGGAAAGAAGCTTTCTGAGAAACTGCTCTGTGTTCTGTTAATTCATGTCACAGAGTTACATATTTCCCTTCAAGAAGCCTTTCGCTAAGGCTGTTCTTGTGGAATTGGCAAAGCGATATTTGGAAGCCCATAGATGGCTATCGTGAAAAAGGAAATATCTTCCGTTCAAAACTGGAAAGAAGCTTTCGGAGAAACTGCTCTGTGTTCTGTTAATTCATCTCACAGAGTTACATGTTTCCCTTCAAGAAGCCTTTCGCTAAGGCTGTTCTTGTGGAGTTGGCAAAGGGATATTTGGAAGCCCATAGACTGCTATGCTGAAAAAGGAAATATCTTGCGTTCCAAACTGGAAAGAAGCTTTCTGAGAAACTGCTCTGTGTTCTGTTAATTCATCTCACAGAGATACATCTTTCCCTTCAAGAAGCCTTTCGCTAAGGCTGTTCTTGTGGAATTGGCAAAGGGATATTTGGAAGCCCATAGACTGCTATGGTGAAAAAGGAAATATCTGCCGTTCCAAACTGGAAAGAAGCTTTCTGAGAAACTGCTCTGTGTTGTGTTAATTCATCTCACAGAGTTACATCTTTCCCTTCAAGAAGCCTTTCGCTAAGGCTGTTCTTGTGGAATTGGCAAAGGGATATTTGGAAGCCCATAGAGGGCTATGGTGAAAAAGGAAATATCTTCCGTTCAAAACTGGAAAGAAGCTTTCTGAGAAACTGCTCTGTGTTCTGTTAATTCATCTCACAGAGTTACATCTTTCCCTTCAAGAAGCCTTTCGCTAAGGCTCTTCTTGTGGAATTGGCAAAGGGATATTTGGAAGCCCATAGAGGGCTATGGTGATAAAGGAAATATCTTCCGTTCCAAACTGCAAAGAAGCTTTCTGAGAAACTGCTCTGTGTTTCGTTAATTCATCTCACAGATTTACGTCTTTCCCTTCAAAAAGCCTTTCCATAAGGCCGTTCTTGTGGAATTGGAAAAGGGATATTTGGAAGCCCGTAGAGGGCTATGGTGAAAAAGGATATATCTTCCGTTCAAAACTGGAAAGAAGCTTTCTTAGAAACTGCTCTGTGTTCTGTTAATTCATCTCAGAGTTACTTATTTCCCTTCAAGAAGCCTTTCTCTAAGGCTGTTCTTGTGGAATTGGCAAAGGGATATTTGGAAGCCCATAGACGGCTATGGTGAAAAAGGAAATATCTTCCGTTCAAAACTGGAAAGAATCTTTCTGAGAAACTGCTCTGTGTTCTGTTAATTCATCTCACAGAGTTACATCTTTCCCTTCAAGAAGCCTTTCGCTAAGGCTCTTCTTGTGGAATTGGCAAAGGGATATTTGGAAGCCCATAGAGGGCTATGGTGATAAAGGAAATATCTTCCGTTCAAAACTGGAAAGAAGCTTTCTGAGAAACTGCTCTGTGTTCTGCTAATTCATCTCACAGAGTTACATCTCTCCCTTCAAGAAGCCTTTCGCTAAGGCTGTTCTTGTGGAATTGGCACAGGTATAGTTGGAAGCCCATAGACGGCTATGGTGAAAAAGGAAATAACTTCCGTTCAAAACTGGAAAGAAGCTTTCTGAGAAACTGCTCTGTGTTCCGTTAATTCATCTCACAGATTTACGTCTTTCCCTTCAAAAAGCCTTTCCATAAGGCCGTTCTTGTGGAATTGGAAAAGGGATATTTGGAAGCCCGGAGAGGGCTATGGTGAAAAAGGATATATCTTCCGTTCAAAAGTGGAAAGAAGCTTTCTGACAAACTGCTCTGTGTTCTGTGAATTCATCTCAGAGTTACATCTTTCCCTTCAAGAAGCCTTTCGCTAAGGCTGTTCTTGTGGAATTGGCAAAGGGATATTTGGAAGCCCATAGAGGTCTATGGTGAAAAAAGGAAATATCTTCCGTTCAAAACTGGAAGAAGCTTTCTGAGAAACTGCTCAGTGTTCTATTAATTCATCTCACAGAGTTACATCTTTCCCTTCAAGAAGCCTTTCGCTAAGGCTGTTCTTGTGGAATTGGCAAAGGGATATTTGGAAGCCCATAGAGGGCTACGGTGAAAAAGGAAATATATTGCGTTCAAAACTGGAAAGAAGCTTTCTGAGAAACTGCTCTGTGTTCTGTTAATTCATCTCACAGAGTTACATCTTTCCCTTCAAGAAGCCTTTCCCTAAGGCTGTTCTTGTGGAATTGGCAAAGGGATATTTGGAAGCCCATAGAGGGCTATGGTGAAAAAGGAAATATCTTCCGTTCAAAACTGGAAAGAAGCTTTCTGAGAAACTGCTCTGTGTTCTGTTAATTCATCTCACAGAGTTACATCTTTCCCTTCAAGATGCCTTTCGCTAAGGCTCTTCTTGTGGAATTGGCAAAGGGATATTTGGAAGCCCATAGAGGGCTATGGTGATAAAGGAAATATCTTCCGTTCAAAACTGGAAAGAAGCTTTCTGAGAAACTGCTCTGTGTTCCGATAATTCATCTCACAGATTTACGTCTTTCCCTTCAAAAAGCCTTTCCATAAGGCCGTTCTTGTGGAATTGGAAAAGGGATATTTGGAAGCCCGTAGAGGGCTATGGTGAAAAAGGATATATCTTCCGTTCAAAACTGGAAAGAAGCTTTCTGAGAAACTGCTCTGTGTTCTGTTAATTCATCTCAGAGTTACATCTTTCCCTTCAAGAAGCCTTTCACTAAGGCTGTTCTTGTGGAATTGGCAAAGGGATATTTGAAAGCCCATAGAGGTCTATGGTGAAAAAAGGAAATATCTTCCGTTCAAAACTGGAAAGAAGCTTTCTGAGAAACTGCTCTGTGTTCTGTTAATTTATCTCACAGAGTTACATCTTTCCCTTCAAGAAGCCTTTCGGTAAGACTGTTCTTGTGGAATTGGCAAAGGGATATTTGGAAGCCCATAGAGGGCTATGGTGAAAAAGGAAATATCTTCCGTTCCAAACTGGAAAGACGCTTTCTGAGAAACTGCTCTGTGTTCTGTTAATTCATCTCACAGAGTTACATCTTTCCCTTCAAGAAGCCTATCGCTAAGGCTGTTCTTGTGGAATTGGCAAAGGGATATTGGGAAGCCCATAGAGGGTTATGGTGAAACAGGAAATATATTCCGTTCAAAACTGGAAAGAAGCTTTCTGAGACACTGCTCTGTGTTCTGTTAATTCATCTCACAGAGTTACATCTTTCCCTTCAAGAAGCCTTTCGCTAAGGCTGTTCTTGTGGAATTGGCAAAGGGATATTTGGAAGCCCATAGAGGGCTATGGTGAAAAAGGAAATATCTTCCGTTCAAAACTGGAAAGAAGCTTTCTGAGAAACTGCTCTGTGTTCTGTTAATTCATCTCACAGAGTTACATCTTTCCCTTCAAGAAGCCTTTCGCTAAGGCTGTTCTTGTGGAATTGGCAAAGGGATATTTGGAAGCCCATAGAGGGCTACGGTGAAAAAGGAAATATCTTGCGTTCAAAGCAGGAAAGAAGCTTTCTGAGAAACTGCTCTGTGTTCTGTTAATTCATCTCACAGAGTTACATCTTTCCCTTCAAGAAGCCTTTCGCTAAGGCTGTCTTGTGGAATTGGCAAAGGGATATTTGGAAGCCCTTAGACGGCTATGGTGAAAAAGGAAATATCTTCCGTTCCAAACTGGAAAGAAGCTTTCTGAGAAACTGCTCTGTGTTCTGTTAATTCATCTCACAGAGTTACATCTTTCCCTTCAAGAAGCCTTTCGCTAAGGCTGTTCTTGTGGAATTGGCAAAGGGATATTTGGAAGCCCATAGAGGGCTATGGTGAAAAAGAAAATATCTTCCGTTCAAAACTGGAAAGAGGCTTTCTGAGAAACTGCTCTGTGTTCTGTTAATTAATCTCACAGAGTTACATCTTTCCCTTCAAGAAGCCTTTCTTTAAGGCTGTTCTTGTGGAATTGGCAAAGGGATATTTGGAAGCCCATAGAGGGCTACGGTGAAAAAGGAAATATCTTGCGTTCAAAACTGGAAAGAAGCTTTCTGAGAAACTGCTCTGTGTTCTGTTAATTCATCTCACAGAGTTACATCTTTCCCTTCAAGAAGCCTTTCGCTAAGGCTGTTCTTGTGGAATTGGCAAAGGGATATTTGGAAGCCCATAGACGGCTATGGTGAAAAAGGAAATATCTTCCGTTCAAAACTGGAAAGAAGCTTTCTGAGAAACTGCTCTGTGTTCTGTTAATTCATCTCACAGAGTTACATCTTTCCCTTCAAGATGCCTTTCGCTAAGGCTCTTCTTGTGGAATTGGCAAAGGGATATTTGGAAGCCCATAGAGGGCTATGGTGATAAAGGAAATATCTTCCGTTCAAAACTGGAAAGAAGCTTTCTGAGAAACTGCTCTGTGTTCCGTTAATTCATCTCACAGATTTACGTCTTTCCCTTCAAAAAGCCTTTCCATAAGGCCGTTCTTGTGGAATTGGAAAAGGGATATTTGGAAGCCCGTAGAGGGCTATGGTGAAAAAGGATATATCTTCCGTTCAAAACTGGAAAGAAGCTTTCTGAGAAACTGCTCTGTGTTCTGTTAATTCATCTCAGAGTTACATCTTTCCCTTCAAGAAGCCTTTCGCTAAGGATGTTCTTGTGGAATTGGCAAAGGTTTATTTGGAAGCTCATAGAAGGCTATGGTGAAAAAGGAAATATCTTCCGTTCAAAACTGGAAAGAAGCTTTCTGAGAAACTGCTCTGTGTTCTGTTAATTCATCTCACAGAGTTACATCTTTCCCTTCAAGAAGCCTTTCGCTAAGGCTGTTCTTGTGGAATTGGCAAAGGGATGTTTGGAAGCCCATAGAGGGCTATGGTGAAAAAGGAAATATCTTCCGTTCCAAACTGGAAAGAAGCTTTCTGAGAAACTGCTCTGTGTTCTGTTAATTCATCTCACAGAGTTACATCTTTCCCTTCAAGAAGCCTTTCGCTAAGGCTGTTCTTGTGGAATTGGCAAAGGGATATTTGGAAGCCCATAGAGGGCTATGGTGAAAAAGGAAATATCTTCCGTTCAAAACTGGAAAGAAGCTTTTTGAGAAACTGCTCTGTGTTCTGCTAATTCATCTCACAGAGTTACATCTTTCCCTTCAAGAAGCCTTTCTTTAAGGCTGCTCTTGTGGAATTGGCAAAGGGATATTTGGAAGCCCATAGAGGGCTACGGTGAAAAAGGAAATATATTGCGTTCAAAACTGGAAAGAAGCTTTCTGAGAAACTGCTCTGTGTTCTGTTAATTCATCTCACAGAGATACATCTTTGCCTTCCAGAAGCCTTTCGCTAAGGCTGTTCTTGTGGAATTGGCAAAGGGATATTTGGAAGCCCATAGACGGCTATGGTGAAAAAGGAAATATCTGCCGTTCCACACTGGAAAGAAGCTTTCTGAGAAACTGCTCTGTGTTCTGTTAATTCATGTCACAGAGTTACATATTTCCCTTCAAGAAGCCTTTCGCTAAGGCTGTTCTTGTGGAATTGGCAAAGCGATATTTGGAAGCCCATAGATGGCTATGGTGAAAAAGGAAATATCTTCCGTTCAAAACTGGAAAGAAGCTTTCGGAGAAACTGCTCTGTGTTCTGTTAATTCATCTCACAGAGTTACATGTTTCCCTTCAAGAAGCCTTTCGCTAAGGCTGTTCTTGTGGAGTTGGCAAAGGGATATTTGGAAGCCCATAGATTGCTATGCTGAAAAAGGAAATATCTTGCGTTCCAAACTGGAAAGAAGCTTTCTGAGAAACTGCTCTGTGTTCTGTTAATTCATCTCACAGAGATACATCTTTCCCTTCAAGAAGCCTTTCGCTAAGGCTGTTCTTGTGGAATTGGCAAAGGGATATTTGGAAGCCCATAGACTGCTATGGTGAAAAAGGAAATATCTGCCGTTCCAAACTGGAAAGAAGCTTTCTGAGAAACTGCTCTGTGTTGTGTTAATTCATCTCACAGAGTTACATCTTTCCCTTCAAGAAGCCTTTCGCTAAGGCTGTTCTTGTGGAATTGGCAAAGGGATATTTGGAAGCCCATAGAGGGCTATGGTGAAAAAGGAAATATCTTCCGTTCAAAACTGGAAAGAAGCTTTCTGAGAAACTGCTCTGTGTTCTGTTAATTCATCTCACAGAGTTACATCTTTCCCTTCAAGAAGCCTTTCGCTAAGGCTCTTCTTGTGGAATTGGCAAAGGGATATTTGGAAGCCCATAGAGGGCTATGGTGATAAAGGAAATATCTTCCGTTCCAAACTGCAAAGAAGCTTTCTGAGAAACTGCTCTGTGTTTCGTTAATTCATCTCACAGATTTACGTCTTTCCCTTCAAAAAGCCTTTCCATAAGGCCGTTCTTGTGGAATTGGAAAAGGGATATTTGGAAGCCCGTAGAGGGCTATGGTGAAAAAGGATATATCTTCCGTTCAAAACTGGAAAGAAGCTTTCTTAGAAACTGCTCTGTGTTCTGTTAATTCATCTCAGAGTTACTTATTTCCCTTCAAGAAGCCTTTCGCTAAGGCTGTTCTTGTGGAATTGGCAAAGGGATATTTGGAAGCCCATAGAGGGCTATGGTGAAAAAGGAAATATCTTCCGTTCAAAACTGGAAAGAATCTTTCTGAGAAACTGCTCTGTGTTCTGTTAATTCATCTCACAGAGTTACATCTTTCCCTTCAAGAAGCCTTTCGCTAAGGCTCTTCTTGTGGAATTGGCAAAGGGATATTTGGAAGCCCATAGAGGGCTATGGTGATAAAGGAAATATCTTCCGTTCAAAACTGGAAAGAAGCTTTCTGAGAAACTGCTCTGTGTTCTGCTAATTCATCTCACAGAGTTACATCTCTCCCTTCAAGAAGCCTTTCGCTAAGGCTGTTCTTGTGGAATTGGCACAGGTATAGTTGGAAGCCCATAGACGGCTATGGTGAAAAAGGAAATAACTTCCGTTCAAAACTGGAAAGAAGCTTTCTGAGAAACTGCTCTGTGTTCCGTTAATTCATCTCACAGATTTACTTCTTTCCCTTCAAAAAGCCTTTCCATAAGGCCGTTCTTGTGGAATTGGAAAAGGGATATTTGGAAGCCCGGAGTGGGCTATGGTGAAAAAGGATATATCTTCCGTTCAAAAGTGGAAAGAAGCTTTCTGACAAACTGCTCTGTGTTCTGTGAATTCATCTCAGAGTTACATCTTTCCCTTCAAGAAGCCTTTCGCTAAGGCTGTTCTTGTGGAATTGGCAAAGGGATATTTGGAAGCCCATAGAGGTCTATGGTGAAAAAAGGAAATATCTTCCGTTCAAAACTGGAAAGAAGCTTTCTGAGAAACTGCTCAGTGTTCTATTAATTCATCTCACAGAGTTACATCTTTCCCTTCAAGAAGCCTTTCGCTAAGGCTGTTCTTGTGGAATTGGCAAAGGGATATTTGGAAGCCCATAGAGGGCTACGGTGAAAAAGGAAATATATTGCGTTCAAAACTGGAAAGAAGCTTTCTGAGAAACTGCTCTGTGTTCTGTTAATTCATCTCACAGAGTTACATCTTTCCCTTCAAGAAGCCTTTCGCTAAGGCTGTTCTTGTGGAATTGGCAAAGGGATATTTGGAAGCCCATAGAGGGCTATGGTGAAAAAGGAAATATCTTCCGTTCAAAACTGGAAAGAAGCTTTCTGAGAAACTGCTCTGTGTTCTGTTAATTCATCTCACAGAGTTACATCTTTCCCTTCAAGATGCCTTTCGCTAAGGCTCTTCTTGTGGAATTGGCAAAGGGATATTTGGAAGCCCATAGAGGGCTATGGTGATAAAGGAAATATCTTCCGTTCAAAACTGGAAAGAAGCTTTCTGAGAAACTGCTCTGTGTTCCGTTAATTCATCTCACAGATTTACGTCTTTCCCTTCAAAAAGCCTTTCCATAAGGCCGTTCTTGTGGAATTGGAAAAGGGATATTTGGAAGCCCGTAGAGGGCTATGGTGAAAAAGGATATATCTTCCGTTCAAAACTGGAAAGAAGCTTTCTGAGAAACTGCTCTGTGTTCTGTTAATTCATCTCAGAGTTACATCTTTCCCTTCAAGAAGCCTTTCACTAAGGCTGTTCTTGTGGAATTGGCAAAGGGATATTTGAAAGCCCATAGAGGTCTATGGTGAAAAAAGGAAATATCTTCCGTTCAAAACTGGAAAGAAGCTTTCTGAGAAACTGCTCTGTGTTCTGTTAATTCATCTCACAGAGTTACATCTTTCCCTTCAAGAAGCCTTTCGGTAAGACTGTTCTTGTGGAATTGGCAAAGGGATATTTGGAAGCCCAATGAGGGCTATGGTGAAAAAGGAAATATCTTCCGTTCCAAACTGGAAAGACGCTTTCTGAGAAACTGCTCTGTGTTCTGTTAATTCATCTCACAGAGTTACATCTTTCCCTTCAAGAAGCCTATCGCTAAGGCTGTTCTTGTGGAATTGGCAAAGGGATATTGGGAAGCCCATAGAGGGTTATGGTGAAACAGGAAATATATTCCGTTCAAAACTGGAAAGAAGCTTTCTGAGACACTGCTCTGTGTTCTGTTAATTCATCTCACAGAGTTACATCTTTCCCTTCAAGAAGCCTTTCGCTAAGGCTGTTCTTGTGGAATTGGCAAAGGGATATTTGGAAGCCCATAGAGGGCTATGGTGAAAAAGGAAATATCTTCCGTTCAAAACTGGAAAGAAGCTTTCTGAGAAACTGCTCTGTGTTCTGTTAATTCATCTCACAGAGTTACATCTTTCCCTTCAAGAAGCCTTTCGCTAAGGCTGTTCTTGTGGAATTGGCAAAGGGATATTTGGAAGCCCATAGAGGGCTACGGTGAAAAAGGAAATATCTTGCGTTCAAAGCAGGAAAGAAGCTTTCTGAGAAACTGCTCTGTGTTCTGTTAATTCATCTCACAGAGTTACATCTTTCCCTTCAAGAAGCCTTTCGCTAAGGCTGTCTTGTGGAATTGGCAAAGGGATATTTGGAAGCCCTTAGACGGCTATGGTGAAAAAGGAAATATCTTCCGTTCCAAACTGGAAAGAAGCTTTCTGAGAAACTGCTCTGTGTTCTGTTAATTCATCTCACAGAGTTACATCTTTCCCTTCAAGAAGCCTTTCGCTAAGGCTGTTCTTGTGGAATTGGCAAAGGGATATTTGGAAGCCCATAGAGGGCTATGGTGAAAAAGAAAATATCTTCCGTTCAAAACTGGAAAGAAGCTTTCTGAGAAACTGCTCTGTGTTCTGTTAATTAATCTCACAGAGTTACATCTTTCCCTTCAAGAAGCCTTTCTTTAAGGCTGTTCTTGTGGAATTGGCAAAGGGATATTTGGAAGCCCATAGAGGGCTACGGTGAAAAAGGAAATATCTTGCGTTCAAAACTGGAAAGAAGCTTTCTGAGAAACTGCTCTGTGTTCTGTTAATTCATCTCACAGAGTTACATCTTTCCCTTCAAGAAGCCTTTCGCTAAGGCTGTTCTTGTGGAATTGGCAAAGGGATATTTGGAAGCCCATAGACGGCTATGGTGAAAAAGGAAATATCTGCCGTTCCAAACTGGAAAGAAGCTTTCTGAGAAACTGCTCTGTGTTGTGTTAATTCATCTCACAGAGTTACATCTATCCCTTCAAGAAGCCTTTCGCTAAGGCTGTTCTTGTGGAATTGGCAAAGGGATATTTGGAATCCCTTAGATGGCTATGGTGAAAAAGGAAATATCATCCGTTCAAAACTGGAAAGAAGCTTTCTGAGAAACTGCTCTGTGTTCTGTTAATTCATCTCAAAGAGTTACATCTTTCCCTTCAAGAAGCCTTTCGCTAAGGCTCTTCTTGTGGAATTGCCAAGGGGATATTTGGAAGCCCATAGAGGGCTATGGTGATAAAGGAAATATCTTCCGTTCAAAACTGGAAAGAAGCTTTCTGAGAAACTGCTCTGTGTTGTGTTAATTCATCTCACAGAGTTACATCTATCCCTTCAAGAAGCCTTTCGCTAAGGCTGTTCTTGTGGAATTGGCAAAGGGATATTTGGAATCCCATAGATGGCTATGGTGAAAAAGGAAATATCTTCCGTTCAAAACTGGAAAGAAGCTTTCTGAGAAACTGCTCTGTGTTATGTTAATTCATCTCACAGAGTTACATCTTTCCCTTCAAGAAGCCGTTCGCTAAGGCTGTTCTTGTGGAATTGCCAAAGGGATATTTGGAAGCCCAAAGAGGGCTATGGTGAAAAAGGGAATATCTTCCGTTGAAAGCTGGAAACAAGCTTTCTGAGAAACTGTTCTGTGTTCTGTTAATTCATCTCACAGAGTTACATCTTTCCCTTCAAGAAGCCTTTCGCTAAGGCTGTTCTTGTGGAATTGGCAAAGGGATATTTGGAAGCCCATAGACGGCTATGGTGAAAAAGGAAATATCTTCCCTTCAAAACTGGAAAGAAGCTTTCTGAGAAACTGCTCTGTGTTGTGTTAATTCATCTCACAGAGTTACATCTTTCCCTTCAAGAAGCCTTTCGCTAAGGCTGTTCTTGTGGAATTGGCAAAGGGATATTTGGAAGCCCATAGAGGGCTATGGTGAAAAAGGAAATATCTTCCGTTCAAAACTGGAAAGAAGCTTTCTGAGAAACTGCTCTGTGTTGTGTTAATTCATCTCACAGAGTTACATCTTTCCCTTCAAGAAGCCTTTCGCTAAGGCTGTTCTTGTGTAATTGGCAAAGGGATATTTGGAAGCCCATAGAGGGCTACGGTGAAAAAGGATATATCTTGCGTTCAAAACTGGAAAGAAGCTTTCTGAGAAACTGCTCTGTGTTCTGTTAATTCATCTCACAGAGTTACATCTTTCCCTTCAAGAAGCCTTTCGCTAAGGCTGTCCTTGTGGAATTGGCAAAGGGATATTTGGAAGCCCCTAGAGGGCTATGGTGAAAAAGGCAATATCTTCCGTTCAAAACTGGAAAGAAGCTTTCTGAGAAACTGCTCTGTGTTCTGTTAATTCATCTCACAGATTTACATCATTCCCGTCAAAAAAACTTTCGCTAAGGCCGTTCTTGTGGAATTGGAAAAGGGATATTTGGAAACCCGTAGAGAGCTATTGTGAAAAAGGAATTATCTTCCGTTCAAAACTTGAAAGAAGCTTTCTAGAAACTGCTCTGTGTTCTGTTAATT
Organism: Chlorocebus sabaeus; assembly: GCF_047675955.1. NCBI lineage: Eukaryota > Metazoa > Chordata > Mammalia > Primates > Cercopithecidae > Chlorocebus > Chlorocebus sabaeus. The sequence continues at coordinate 245,339 of NW_027327531.1, read as the reverse complement.
CATCTCACAGAGTTACATCTTTCCCTTCAAGAAGCCTTTCGCTAAGGCTGTTCTTGTGGAATTGGCAAAGGGATATTTGGAAGCCCATAGAGGGCTATGGTGAAAAAGGAAATATCTTCTGTTCCAAACTGGAAGGAAGCTTTCTGAGAAACTGCTCTGTGTTCTGTTAATTCATCTCACAGAGTTACATCTTTCCCTTCAAGAAGCCTTTCGCTAAGGCTGTTCTTGTGGAATTGGCAAAGGGATATTTGGAAGCCCATAGAGGGCTATGGTGAAAAAGGAAATATCTTCCGTTCCAAACTGGAAAGAAGCTTTCTGAGAAACTGCTCTGTGTTCTGTTAATTCATCTCACAGAGTTACATCTTTCCCTTCAAGAAGCCTTTCGCTAAGGCTGTTCTTGTGGAATTGGCAAAGGGATATTTGGAAGCCCATAGAGGGCTATGGTGAAAAAGGAAATATCTTCCGTTCAAAACTGGAAAGAAGCTTTCTGAGAAACTGCTCTGTGTTCTGTTAATTCATCTCACAGAGTTACATCTTTCCCTTAAAGAAGCCTTTCGCTAAGGCTGTTCTTGTGGAATTGGCAAAGGGATATTTGGAAGCCCATAGAGGGCTAAGGTGAAAAAGGAAATATCTTCCGTTCAAAACTGGAAAGAATCTTTCTGAGAAACTGCTCTGTGTTCTGTTAATTCATCTCACAGAGTTACATCTTTCCCTTCAAGATGCCTTTCGTTAAGGCTGTTCTTGTGTAATTGGCAAAGGGATATTTGGAAGACCATAGAGGGCTACGGTGAAAAAGGAAATATCTTGCGTTCAAAACTGGAAAGAAGCTTTCTGAGAAACTGCTCTGTGTTCTGTTAATTCATCTCACAGAGTTACATCTTTCCCTTCAAGAAGCCTTTCGCTAAGGCTGTTCTTGTGGAATTGGCAAAGGGATATTTGGAAGCCCATAGAGGGCTACGGTGAAAAAGGAAATATCTTGCGTTCAAAGCAGGAAAAAAGCTTTCTGAGAAACTGCTCTGTGTTCTGTTAATTCATCTCACAGAGTTACATCTTTCCCTTCAAGAAGCCTTTCGCTAAGGCTGTTCTTGTGGAATTGGCAAAGGGATATTTGGAAGCCCATAGACGGCTATGGTGAAAAAGGAAATATCTTCCGTTCAAAACTGGAAAGAAGCTTTCTGAGAAACTGCTCTGTGTTGTGTTAATTCATCTCACAGAGTTACATCTTTCCCTTCAAGAAGCCTTTCGCTAAGGCTGTTCTTGTGGAATTGGCAAAGGGATATTTGGAAGCCCATAGAGGGCTATGGTGAAAAAGGAAATATCTTCCGTTCAAAACTGGAAAGAAACTTTCTGAGAAACTGCTCTGTGTTCTGTTAATTCATCTCACAGAGTTACATCTTTCCCTTCAAGAAGCCTTTCGCTAAGGCTGTTCTTGTGTAATTGGCAAAGGGATATTTGGAAGCCCATAGTGGGCTACGGTGAAAAAGGAAATATCTTGCGTTCAAAACTGGAAAGAAGCTTTCTGAGAAACTGCTCTGTGTTCTGTTAATTCATCTCACAGAGTTACATCTTTCAATTCAAGAAGCCTTTCGCTAAGGCTGTTCTTGTGGAATTGGCAAAGGGATATTTGGAAGCCCATAGACGGCTATGGTGAAAAAGGAAATATCTGCCGTTCCAAACTGGAAAGAAGCTTTCTGAGAAACTGCTCTGTGTTCTGTTAATTCATCTCACAGAGTTACATCTTTCCCTTCAAGAAGCCTTTCGCTAAGGCTGTTCTTGTGGAATTGGCAAAGGGATATTTGGAAGCCCATAGAGGGCTACGGTGAAAAAGGAAATATCTTGCGTTCAAAGCAGGAAAAAAGCTTTCTGAGAAACTGCTCTGTGTTCTGTTAATTCATCTCACAGAGTTACATCTTTCCCTTCAAGAAGCCTTTCGCTAAGGCTGTTCTTGTGGAATTGGCAAAGGGATATTTGGAAGCCCATAGACGTCTATGGTGAAAAAGGAAATATCTTCCGTTCAAAAGTGGAAAGAAGCTTTCTGAGAAACTGCTCTGTGTTGTGTTAATTCATGTCACAGAGTTACATCTTTCCCTTCAAGAAGCCTTTCGCTATTGCTGTTCTTGTGGAATTGGCAAAGGGATATTTGGAAGCCCATAGAGGGCTATGGTGAAAAAGGAAATATCTTCCGTTCAAAACTGGAAAGAAGCTTTCTGAGAAACTGCTCTGTGTTCTGTTAATTCATCTCACAGAGTTACATCTTTCCCTTCAAGAAGCCTTTCGCTAAGTCTCTTCTTGTGGAATTGGGAAAGGGATATTTGGAAGCCCATAGAGTTCTATGGTGATAAAGGAAATATCTTCCGTTCAAAACTGGAAAGAAGCTTTCTGAGAAACTGCTCTGTGTTCTGTTAATTCATCTCACAGAGTTACATCTTTCCCTTCAAGAAGCCTTTCGCTAAGGCTGTTCTTGTGGAATTGGCAAAGGGATATTTGGAAGCCCATAGAGGGCTATGGATACAAAAGAATTATCTTCCGTTCAAAAGTGGAAAGAAGCATTCTGAGAAAATGCTCTGTGTTCTGTTAATTCATCTCACAGAGTTACATCTTTCCCTTCAAGAAGCCTTTCGCTAAGGCTGTTCTTGTGGAATTGGCAATGGGATATTTGGAAGCCCATAGAGGGCTATGGTGAAAAAGGAAATACTTCCGTTCAAAACTGGAAAGAAGCTTTCTGAGAAACTGCTCTGTGTTCTATTAATTCATCTCACAGAGTTACATCTTTCCCTTCAAGAAGCCTTTCGCTAAGGCTGTTCTTGTGTAATTGGCAAAGGGATATTTCGAAGCCCCTAGAGGGCTATGGTGAAAAAGGCAATATCTTCCGTTCAAAACTGGAAAGAAGCTTTCTGAGAAACTGCTCTGTGTTCTGTTAATTCATCTCACAGAGTTCCATCTTTCCCTTCAAAAAACCTTTCGCTAAGGCCTTTCCTGTGGAATTGGAAAAGGGATATATGGAAGCCCGTAGAGAGCTATTGTGAAAAACGAATTATCTTCCGTTCAAAACTGGAAAGAAGCTTTCTAGAAACTGCTCTGTGTTCTGTTAATTTATCTCACAGAGTTACATCTTTCCCTTTAAGAAGCCTTTCGCTAAGGCTGTTCTTGTGGAATTAGCAAAGGGATATTTGGAAGCCCATAGAGGGCTATGGTGACAAAAGAAATATCTTCCGTTCAAAACTGGAAAGAAGCTTTCTGAGAAAATGCTCTGTGTTCTGTTAATTCATCTCAAAGAGTTACATCTTTCCCTTCAAGAAGCCTTTCGCTAAGGCTCTTCTTGTGGAATTGGCAAAGGGATATTTGGAAGCCCATAGAGGGCTATGGTGAAAAAGGAAATATCTTCCGTTCAAAACTGGAAAGAAGCTTTCTGAGAAACTGCTCTGTGTTCTGTTAATTCATCTCACAGAGTTACGTCTTTCCCTTCAAGAAGCCTTTCGCTAAGGCTGTTCTTGTGGAATTGGCAAAGGGATATTTGGAAGCCCATAGACGGCTATGGTGAAAAAGGAAATATCTTCCGTTCAAAACTGGAAAGAAGCTTTTTGAGAAACTGCTCTGTGTTGTGCTAATTCATCTCACAGAGTTACATCTTTCCCTTCAAGAAGCCTTTCGCTAAGGCTGTTCTTGTGGAATTGGCAAAGGGATATTTGGAAGCCCATAGAGGGCTATGGTGAAAAAGGAAATATCTTCCGTTCAAAACTGGAAAGAAGCTTTCTGAGAAACTGCTCTGTGTTCTGTTAATTCATCTCACAGAGTTACATCTTTCCCTTCAAGAAGCCTTTCGCTAAGTCTCTTCTTGTGGAATTGGGAAAGGGATATTTGGAAGCCCATAGAGTTCTATGGTGATAAAGGAAATATCTTCCGTTCAAAACTGGAAAGAAGCTTTCTGAGAAACTGCTCTGTGTTCTGTTAATTCATCTCACAGAGTTACATCTTTCCCTTCAAGAAGCCTTTCGCTAAGGCTGTTCTTGTGGAATTGGCAAAGGGATATTTGGAAGCCCATAGAGGGCTATGGTGAAAAAGGAAATATCTTGCTTTCAAAGCAGGAAAAAAGCTTTCTGAGAAACTGCTCTGTGTTCTGTTAATTAATCTCACAGAGTTACATCTTTCCCTTCAAGAAGCCTTTCGCTAAGGCTGTTCTTGTGTAATTGGCAAAGGGATATTTGGAAGCCCCTAGATGGCTATGGTGAAAAAGGAAATATCTTCCGTTCAAAACTGGAAAGAAGCTCTCTGAGAAACTGCTCTGTGTTCTGTTAATTCATCTCACAGAGTTACATCTTTCCCTTCATAAAACCTTTCACTACGGCCGTTCTTGTGGAATTGGAAAAGGGATATTTGGAAGCCCATAGAGAGCTATTGTGAAAAAGGAATTATCTTCCGTTCAAAACTGGAAAGAAGCTTTCTAGAAACTGCTCAGTGTTCTGTTAATTCATCTCACAGAGTTACATCTTTCCCTTCAAGAAGCCTTTCGCTAAGGCTGTTCTTGTGGAATTGGCAAAGGGATATTTGGAAGCCCATAGAGGGCTATGGTGAAAAAGGAAATATCTTCTGTTCAAAACTGGAAAGAAGCTTTCTGAGAAACTGCTCTGTGTTCTGTTAATTCATCTCACAGGGTTACATCCTTCCCTTCAAGAAGGCTTTCGCTAAGGCTGTTCTTGTGGAATTGGCAAAGGGATATTTGGAAGCCCATAGAGGGCTACGGTGAAAAAGGAAATATCTTGCTTTCAAAACTGGAAAGAAGCTTTCTGAGAAACTGCTCTGTGTTCTGTTAATTCATCTCACAGAGTTACATCTTTCCCTTCAAGAAGCCTTTCGCTAAGGCTGTTCTTGTGGAATTGGCAAAGGGATATTTGGAAGCCCATAGAGGGCTATGGTGAAAAAGGAAATATCTTGCGTTCAAAACTGGAAAGAGGCTTTCTGAGAAACTGCTCTGTGTTCTGTTAATTCATCTCACAGAGTTACATCTTTCCCTTCAAGAAGCCTTTCGCTAAGGCAGTTCTTGTGGAATTGGCAAAGGGATATTGGGAAGCCCATAGAGGGCTATGGTGAAACAGGAAATATATTCCGTTCAAAACTGGAAAGAAGCTTTCTGAGAAACTGCTCTGTGTTCTGTTAATTCATCTCACAGAGTTACATCTTTCCCTTCAAGAAGCCTTTCGCTAAGGCTGTTCTTGTGGAATTGTCAAAGGGATATTTGGAAGCCCATAGAGGGCTATGGTGAAAAAGGAAATATCTTCTGTTCCAAACTGGAAAGAAGCTTTCTGAGAAACTGCTCTGTGTTCTGTTAATTCATCTCACAGAGTTACATCTTTCCCTTCAAGAAGCCTTTCGCTAAGGCTGTTCTTGTGGAATTGGCAAAGGGATATTTGGAAGCCCATAGAGGGCTACGGTGAAAAAGGAAATAACTTGCGTTCAAAACTGGAAAGAAGCTTTCTGAGAAACTGCTCTGTGTTCTGTTAATTCATCTCACAGAGTTACATCTTTCCCTTCAAGAAGCCTTTCGCTAAGGCTGTTCTTGTGGAATTGGCAAAGGGATATTTGGAAGCCCATAGACGGCTATGGTGAAAAAGGAAATATCTGCCGTTCCAAACTGGAAAGAAGGTTTCTGAGAAACTGCTCTGTGTTGTGTTAATTCATCTCACAGAGTTACATCTTTCCCTTCAAGAAGCCTTTCGCTAAGGCTGTTCTTGTGGAATTGGCAAAGGGATATTTGGAAGCCCATAGACGGCTATGGTGAAAAAGGAAATATCTGCCGTTCCAAACTGGAAAGAAGCTTTCTGAGAAACTGCTCTGTGTTGTGTTAATTCATCTCACAGAGTTACATCTTTCCCTTCAAGAAGCCTTTCGCTAAGGCTGTTCTTGTGGAATTGGCAAAGGGATATTTGGAAGCCCATAGAGGGCTATGGTGAAAAAGGAAATATCTTCCGTTCAAAACTGGAAAGAAGCTTTCTGAGAAACTGCTCTGTGTTCTATTAATTCATCTCACAGAGTTACATCTTTCCCTTCAAGAAGCCGTTCGCTAAGGCTGTTCTTGTGGAATTGGCAAAGGGATATATGGAAGCCCATAGAGGGCTATGGTGAAAAAGGGAATATCTTCCGTTGAAAACTGGAAACAAGCTTTCTGAGAAACTGCTCTGTGTTCTGTTAATTCATCTCACAGAGTTACATCTTTCCCTTCAATAAGCCTTTCGCTAAGGCTGTTCTTGTGGAATTGGCAAAGGGATATTTGGAAGCCCATAGAGGGCTATGGTGAAAAAGGAAATATCTTCCGTTCAAAACTGGAAAGAAGCTTTCTGAGAAACTGCTCTGTGTTCTGTTAATTCATCTCACAGAGTTACATCTTTCCCTTCAAGAAGCCTTTCGCTAAGTCTCTTCTTGTGGAATTGGGAAAGGGATATTTGGAAGCCCATAGAGTTCTATGGTGATAAAGGAAATATCTTCCGTTCAAAACTGGAAAGAAGCTTTCTGAGAAACTGCTCTGTGTTCTGTTAATTCATCTCACAGAGTTACATCTTTCCCTTCAAGAAGCCGTTCGCTAAGGCTGTTCTTGGGAAATTGGCAAAGGGATATATGGAAGCCCATAGAGGGCTACGGTGAAAAAGGGAATATCTTCCGTTGAAAGATGGAAACAAGCTTTCTGAGAAACTGCTCTGTGTTCTGTTAATTCATCTCACAGAGTTACATCTATCCCTTCAAGAAGCCTTTGGCTAAGGATGTACTTGTGGAATTTTCAAAGGTTTATTTGGAAGCCCATAGAAGGCTATGGTGAAAAAGGAATTATCTTCCGTTCAAAACTGGAAAGAAGCTTTCTGAGAAACTGCTCTGTGTTCTGTTAATTCATCAAACAGAGTTACATCTTTCCCTTCAAGAAGCCTTTCGCTAAGGCTGTTCTTGTGGAATTGGCAAAGGGATATTTGGAAGCCCATAGACGGCTATGGTGAAAAAGGAAATATCTTGCGTTCCAAACTGGAAAGAAGCTTTCTGAGAAACTGCTCTGTGTTGTGTTAATTCATCTCACAGAGTTACATCTTTCCCTTCAAGAAGCCTTTCGCTAAGGCTGTTCTTGTGGAATTGGCAAAGGGATATTTGGAAGCCCATAGAGGGCTATGGTGAAAAAGGGAATATCTTCCGTTCCAAACTGGAAAGAAGCTTTCTGAGAAACTTCTGTGTGTTCTGTTAATTCATCTCACAGAGTTACATCTTTCCCTTCAAGAAGCCTTTCGCTAAGGCTGTTCTTGTGGAATTGGCAAAGGGATATTTGGAAGCCCATAGAGGGCTATGGTGAAAAAGGAAATATCTTCCGTTCAAAACTGGAAAGAAGCTTTCTGAGAAACTGCTCTGTGTTCTGTTAATTCATCTCACAGAGTTACATCTTTCCCTTCAAGAAGCCTTTCGCTAAGGCTGTTCTTGTGGAATTGGCAAAGGGATATTTGGAAGCCCATAGAGGGCTACGGTGAAAAAGGAAATATCTTGCGTTCAAAACTGGAAAGAAGCTTTCTGAGAAACTGCTCTGTGTTCTGTTAATTCATCTCACAGAGTTACATCTTTCCCTTCAAGAAGCCTCTCGCTAAGGCTGTTCTTGTGGAATTGGCAAAGGGATATTTGGAAGCCCATAGACGGCTATGGTGAAAAAGGAAATATCTGCCGTTCCAAACTGGAAAGAAGCTTTCTGAGAAACTGCTCTGTGTTGTGTTAGTTGATCTCACAGAGTTACATCTTTCCCTTCAAGAAGCCTTTCGCTAAGGCTGTTCTTGTGGAATTCGCAAAGGGATATTTGGAAGCCCATAGAGGGCTACGGTGAAAAAGGAAATATCTTGCGTTCAAAGCAGGAAAGAAGCTTTCAGAGAAACTGCTCTGTGTTCTGTTAATTCATCTCACAGAGTTACATCTTTCCCTTCAAGAAGCCTTTCGCTAAGGCTGTTCTTGTGGAATTGGCAAAGGGATATTTGGAAGCCCATAGAGGGCTACGGTGAAAAAGGAAATATCTTGCGTTCAAAGCAGGAAAGAAGCTTTCTGAGAAACTGCTCTGTGTTCTGTTAATTCATCTCACAGAGTTACATCTTTCCCTTCAAGAAGCCTTTCCCTAAGGCTGTTCTTGTGGAATTGGCAAAGGGATATTTGGAAGCCCATAGACGGCTATGGTGAAAAAGGAAATATCTTCCGTTCCAAACTGGAAAGAAGCTTTCTGAGAAACTGCTCTGTGTTGTGTTAATTCATCTCACAGAGTTACATCTTTCCCTTCAAGAAGCCTTTCGCTAAGGCTGTTCTTGTGGAATTGCAAAGGGATATTGGGAAGCCCATAGAGGGCTATGGTGAAAAAGGAAATATCTTCCGTTCAAAACTGGAAAGAAGCTTTCTGAGAAACTGCTCTGTGTTCTGTTAATTCATCTCACAGAGTTACATCTTTCCCTTCAAGAAGCCTTTCGCTAAGGCTCTTCTTTTGGAATTGGCAAAGGGATATTTGGAAGCCCATAGAGGGCTATGGTGATAAAGGAAATATCTTCCGTTCAAAACTGAAAAAAAGCTTTCTGAGAAACTGCTCTGTGATCTATTAATTCATCTCACAGTGTTACATCTTCCCCTTCAAGAAGCCGTTCGCTAAGGCTGTTCTTGGGAAATTGGCAGAGGGATATATGGAAGCCCAAAGAGGGCTATGGTGAAAAAGGGAATATCTTCCGTTGAAAGCTGGAAACAAGCTTTCTGAGAAACTGCTCTGTGTTCTGTTAATTCATCTCACAGAGTTACATCTATCCCTTCAAGAAGCCTTTGGCTAAGGATGTACTTGTGGAATTGGCAAAGGTTTATTTGGAAGCCCATAGAAGGCTATGGTGAAAAAGGAAATATCTTCCGTTAAAAAGGGGAAAGAAGCTTTCTGAGAAACTGCTCTGTGTTCTGTTAATTCATCTCACAGAGTTACATCTTTCCCTTCAAGAAGCCTTTCGCTAAGGCTGTTCTTGTGGAATTGGCAAAGGGATATTTGGAAGCCCATAGACGGCTATGGTGAAAAAGAAAATATCTTGGGTTCCAAACTGGAAAGAAGCTTTCTGAGAAACTGCTCTGTGTTCTATTAATTCATCTCACAGAGTTACATCTTTCCCTTCAAGAAGCCTTTCGCTAAGGCTGTTCTTGTGGAATTGGCAAAGGGATATTTGGAAGCCCATAGAGGGCTATGGTGAAAAAGGAAATATCTTCCGTTCCAAACTGGAAAGAAGCTTTCTGAGAAACTGCTCTGTGTTCTGTTAATTAATCTCACAGAGTTACATCTTTCCCTTCAAGAAGCCTTTCGCTAAGGCTGTTCTTGTGGAATTGGCAAAGGGATATTTGGAAGCCCATAGAGGGCTATGGTGAAAAAGGAAATATCTTCCGTTCAAAACTGGAAAGAAGGTTTCTGAGAAACTGCTCTGTGTTCTGTTAATTCATCTCACAGAGTTACATCTTTCCCTTCAAGAAGCCTTTCTTTAAGGCTGTTCTTGTGGAATTGGCAAAGGGATATTTGGAAGCCCATAGAGGGCTACGGTGAAAAAGGAAATATCTTGCGTTCAAAACTGGAAAGAAGCTTTCTGAGAAACTGCTCTGTGTTCTGTTAATTCATCTCACGGGGTTACATCTTTCCCTTCAAGAAGCCTTTCGCTAAGGCTGTTCTTGTGGAATTGGCAAAGGGATATTTGGAAGCCCATAGACGGCTATGGTGAAAAAGGAAATATCTGCCGTTCCAAACTGGAGAGAAGCTTTCTGAGAAACTGCTCTGTGTTGTGTTAATTCATCTCACAGAGTTACATCTTTCCCTTCAAGAAGCCTTTCGCTAAGGCTGTTCTTGTGGAATTGGCAAACGGATATTTGGAAGCCCATAGAGGGCTATGGTGAAAAAGGAAATATCTTCCGTTCAAAACTGGAAAGAAGCTTTCTGAGAAACTGCTCTGTGTTCTGTTAATTCATCTCAAGAGTTACATCTTTCCCTTCAAGAAGCCTTTCGCTAAGGCTGTTCTTGTGGAATTCGCAAAGGGATATTTGGAATCCCATAGAGGGCTACGGTGAAAAAGGAAATATCTTGCGTTCAAAGCAGGAAAGAAGCTTTCAGAGAAACTGCTCTGTGTTCTGTTAATTCATCTCACAGAGTTACATCTTTCCCTTCAAGAAGCCTTTCGCTAAGGCTGTTCTTGTGGAATTGGCAAAGGGATATTTGGAAGCCCATAGACGGCTATGGTGAAAAAGGAAATATCTTCCGTTCCAAACTGGAAAGAAGCTTTCTGAGAAACTGGTCTGTGTTGTGTTAATTCATCTCACAGGGTTACATGTTTTCCTTCAAGAAGCCTTTCGCTAAGGCTGTTCTTGTGGAATTGGCAAAGGGATATTTGGAAGCCCATAGACGGCTATGGTGAAAAAGGAAATATCTTCCGTTCAAAACTGGAAAGAAGCTTTCTGAGAAACTGCTCTGTGTTCTGTTAATTCATCTCACAGAGTTACATCTTTCCCTTCAAGAAGCCTTTCGCTAAGGCTCTTATTGTTTAATTGGCAAAGGCATATATGGAAGCCCATAGAGGGCTATGGTGATAAAGGAAATATCTTCCGTTCAAAACTGGAAAGAAGCTTTCTGAGAAACTGCTCTGTGTTCTATTAATTCATCTCACAGAGTTACATCTTTCCCTTCAAGTAGCCGTTCGCTAAGGGTGTTCTTGTGGAATTGGCAAAGGGATATATGGAAGCCCAGAGAGGGCTATGGTGAAAAAGGGAATATCTTCCGTTGAAAGCTGGAAACAAGCTTTCTGAGAAACTGCTCTGTGTTCTGTTAATTCATCTCACAGAGTTACATCTTTCCCTTCAAGAAGCCTTTCGCTAAGGCTCTTCTTTTGGAATTGGCAAAGGGATATTTGGAAGCCCATAGAGGGCTATGGTGAAAAAGGAAATATCTTCCGTTCAAAACTGGAAAGAAGCTTTCTGAGAAACTGCTCTGTGTTCTGTTAATTCATCTCACAGAGTTACATCTTTCCCTTCAAGAAGCCTTTCGCTAAGGCTGTTCTTGTGGAATTGGCAAAGGGATATTTGGAAGCCCATAGAGGGCTACGGTGAAAAAGGAAATATCTTGCGTTCAAAGCAGGAAAGAAGCTTTCTGAGAAACTGCTCTGTGTTCTGTTAATTCATCTCACAGAGTTACATCTTTCCCTTCAAGAAGCCTTTCCCTAAGGCTGTTCTTGTGGAATTGGCAAAGGGATATTTGGAAGCCCATAGACGGCTATGGTGAAAAAGGAAATATCTTCCGTTCCAAACTGGAAAGAAGCTTTCTGAGAAACTGCTCTGTGTTGTGTTAATTCATCTCACAGAGTTACATCTTTCCCTTCAAGAAGCCTTTCGCTAAGGCTGTTCTTGTGGAATTGGCAAAGGGATATTTGGAAGCCCTTAGAGGGCTATGGTGAAAAAGGAAATATCTTCCGTTCAAAACTGGAAAGAAGCTTTCTGAGAAACTGCTCTGTGTTCTGTTAATTCATCTCACAGAGTTACATCTTTCCCTTCAAGAAGCCTTTCGCTAAGGCTCTTCTTGTGGAATTGGCAAAGGGATATTTGGAAGCCCATAGAGGGATATGGTGAAAAAGGAAATATCTGCCGTTCCAAACTGGAAAGAAACTTTCTGAGAAACTGCTCTGTGTTCTATTAATTCATCTCACAGGGTTACATCTTTCCCTTCAAGAAGCCGTTCGCTAAGGCTGTTCTTGGGAAATTGGCAAAGGGATACATGGAAGCCCATAGAGGGCTATGGTGAAAAAGGGAATATCTTCCGTTGAAAGCTGGAAACAAGCTTTCTGAGAAACTGCTCTGTGTTCTGTTAATTCATCTAACAGAGTTACATCTTTCCCTTCAAGAAGCCTTTGGCTAAGGATGTACTTGTGGAATTGGCAAAGTTTTATTTGGAAGCCCATAGAAGGCTATGGTGAAAAAGGAAATATCTTCCGTTCAAAACTGGAAAGAAGCTTTCTGAGAAACTGCTCTGTGTTCTGTTAATTCATCTCACAGAGTTACATCTTTCCCTTCAAGAAGCCTTTCGCTAAGGCTGTTCTTGTGGAATTGGCAAAGGGATATTTGGAAGCCCATAGACGGCTATGGTGAAAAAGGAAATATCTTGCGTTCCAAAATGGAAAGAAGCTTTCTGAGAAACTGCTCTGTGTTGTGTTAATTCATCTCACAGAGTTACATCTTTCCCTTCCAGAAGCCTTTCGCTAAGGCTGTTCTTGTGGAATTGGCAAAGGGATATTTGGAAGCCCATAGAGGGCTATGGTGAAAAAGGAAATATCTTCCGTTCAAAACTGGAAAGAAGCTTTCTGAGAAACTGCTCTGTGTTCTGTTAATTCATCTCACAGAGTTACATCTTTCCCTTCAAGAAGCCTTTCTTTAATGCTGTTCTTGTGGAATTGGCAAAGGGATATTTGGAAGCCCATAGAGGGCTACGGTGAAAAAGGAAATATCTTGCTTTCAAAACTGGAAAGAAGCTTTCTGAGAAACTGCTCTGTGTTCTGTTAATTCATCTCACCGAGTTACATCTTTCCCTTCAAGAAGCCTTTCGCTAAGGCTGTTCTTGTGGAATTGGCAAAGGGATATTTGGAAGCCCATAGACGGCTATGGTGAAAAAGGAAATATCTGCCGTTCCAAACTGGAAAGAAGCTTTCTGAGAAACTGCTCTGTGTTGTGTTAATTCATCTCACAGAGTTACATCTTTCCCTTCAAGAAGCCTTTCGCTAAGGCTGCTCTTGTGGAATTGGCAAAGGGATATTTGGAAGCCCATAGAGGGCTATGGTGAAAAAGGAAATATCTTCCGTTCAAAACTGGAAAGAAGCTTTCTGAGAAACTGCTCTGTGTTCTGTTAATTCATCTCACAGAGTTACATCTTTTCCTTCAAGAAGCCTTTCGCTAAGGCTCTTCTTGTGGAATTGGCAAAGGGATATTTGGAAGCCCATAGACGGCTATGGTGAAAAAGGAAATATCTTCCGTTCCAAACTGGAAAGATGCTTTCTGAGAAACTGCTCTGTGTTCTGTTAATTCATCTCACAGAGTTACATCTTTCCCTTCAAGAAGCCTTTCGCTAAGGCTGTTCTTGTGGAATTGGCAAAGGGATATTTGGAAGCCCATAGAGGGCTATGGTGAAAAAGGAAATATCTTCCGCTCAAAACTGGAAAGAAGCTTTCTGAGAAACTGCTCTGTGTTCTGTTAATTCATCTCACAGAGTTACATCTTTCCCTTCAAGAAGCCTTTCGCTAAGGCTCTTCTTGTGGAATTGGCAAAGGGATATTTGGAAGCCCATAGAGGGCTCTGGTGATAAAGGAAATATCTTCCGTTCAAAACTGGAAAGAAGCTTTCTGAGAAACTGCTCTGTGTTCTGTTAATTCATGTCACAGAGTTACATCTTTCCCTTAAAGAATCCTTTCGCTAAGGCTGTTCTTGTGGAATTGGCAAAGGGCTATTTGGAAGCCCTTACAGGGCTAAGGTGAAAAAGGAAATATCTTCCGTTCAAAACTGGAAAGAAGATTTCTGAGAAACTGCTCTGTGTTCCGTCAATTCAACTTACAGAGTTACATCTTTCCCTTCAAGAAGGCTTTCGCTAAGGCTGTTCTTGGGGAATTGGCCAAGGGATATTTGGAAGCCCATAGACGGCTATGGTGAAAAAGGAAATATATTCTGTTCAAAACTGGAAAGAAGCTTTCTGAGAAACTGCTCCGTGTTCTGTTAATTCATCTCACAGAGTTACATCTTTCCCTTCAAGAAGCCTTTCGCTAAGGCTGTTCTTGTGGAATTGGCACAGGTATAGTTGGAAGCCCATAGACGGCTATGGTGAAAAAGGAAATATCTTCCGTTCAAAACTTGAAAGAAGCTTTCTGAGAAACTGCTCTGTGTTCCGTTAATTCATCTCACAGATTTACGTCTTTCCCTTCAAGAAGCCTTTCCATAAGGCCGTTCTTGTGGAATTGGCAAGGGGATGTTTGGAAGCCCATAGACGGCTATGGTGAAAAAGGAAATATCTTGCGTTCAAAACTGGAAAGAAGCTTTCTGAGAAACTGCTCTGTGTTGTGTTAATTCATCTCACAGAGTTACATCTTTCCCTTCAAGAAGCCTTTCGCTAAGACTGTTCTTGTGGAATTGTCAAAGGGATATTTGGAAGCCCATAGAGGGCTATGGTGACAAAAGAAATATCTTCCGTTCAAAACTGGAAAGAAGCTTTCTGAGAAAATGCTCTGTGTTCTGTTAATTCATCTCACAGTGTTACATCTTTCCCTTCAAGAAGCCTTTCGCTAAGGCTGTTCTTGTGGAATTGGCAAAGGGATATTTGGAAGCCCTTAGAGGGCTATGGTGAAAAAGGAAATATCTTCTGTTCAAAACTGGAAAGAAGCTTTCTGAGAAACTGCTCTGTGTTCTGTTAATTCATCTCACAGAGTTACATCTTTCCCTTCAACAAGACTTTCGCTAAGGCTGTTCTTGTGGAATTGGCAAAGGGATATTTGGAAGCCCATAGAGGGCTATGGTGACAAAAGAAATATCTTCCGTTCAAAACTGGAAAGAAGCTTTCTGAGAAACTGCTCTGTGTTCTACTAATTCATCTCACAGAGTTACATCTTTCCCTTCAAGAAGCCTTTCGCTAAGGCTGTTCTTGTGGAATTGGCAAAGGGATATTTGGAAGCTCCTAGAGGGCTATGGTGAAAAAGGCAGTATCTTCCGTTCAAAACTGGAAAGAAGCTTTCTGAGAAACTGCTCTGTGTTCTGTTAATTCATCTCACAGAGTTACACCTTTCCCTTCAAAAAAACTTTCGCTAAGGCCGTTCTTGTGGAATTGGAAAAGGGATATTTGGAAGCCCGTAGAGAGCTATTGTGAAAAAGGAATTATCTTCCGTTCAAAACTGGAAAGAAGCTTTCTAGAAACTGCTCTGTGTTCTGTTAATTCATCTCACAGAGTTACATCTTTCCCTTCAAGAAGCCTTTCGCTAAGGCTGTTCTTGTGGAATTGGCAAAGGGATATTTGGAAGCCCATAGAGGGCTATGGTGAAAAAGGAAATATCTTCCGTTCCAAACTGGAAAGAAGCTTTCTGAGAAACTGCTCTGTGTTCTGATAATTCATCTCACAGAGTTACATCTTTCCCTTCAAGAAGCCTTTCGCTAAGGCTGTTCATGTGGAATTGGCAAAGGGATATTTGGAAGCCCATAGAGGGCTATGCTGAAAAAGGAAATATCTTCCGTTCAAAACTGGAAAGAAGCTTTCTGAGAAACTGCTCTGTGTTCTGTTAATTCATCTCACAGAGTTACATCTTTCCCTTCAAGAAGCCTTTCGCTAAGGCTCTTCTTGTGGAATTGGCAAAGGGATATTTGGAAGCCCATAGAGGGCTCTGGTGAAAAAGGAAATATCTTCCGTTCAAAACTGGAAAGAAGCTTTCTGAGAAACTGCTCTGTGTTCTGTTAATTCATCTCACAGAGTTACATCTTTCCCTTCAAGTAGCCTTTCGCTAAGGCTCTTCTTGTGGAATTGGCAAAGGGATATTTATAAGCCCATAGAGGGCTATGGTGAAAAAGGAAATATCTTCCGTTCAAAACTGGAAAGAAGCTTTCTGAGAAACTGCTCTGTGTTCTGTTAATTCATCTCACAGAGTTACATCTTTCCCTTCAAGAAGCCTTTCGCTAAGGCTGTTCTTGTGGAATTGGCAAAGGGATATTTGGAAGCCCATAGAGGGCTAAGGTGAAAAAGGAAATATCTTGCGTCCAAAACTGGAAAGAAGCTTACTGAGAATCTGCTCTGTGTTCTGTTAATTCATCTCACAGAGTTACATCTTTCCCTTCAAGAAGCCTTTCGCTAAGGCTGTTCTTGTGGAATTGGCAAAGGGATATTTGGAAGCCCCTAGACGGCTATGGTGAAAAAGGAAATATCTGCCGTTCCAAACTGGAAAGAAGCTTTCTGAGAAACTGCTCTGTGTTCTGTTAATTCATCTCACAGAGTTACATCTTTCCCTTCAAGAAGCCTTTCGCTAAGGCTCTTATTGTTTAATTGGCAAAGGCATATATGGAAGCCCATAGAGGGCTATGGTGATAAAGGAAATATCTTCCGTTCAAAACTGGAAAGAAGCTTTCTGAGAAACTGCTCTGTGTTCTATTAATTCATCTCACAGAGTTACATCTTTCCCTTCAAGTAGCCGTTCGCTAAGGCTGTTCTTGTGGAATTGGCAAAGGGATATATGGAAGCCCAGAGAGGGCTATGGTGAAAAAGGGAATATCTTCCGTTGAAAGCTGGAAACAAGCTTTCTGAGAAACTGCTCTGTGTTCTGTTAATTCATCTCACAGAGTTACATCTTTCCCTTCAAGAAGCCTTTCGCTAAGGCTCTTCTTTTGGAATTGGCAAAGGGATATTTGGAAGCCCATAGAGGGCTATGGTGAAAAAGGAAATATCTTCCGTTCAAAACTGGAAAGAAGCTTTCTGAGAAACTGCTCTGTGTTCTGTTAATTCATCTCACAGAGTTACATCTTTCCCTTCAAGAAGCCTTTCTTTAAGGCTGTTCTTGTGGAATTGGCAAAGGGATATTTGGAAGCCCATAGAGGGCTACGGTGAAAAAGGAAATATCTTGCGTTCAAAACTGGAAAGAAGCTTTCTGAGAAACTGCTCTGTGTTCTGTTAATTCATCTCACGGGGTTACATCTTTCCCTTCAAGAAGCCTTTCGCTAAGGCTGTTCTTGTGGAATTGGCAAAGGGATATTTGGAAGCCCATAGACGGCTATGGTGAAAAAGGAAATATCTGCCGTTCCAAACTGGAGAGAAGCTTTCTGAGAAACTGCTCTGTGTTGTGTTAATTCATCTCACAGAGTTACATCTTTCCCTTCAAGAAGCCTTTCGCTAAGTCTGTTCTTGTGGAATTGGCAAACGGATATTTGGAAGCCCATAGAGGGCTATGGTGAAAAAGGAAATATCTTCCGTTCAAAACTGGAAAGAAGCTTTCTGAGAAACTGCTCTGTGTTCTGTTAATTCATCTCAAGAGTTACATCTTTCCCTTCAAGAAGCCTTTCGCTAAGGCTGTTCTTGTGGAATTCGCAAAGGGATATTTGGAATCCCATAGAGGGCTACGGTGAAAAAGGAAATATCTTGCGTTCAAAGCAGGAAAGAAGCTTTCAGAGAAACTGCTCTGTGTTCTGTTAATTCATCTCACAGAGTTACATCTTTCCCTTCAAGAAGCCTTTCGCTAAGGCTGTTCTTGTGGAATTGGCAAAGGGATATTTGGAAGCCCATAGACGGCTATGGTGAAAAAGGAAATATCTTCCGTTCCAAACTGGAAAGAAGCTTTCTGAGAAACTGGTCTGTGTTGTGTTAATTCATCTCACAGGGTTACATGTTTTCCTTCAAGAAGCCTTTCGCTAAGGCTGTTCTTGTGGAATTGGCAAAGGGATATTTGGAAGCCCATAGACGGCTATGGTGAAAAAGGAAATATCTTCCGTTCAAAACTGGAAAGAAGCTTTCTGAGAAACTGCTCTGTGTTCTGTTAATTCATCTCACAGAGTTACATCTTTCCCTTCAAGAAGCCTTTCGCTAAGGCTCTTATTGTTTAATTGGCAAAGGCATATATGGAAGCCCATAGAGGGCTATGGTGATAAAGGAAATATCTTCCGTTCAAAACTGGAAAGAAGCTTTCTGAGAAACTGCTCTGTGTTCTATTAATTCATCTCACAGAGTTACATCTTTCCCTTCAAGTAGCCGTTCGCTAAGGCTGTTCTTGTGGAATTGGCAAAGGGATATATGGAAGCCCAGAGAGGGCTATGGTGAAAAAGGGAATATCTTCCGTTGAAAGCTGGAAACAAGCTTTCTGAGAAACTGCTCTGTGTTCTGTTAATTCATCTCACAGAGTTACATCTTTCCCTTCAAGAAGCCTTTCGCTAAGGCTCTTCTTTTGGAATTGGCAAAGGGATATTTGGAAGCCCATAGAGGGCTATGGTGAAAAAGGAAATATCTTCCGTTCAAAACTGGAAAGAAGCTTTCTGAGAAACTGCTCTGTGTTCTGTTAATTCATCTCACAGAGTTACATCTTTCCCTTCAAGAAGCCTTTCGCTAAGGCTGTTCTTGTGGAATTGGCAAGGGGATATTTGGAAGCCCATAGAGGGCTACGGTGAAAAAGGAAATATCTTGCGTTCAAAGCAGGAAAGAAGCTTTCTGAGAAACTGCTCTGTGTTCTGTTAATTCATCTCACAGAGTTACATCTTTCCCTTCAAGAAGCCTTTCCCTAAGGCTGTTCTTGTGGAATTGGCAAAGGGATATTTGGAAGCCCATAGACGGCTATGGTGAAAAAGGAAATATCTTCCGATCCAAACTGGAAAGAAGCTTTCTGAGAAACTGCTCTGTGTTGTGTTAATTCATCTCACAGAGTTACATCTTTCCCTTCAAGAAGCCTTTCGCTAAGGCTGTTCTTGTGGAATTGGCAAAGGGATATTTGGAAGCCCTTAGAGGGCTATGGTGAAAAAGGAAATATCTTCCGTTCAAAACTGGAAAGAAGCTTTCTGAGAAACTGCTCTGTGTTCTGTTAATTCATCTCACAGAGTTACATCTTTCCCTTCAAGAAGCCTTTCGCTAAGGCTCTTCTTGTGGAATTGGCAAAGGGATATTTGGAAGCCCATAGAGGGATATGGTGAAAAAGGAAATATCTGCCGTTCCAAACTGGAAAGAAACTTTCTGAGAAACTGCTCTGTGTTCTATTAATTCATCTCACAGGGTTACATCTTTCCCTTCAAGAAGCCGTTCGCTAAGGCTGTTCTTGGGAAATTGGCAAAGGGATACATGGAAGCCCATAGAGGGCTATGGTGAAAAAGGGAATATCTTCCGTTGAAAGCTGGAAACAAGCTTTCTGAGAAACTGCTCTGTGTTCTGTTAATTCATCTAACAGAGTTACATCTTTCCCTTCAAGAAGCCTTTGGCTAAGGATGTACTTGTGGAATTGGCAAAGTTTTATTTGGAAGCCCATAGAAGGCTATGGTGAAAAAGGAAATATCTTCCGTTCAAAACTGGAAAGAAGCTTTCTGAGAAACTGCTCTGTGTTCTGTTAATTCATCTCACAGAGTTACATCTTTCCCTTCAAGAAGCCTTTCGCTAAGGCTGTTCTTGTGGAATTGGCAAAGGGATATTTGGAAGCCCATAGACGGCTATGGTGAAAAAGGAAATATCTTGCGTTCCAAAATGGAAAGAAGCTTTCTGAGAAACTGCTCTGTGTTGTGTTAATTCATCTCACAGAGTTACATCTTTCCCTTCCAGAAGCCTTTCGCTAAGGCTGTTCTTGTGGAATTGGCAAAGGGATATTTGGAAGCCCATAGAGGGCTATGGTGAAAAAGGAAATATCTTCCGTTCAAAACTGGAAAGAAGCTTTCTGAGAAACTGCTCTGTGTTCTGTTAATTCATCTCACAGAGTTACATCTTTCCCTTCAAGAAGCCTTTCTTTAATGCTGTTCTTGTGGAATTGGCAAAGGGATATTTGGAAGCCCATAGAGGGCTACGGTGAAAAAGGAAATATCTTGCTTTCAAAACTGGAAAGAAGCTTTCTGAGAAACTGCTCTGTGTTCTGTTAATTCATCTCACCGAGTTACATCTTTCCCTTCAAGAAGCCTTTCGCTAAGGCTGTTCTTGTGGAATTGGCAAAGGGATATTTGGAAGCCCATAGACGGCTATGGTGAAAAAGGAAATATCTGCCGTTCCAAACTGGAAAGAAGCTTTCTGAGAAACTGCTCTGTGTTGTGTTAATTCATCTCACAGAGTTACATCTTTCCCTTCAAGAAGCCTTTCGCTAAGGCTGCTCTTGTGGAATTGGCAAAGGGATATTTGGAAGCCCATAGAGGGCTATGGTGAAAAAGGAAATATCTTCCGTTCAAAACTGGAAAGAAGCTTTCTGAGAAACTGCTCTGTGTTCTGTTAATTCATCTCACAGAGTTACATCTTTTCCTTCAAGAAGCCTTTCGCTAAGGCTCTTCTTGTGGAATTGGCAAAGGGATATTTGGAAGCCCATAGACGGCTATGGTGAAAAAGGAAATATCTTCCGTTCCAAACTGGAAAGATGCTTTCTGAGAAACTGCTCTGTGTTCTGTTAATTCATCTCACAGAGTTACATCTTTCCCTTCAAGAAGCCTTTCGCTAAGGCTGTTCTTGTGGAATTGGCAAAGGGATATTTGGAAGCCCATAGAGGGCTATGGTGAAAAAGGAAATATCTTCCGTTCAAAACTGGAAAGAAGCTTTCTGAGAAACTGCTCTGTGTTCTGTTAATTCATCTCACAGAGTTACATCTTTCCCTTCAAGAAGCCTTTCGCTAAGGCTCTTCTTGTGGAATTGGCAAAGGGATATTTGGAAGCCCATAGAGGGCTCTGGTGATAAAGGAAATATCTTCCGTTCAAAACTGGAAAGAAGCTTTCTGAGAAACTGCTCTGTGTTCTGTTAATTCATGTCACAGAGTTACATCTTTCCCTTAAAGAATCCTTTCACTAAGGCTGTTCTTGTGGAATTGGCAAAGGGATATTTGGAAGCCCTTACAGGGCTAAGGTGAAAAAGGAAATATCTTCCGTTCAAAACTGGAAAGAAGATTTCTGAGAAACTGCTCTGTGTTCCGTCAATTCAACTTACAGAGTTACATCTTTCCCTTCAAGAAGGCTTTCGCTAAGGCTGTTCTTGGGGAATTGGCCAAGGGATATTTGGAAGCCCATAGACGGCTATGGTGAAAAAGGAAATATCTTCTGTTCAAAACTGGAAAGAAGCTTTCTGAGAAACTGCTCCGTGTTCTGTTAATTCATCTCACAGAGTTACATCTTTCCCTTCAAGAAGCCTTTCGCTAAGGCTGTTCTTGTGGAATTGGCACAGGTATAGTTGGAAGCCCATAGACGGCTATGGTGAAAAAGGAAATATCTTCCGTTCAAAACTTGAAAGAAGCTTTCTGAGAAACTGCTCTGTGTTCCGTTAATTCATCTCACAGATTTACGTCTTTCCCTTCAAGAAGCCTTTCCATAAGGCCGTTCTTGTGGAATTGGCAAGGGGATGTTTGGAAACCCATAGACGGCTATGGTGAAAAAGGAAATATCTTGCGTTCCAAACTGGAAAGAAGCTTTCTGAGAAACTGCTCTGTGTTGTGTTAATTCATCTCACAGAGTTACATCTTTCCCTTCAAGAAGCCTTTCGCTAAGACTGTTCTTGTGGAATTGTCAAAGGGATATTTGGAAGCCCATAGAGGGCTATGGTGACAAAAGAAATATCTTCCGTTCAAAACTGGAAAGAAGCTTTCTGAGAAAATGCTCTGTGTTCTGTTAATTCATCTCACAGTGTTACATCTTTCCCTTCAAGAAGCCTTTCGCTAAGGCTGTTCTTGTGGAATTGGCAAAGGGATATTTGGAAGCCCTTAGAGGGCTATGGTGAAAAAGGAAATATCTTCTGTTCAAAACTGGAAAGAAGCTTTCTGAGAAACTGCTCTGTGTTCTGTTAATTCATCTCACAGAGTTACATCTTTCCCTTCAACAAGACTTTCGCTAAGGCTGTTCTTGTGGAATTGGCAAAGGGATATTTGGAAGCCCATAGAGGGCTATGGTGACAAAAGAAATATCTTCCGTTCAAAACTGGAAAGAAGCTTTCTGAGAAACTGCTCTGTGTTCTACTAATTCATCTCACAGTGTTACATCTTTCCCTTCAAGAAGCCTTTCGCTAAGGCTGTTCTTGTGGAATTGGCAAAGGGATATTTGGAAGCTCCTAGAGGGCTATGGTGAAAAAGGCAGTATCTTCCGTTCAAAACTGGAAAGAAGCTTTCTGAGAAACTGCTCTGTGTTCTGTTAATTCATCTCACAGAGTTACACCTTTCCCTTCAAAAAAACTTTCGCTAAGGCCGTTCTTGTGGAATTGGAAAAGGGATATTTGGAAGCCCGTAGAGAGCTATTGTGAAAAAGGAATTATCTTCCGTTCAAAACTGGAAAGAAGCTTTCTAGAAACTGCTCTGTGTTCTGTTAATTCATCTCACAGAGTTACATCTTTCCCTTCAAGAAGCCTTTCGCTAAGGCTGTTCTTGTGGAATTGGCAAAGGGATATTTGGAAGCCCATAGAGGGCTATGGTGAAAAAGGAAATATCTTCCGTTCCAAACTGGAAAGAAGCTTTCTGAGAAACTGCTCTGTGTTCTGATAATTCATCTCACAGAGTTACATCTTTCCCTTCAAGAAGCCTTTCGCTAAGGCTGTTCATGTGGAATTGGCAAAGGGATATTTGGAAGCCCATAGAGGGCTATGCTGAAAAAGGAAATATCTTCCGTTCAAAACTGGAAAGAAGCTTTCTGAGAAACTGCTCTGTGTTCTGTTAATTCATCTCACAGAGTTACATCTTTCCCTTCAAGAAGCCTTTCGCTAAGGCTCTTCTTGTGGAATTGGCAAAGGGATATTTGGAAGCCCATAGAGGGCTCTGGTGAAAAAGGAAATATCTTCCGTTCAAAACTGGAAAGAAGCTTTCTGAGAAACTGCTCTGTGTTCTGTTAATTCATCTCACAGAGTTACATCTTTCCCTTCAAGTAGCCTTTCGCTAAGGCTCTTCTTGTGGAATTGGCAAAGGGATATTTATAAGCCCATAGAGGGCTATGGTGAAAAAGGAAATATCTTCCGTTCAAAACTGGAAAGAAGCTTTCTGAGAAACTGCTCTGTGTTCTGTTAATTCATCTCACAGAGTTACATCTTTCCCTTCAAGAAGCCTTTCGCTAAGGCTGTTCTTGTGGAATTGGCAAAGGGATATTTGGAAGCCCATAGAGGGCTAAGGTGAAAAAGGAAATATCTTGCGTCCAAAACTGGAAAGAAGCTTACTGAGAATCTGCTCTGTGTTCTGTTAATTCATCTCACAGAGTTACATCTTTCCCTTCAAGAAGCCTTTCGCTAAGGCTGTTCTTGTGGAATTGGCAAAGGGATATTTGGAAGCCCCTAGACGGCTATGGTGAAAAAGGAAATATCTGCCGTTCCAAACTGGAAAGAAGCTTTCTGAGAAACTGCTCTGTGTTGTGTTAATTCATCTCACAGAGTTACATATTTCCCTTCAAGAAGCCTTTCGCTAAAGCTGTTCTTGTGGATTTGGCACAGGTATAGTTGGAAGCCCATAGGCGGCTATGGTGAAAAAGGAAATATCTGCCGTTCCAAACTGGAAAGAAGCTTTCTGAGAAACTGCTCTGTGTTGTGTTAATTCGTCTCACAGAGTTACATCTTTCCCTTCAAGAAGCCTTTCGCTAAGGCTGTTCTTGTGGAATTGGCAAAGGGATATTTGGAATCCCATAGATGGCTATGGTGAAAAAGGAAATATCTTCCGTTCCAAACTGGAAAGAAGCTTTCTGAGAAACTGCTCTGTGTTCTGTTAATTCATCTCACAGAGTTACATCTTTCCCTTCAAGAGCCTTTCGCTAAGGCTCTTCTTGTGGAATTGGCAAAGGGATATTTGGAAGCCCATAGAGGGCTATGGTGAAAAAGGAAATATCTTCCGTTCCAAACTGGAAAGAAGCTTTCTGAGAAACTGCTCTGTGTTCTGTTAATTCATCTCACACAGTTACATCTTTCCCTTCAAAAGCCGTTCGCTAAGGCTGTTCTTGTGGAATTGGCAAAGGGATATTTGGAAGCCCATAGAGGGCTATTTTGAAAAAGGGAATATCTTCCGTTGAAAGCTGGAAACAAGCTTTCTGAGAAACTGCTCTGTGTTCTGTTAATTCACCTCACAGAGTTACATCTCTCCCTTCAAGAAGCCTTTCGCTATGGCTGTTCTTGTGGAATTGGCAAAGGGATATTTGGAAGCCCATAGAGGGCTATGGTGACAAAAGAAATATCTTCAGTTCAAAACTGGAAAGAAGCTTTCTGAGAAAATGCTCTGTGTTCTGTTAATTCATCTCACAGTGTTACATCTTTCCCTTCAAGAAGCCTTTCGCTAAGGCTGCTCTTGTGGAATTGGCAAAGGGATATTTGGAAGCCCATAGAGGGCTATGGTGAAAAAGGAAATATCTTCCGTTCAAAACTGGAAAGAAGCTTTCTGAGAAACTGCTCTGTGTTCTGTTAATTCATCTCACAGAGTTACATCTTTTCCTTCAAGAAGCCTTTCGCTAAGGCTCTTCTTGTGGAATTGGCAAAGGGATATTTGGAAGCCCATAGACGGCTATGGTGAAAAAGGAAATATCTTCCGTTCCAAACTGGAAAGATGCTTTCTGAGAAACTGCTCTGTGTTCTGTTAATTCATCTCACAGAGTTACATCTTTCCCTTCAAGAAGCCTTTCGCTAAGGCTGTTCTTGTGGAATTGGCAAAGGGATATTTGGAAGCCCATAGAGGGCTATGGTGAAAAAGGAAATATCTTCCGTTCAAAACTGGAAAGAAGCTTTCTGAGAAACTGCTCTGTGTTCTGTTAATTCATCTCACAGAGTTACATCTTTCCCTTCAAGAAGCCTTTCGCTAAGGCTCTTCTTGTGGAATTGGCAAAGGGATATTTGGAAGCCCATAGAGGGCTCTGGTGATAAAGGAAATATCTTCCGTTCAAAACTGGAAAGAAGCTTTCTGAGAAACTGCTCTGTGTTCTGTTAATTCATGTCACAGAGTTACATCTTTCCCTTAAAGAATCCTTTCACTAAGGCTGTTCTTGTGGAATTGGCAAAGGGATATTTGGAAGCCCTTACAGGGCTAAGGTGAAAAAGGAAATATCTTCCGTTCAAAACTGGAAAGAAGATTTCTGAGAAACTGCTCTGTGTTCCGTCAATTCAACTTACAGAGTTACATCTTTCCCTTCAAGAAGGCTTTCGCTAAGGCTGTTCTTGGGGAATTGGCCAAGGGATATTTGGAAGCCCATAGACGGCTATGGTGAAAAAGGAAATATCTTCTGTTCAAAACTGGAAAGAAGCTTTCTGAGAAACTGCTCCGTGTTCTGTTAATTCATCTCACAGAGTTACATCTTTCCCTTCAAGAAGCCTTTCGCTAAGGCTGTTCTTGTGGAATTGGCACAGGTATAGTTGGAAGCCCATAGACGGCTATGGTGAAAAAGGAAATATCTTCCGTTCAAAACTTGAAAGAAGCTTTCTGAGAAACTGCTCTGTGTTCCGTTAATTCATCTCACAGATTTACGTCTTTCCCTTCAAGAAGCCTTTCCATAAGGCCGTTCTTGTGGAATTGGCAAGGGGATGTTTGGAAACCCATAGACGGCTATGGTGAAAAAGGAAATATCTTGCGTTCCAAACTGGAAAGAAGCTTTCTGAGAAACTGCTCTGTGTTGTGTTAATTCATCTCACAGAGTTACATCTTTCCCTTCAAGAAGCCTTTCGCTAAGACTGTTCTTGTGGAATTGTCAAAGGGATATTTGGAAGCCCATAGAGGGCTATGGTGACAAAAGAAATATCTTCCGTTCAAAACTGGAAAGAAGCTTTCTGAGAAAATGCTCTGTGTTCTGTTAATTCATCTCACAGTGTTACATCTTTCCCTTCAAGAAGCCTTTCGCTAAGGCTGTTCTTGTGGAATTGGCAAAGGGATATTTGGAAGCCCTTAGAGGGCTATGGTGAAAAAGGAAATATCTTCTGTTCAAAACTGGAAAGAAGCTTTCTGAGAAACTGCTCTGTGTTCTGTTAATTCATCTCACAGAGTTACATCTTTCCCTTCAACAAGACTTTCGCTAAGGCTGTTCTTGTGGAATTGGCAAAGGGATATTTGGAAGCCCATAGAGGGCTATGGTGACAAAAGAAATATCTTCCGTTCAAAACTGGAAAGAAGCTTTCTGAGAAACTGCTCTGTGTTCTACTAATTCATCTCACAGTGTTACATCTTTCCCTTCAAGAAGCCTTTCGCTAAGGCTGTTCTTGTGGAATTGGCAAAGGGATATTTGGAAGCTCCTAGAGGGCTATGGTGAAAAAGGCAGTATCTTCCGTTCAAAACTGGAAAGAAGCTTTCTGAGAAACTGCTCTGTGTTCTGTTAATTCATCTCACAGAGTTACACCTTTCCCTTCAAAAAAACTTTCGCTAAGGCCGTTCTTGTGGAATTGGAAAAGGGATATTTGGAAGCCCGTAGAGAGCTATTGTGAAAAAGGAATTATCTTCCGTTCAAAACTGGAAAGAAGCTTTCTAGAAACTGCTCTGTGTTCTGTTAATTCATCTCACAGAGTTACATCTTTCCCTTCAAGAAGCCTTTCGCTAAGGCTGTTCTTGTGGAATTGGCAAAGGGATATTTGGAAGCCCATAGAGGGCTATGGTGAAAAAGGAAATATCTTCCGTTCCAAACTGGAAAGAAGCTTTCTGAGAAACTGCTCTGTGTTCTGATAATTCATCTCACAGAGTTACATCTTTCCCTTCAAGAAGCCTTTCGCTAAGGCTGTTCATGTGGAATTGGCAAAGGGATATTTGGAAGCCCATAGAGGGCTATGCTGAAAAAGGAAATATCTTCCGTTCAAAACTGGAAAGAAGCTTTCTGAGAAACTGCTCTGTGTTCTGTTAATTCATCTCACAGAGTTACATCTTTCCCTTCAAGAAGCCTTTCGCTAAGGCTCTTCTTGTGGAATTGGCAAAGGGATATTTGGAAGCCCATAGAGGGCTCTGGTGAAAAAGGAAATATCTTCCGTTCAAAACTGGAAAGAAGCTTTCTGAGAAACTGCTCTGTGTTCTGTTAATTCATCTCACAGAGTTACATCTTTCCCTTCAAGTAGCCTTTCGCTAAGGCTCTTCTTGTGGAATTGGCAAAGGGATATTTATAAGCCCATAGAGGGCTATGGTGAAAAAGGAAATATCTTCCGTTCAAAACTGGAAAGAAGCTTTCTGAGAAACTGCTCTGTGTTCTGTTAATTCATCTCACAGAGTTACATCTTTCCCTTCAAGAAGCCTTTCGCTAAGGCTGTTCTTGTGGAATTGGCAAAGGGATATTTGGAAGCCCATAGAGGGCTAAGGTGAAAAAGGAAATATCTTGCGTCCAAAACTGGAAAGAAGCTTACTGAGAATCTGCTCTGTGTTCTGTTAATTCATCTCACAGAGTTACATCTTTCCCTTCAAGAAGCCTTTCGCTAAGGCTGTTCTTGTGGAATTGGCAAAGGGATATTTGGAAGCCCCTAGACGGCTATGGTGAAAAAGGAAATATCTGCCGTTCCAAACTGGAAAGAAGCTTTCTGAGAAACTGCTCTGTGTTGTGTTAATTCATCTCACAGAGTTACATATTTCCCTTCAAGAAGCCTTTCGCTAAAGCTGTTCTTGTGGATTTGGCACAGGTATAGTTGGAAGCCCATAGGCGGCTATGGTGAAAAAGGAAATATCTGCCGTTCCAAACTGGAAAGAAGCTTTCTGAGAAACTGCTCTGTGTTGTGTTAATTCGTCTCACAGAGTTACATCTTTCCCTTCAAGAAGCCTTTCGCTAAGGCTGTTCTTGTGGAATTGGCAAAGGGATATTTGGAATCCCATAGATGGCTATGGTGAAAAAGGAAATATCTTCCGTTCCAAACTGGAAAGAAGCTTTCTGAGAAACTGCTCTGTGTTCTGTTAATTCATCTCACAGAGTTACATCTTTCCCTTCAAGAGCCTTTCGCTAAGGCTCTTCTTGTGGAATTGGCAAAGGGATATTTGGAAGCCCATAGAGGGCTATGGTGAAAAAGGAAATATCTTCCGTTCCAAACTGGAAAGAAGCTTTCTGAGAAACTGCTCTGTGTTCTGTTAATTCATCTCACACAGTTACATCTTTCCCTTCAAAAGCCGTTCGCTAAGGCTGTTCTTGTGGAATTGGCAAAGGGATATTTGGAAGCCCATAGAGGGCTATTTTGAAAAAGGGAATATCTTCCGTTGAAAGCTGGAAACAAGCTTTCTGAGAAACTGCTCTGTGTTCTGTTAATTCACCTCACAGAGTTACATCTCTCCCTTCAAGAAGCCTTTCGCTATGGCTGTTCTTGTGGAATTGGCAAAGGGATATTTGGAAGCCCATAGAGGGCTATGGTGACAAAAGAAATATCTTCAGTTCAAAACTGGAAAGAAGCTTTCTGAGAAAATGCTCTGTGTTCTGTTAATTCATCTCACAGTGTTACATCTTTCCCTTCAAGAAGCCTTTCGCTAAGGCTGTTCTTGTGGAATTGGCAAAGGGATATTGGGAAGCCCATAGAGGGCTATGGTGAAACAGGAAATATCTTGCGTTCAAAACTGGAAAGAAGCTTTCTGAGACACTGCTCTGTGTTGTGTTAATTCATCTCACAGAGTTACATCTTTCCCTTCAAGAAGACTTTCGCTAAGGCTGTTCTTGTGGAATTGGCAAAGGGATATTTGGAAGCCCATAGAAGGCTATGGTGAAAAAGGAAATATCTTCCGTTCAAAACTGGATAGAAGCTTTCTGAGAAACTGCTCTGTGTTCTGTTAATTCATCTCACAGAGTTATATCTTTCCCTTCAAGAAGCCTTTCGCTAAGGCTCTTCTTGTGGAATTGGCAAAGGGATATTTGGAAGCCCGTAGAGGGCTATGTTGATAAAGGAAATATCTTCCGTTCAAAACTGGAAAGAAGCTCTCTGAGAAACTGCTCTGTGTTCTATTAATTCATCTCACAGAGTTACATCTTTCCCTTCAAGAAGCCGTTCGCTAAGGCTGTTCTTGTGGAATTGGCAGAGGGATATATGGAAGCCCATAGAGGGCTATGGTGAAAAAGGGAATATCTTGAGTTGAAAGCTGGAAACAAACTTTCTGAGAAACTGCTCCGTGTTCTGTTAATTCATCTCACAGAGTTACATCTTTCCCTTCAAGAAGCCTTTGGCTAAGGATGTACTTGTGGAATTGGCAAAGGTTTATTTGGAAGCCCATAGAAGGCTATGTTGAAAAAGGAAATATCTTCCGTTCAAAACTGGAAAGAAGCTTTCTGAGAAACTGCTCTGTGTTCTCTTAATTCATCTCACAGAGTTACATCTTTCCCTTCAAGAAGCCTTTCGCTAAGGCTGTTCTTGTGGAATTGGCAAAGGGATATTTGGAAGCCCATAGACGGCTATGGTGAAAAAGGAAATATCTTGCGTTCCAAACTGGAAAGAAGCTTTCTGAGAAACTGCTCTGTGTTGTGTTAATTCATCTCACAGAGTTACATCTTTCCCTTCAAGAAGCCTTTCTTTAAGGCTGTTCTTGTGGAATTGGCAAAGGGATATTTGGAAGCCCATAGAGGGCTACGGTGAAAAAGGAAATATCTTGCTTTCAAAACTGGAAAGAAGCTTTCTGAGAAACTGCTGTGTGTTCTGTTAATTCATCTCACCGAGTTACATCTTTCCCTTCAAGAAGCCTTTCGCTAAGGCTGTTCTTGTGGAATTGGCAAAGGGATATTTGGAAGCCCATAGACGGCTATGGTGAAAAAGGAAATATCTGCCGTTCCAAACTGGAAAGAAGCTTTCTGAGAAACTGCTCTGTGTTGTGTTAATTCATCTCACAGAGTTACATCTTTCCCTTCAAGAAGCCTTTCGCTAAGGCTGTTCTTGTGGAATTGGCAAAGGGATATTAGGAAGCCCATAGAGGGCTATGGTGAAAAAGGAAATATCTTCCGTTCAAAACTGGAAAGAAGCTTTCTGAGAAACTGCTCCGTGTTCTGTTAATTCATCTCACAGAGTTACATCTTTTCCTTCAAGGAGCCTTTCGCTAAGGCTCTTCTTGTGGAATTGGCAAAGGGATATTTGGAAGCCCATAGACCGCTATGGTGAAAAAGGAAATATCTTCCGTTCCAAACTGGAAAGATGCTTTCTGAGAAACTGCTCTGTGTTCTGTTAATTCATCTCACAGAGTTACATCTTTCCCTTCAAGAAGCCTTTCGCTAAGGCTGTTCTTGTGGAATTGGCAAAGGGATATTTGGAAGCCCATAGAGGGCTATGGTGAAAAAGGAAATATCTTCCGTTCAAAACTGGAAAGAAGCTTTCTGAGAAACTGCTCTGTGTTCTGTTAATTCATCTCACAGACTTACATCTTTCCCTTCAAGAAGCCTTTCGCTAAGGCTCTTCTTGTGGAATTTGCAAAGGGATATTTGGAAGCCCATAGAGGGCTCTGGTGATAAAGGAAATATCTTCCGTTCAAAACTGGAAAGAAGCTTTCTGAGAAACTGCTCTGTGTTCTGTTAATTCATCTCACAGAGTTACATCTTTCCCTTCAAGAAGCCGTTCGCTAAGGCTGTTCTTGTGGAATTGGCAGAGGGATATATGGAAGCCCATAGAGGGCTATGGTTAAAAAGGGAATATCTTGAGTTGAAAGCTGGAAACAAACTTTCTGAGAAACTGCTCCGTGTTCTGTTAATTCATCTCACAGAGTTACATCTTTCCCTTCAAGAAGCCTTTGGCTAAGGATGTACTTGTGGAATTGGCAAAGGTTGATCTGGAAGCCCATAGAAGGCTATGGTGAAAAAGGAAATATCTTCCGTTCAAAACTGGAAAGAAGCTTTCTAGAAACTGCTCTGTGTTCTGTTAATTCATCTCACAGAGTTACATCTTTCCCTTCAAGAAGCCTTTCGCTAAGGCTGTTCTTGTGGAATTGGCAAAGGGATATTTGGAAGCCCATAGAGGGCTATGGTGAAAAAGGAAATATCTTCCGTTCAAAACTGGAAAGAAGCTTTCTGAGAAACTGCTCTGTGTTCTGTTAATTCATCTCACAGAGTTACATCTTTCCCTTCAAGAAGCCTTTCTTTAAGGCTGTTCTTGTGGAATTGGCAAAGGGATATTTGGAAGCCCATAGAGGGCTACGGTGAAAAAGGAAATATCTTGCTTTCAAAACTGGAAAGAAGCTTTCTGAGAAACTGCTCTGTGTTCTGTTAATTCATCTCACAGAGTTACATCTTTTCCTTCAAGAAGCCTTTCGCTAAGGCTCTTCTTGTGGAATTGGCAAAGGGATATTTGGAAGCCCATAGACGGCTATGGTGAAAAAGGAAATATCTTCCGTTCCAAACTGGAAAGATGCTTTCTGAGAAACTGCTCTGTGTTCTGTTAATTCATCTCACAGAGTTACATCTTTCCCTTCAAGAAGCCTTTCGCTAAGGCTGTTCTTGTGGAATTGGCAAAGGGATATTTGGAAGCCCATAGAGGGCTATGGTGAAAAACGAAATATCTTCCGTTCAAAACTGGAAAGAAGCTTTCTGAGAAACTGCTCTGTGTTCTGTTAATTCAACTCACAGAGTTACATCTTTCCCTTCAAGAAGCCTTTCGCTAAGGCTCTTCTTGTGGAATTGGCAAAGGGATATTTGGAAGCCCATAGAGGGCTCTGGTGATAAAGGAAATATCTTCCGTTCAAAACTGGAAAGAAGCTTTCTGAGAAACTGCTCTGTGTTCTGTTAATTCATCTCACAGAGTTACATCTTTTCCTTCAAGAAGCCTTTCGCTAAGGCTCTTCTTGTGGAATTGGCAAAGGGATATTTGGAAGCCCATAGACGGCTATGGTGAAAAAGGAAATATCTTCCGTTCCAAACTGGAAAGATGCTTTCTGAGAAACTGCTCTGTGTTCTGTTAATTCATCTCACAGAGTTACATCTTTCCCTTCAAGAAGCCTTTCGCTAAGGCTGTTCTTGTGGAATTGGCAAAGGGATATTTGGAAGCCCATAGAGGGCTATGGTGAAAAAGGAAATATCTTCCGTTCAAAACTGGAAAGAAGCTTTCTGAGAAACTGCTCTGTGTTCTGTTAATTCATCTCACAGAGTTACATCTTTCCCTTCAAGAAGCCTTTCGCTAAGGCTCTTCTTGTGGAATTGGCAAAGGGATATTTGGAAGCCCATAGAGGGCTCTGGTGATAAAGGAAATATCTTCCGTTCAAAACTGGAAAGAAGCTTTCTGAGAAACTGCTCTGTGTTCTGTTAATTCATCTCACAGAGTTACATCTTTCCCTTCAAGAAGCCGTTCGCTAAGGCTGTTCTTGTGGAATTGGCAAAGGGATATATGGAAGCCCATAGAGGGCTATGGTGAAAAAGGGAATATCTTCCGATGAAAGCTGGAAACAAGCTTTCTGAGAAACTGCTCTGTGTTCTGTTAATTCATCTCACAGAGTTACATCTTTCCCTTCAAGAAGCCTTTCGCTAAGGATGTTCTTGTGGAATTGGCAAAGGTTTATTTGGAAGCCCATAGAAGGCTATGGTGAAAAAGGAAATATCTTCCGTTCAAAACTGGAAAGAAGCTTTCTGAGAAACTGCTCTGTGTTCTGTTAATTCATCTCACAGAGTTACATCTTTCCCTTCAAGAAGCCTTTCGCTAAGGCTGTTCTTGTGGAATTGGCAAAGGGATATTTGGAAGCCCATAGAGGGCTACAGTGAAAAAGGAAATATCTTGCGTTCAAAACTGGAAAGAAGCTTTCTGAGAAACTGCTCTGTGTTCTGTTAATTCATCTCACAGAGTTACATCTTTCCCTTCAAGAAGCCTTTCGCTAAGGCTGTTCTTGTGGAATTGGCAAAGGGATATTTGGAAGCCCATAGAGGGCTATGGTGAAAAAGGAAATATCTTCCGTTCAAAACTGGAAAGAAGCTTTCTGAGAAACTGCTCTGTGTTCTGTTAATTCATCTCACAGAGTTATATCTCTCCCTTCAAGAAGCCTTTCGCTAAGGCTGTTCTTGGGGAATTGGCCAAGGGATATTTGGAAGCCCATAGACGGCTATGGTGAAAAAGGAAATATCTTCTGTTCAAAACTGGAAAGAAGCTTTCTGGGAAACTGCTCCGTGTTCTGTTAATTCATCTCACAGAGTTACATCTTTCCCTTCAAGAAGCCTTTCGCTAAGGCTGTTCTTGTGGAATTGGCACATTTATAGTTGGAAGCCCATAGACGGCTATGGTGAAAAAGGAAATATCTTCCGTTCAAAACTTGAAAGAAGCTTTCTGAGAAACTGCTCTGTGTTCCGTTAATTCATCTCACAGATTTACGTCTTTCCCTT
Organism: Chlorocebus sabaeus; assembly: GCF_047675955.1. NCBI lineage: Eukaryota > Metazoa > Chordata > Mammalia > Primates > Cercopithecidae > Chlorocebus > Chlorocebus sabaeus. The sequence continues at coordinate 212,474 of NW_027327531.1, read as the reverse complement.
CAAGAAGCCTTTCCATAAGGCCGTTCTTGTGGAATTGGCAAGGGGATGTTTGGAAGCCCATAGACGGCTATGGTGAAAAAGGAAATATCTTGCGTTCCAAACTGGAAAGAAGCTTTCTGAGAAACTGCTCTGTGTTGTGTTAATTCATCTCACAGAGTTACATCTTTCCCTTCAAGAAGCCTTTCGCTAAGACTGTTCTTGTGGAATTGTCAAAGGGATATTTGGAAGCCCATAGAGGGCTATGGTGACAAAAGAAATATCTTCCGTTCAAAACTGGAAAGAAGCTTTCTGAGAAACTGCTCTGTGTTCTGTTAATTCATCTCATAGTGTTACATCTTTCCATTCAAGAAGCCTTTCGCTAAGGCTGTTCTTGTGGAATTGGCAAAGGGATATTTGGAAGCCCATAGAGGGCTATGGTGGAAAAGGAAATATCTTCTGTTCAAAACTGGAAAGAAGCTTTCTGAGAAACTGCTCTGTGTTCTGTTAATTCATCTCACAGAGTTACATCTTTCCCTTCAACAAGACTTTCGCTAAGGCTGTTCTTGTGGAATTGGCAAAGGGATATTTGGAAGCCCATAGAGGGCTATGGTGACAAAAGAAATATCTTCCGTTCAAAACTGGAAAGAAGCTTTCTGAGAAACTGCTCTGTGTTCTACTAATTCATCTCACAGAGTTACATCTTTCCCTTCAAGAAGCCTTTCGCTAAGGCTGTTCTTGTGGAATTGGCAAAGGGATATTTGGAAGCTCCTAGAGGGCTATGGTGAAAAAGGCAGTATCTTCCGTTCAAAACTGGAAAGAAGCTTTCTGAGAAACTGCTCTGTGTTCTGTTAATTCATCTCACAGAGTTACACCTTTCCCTTCAAAAAAACTTTCGCTAAGGCCGTTCTTGTGGAATTGGAAAAGGGATATTTGGAAGCCCGTAGAGAGCTATTGTGAAAAAGGAATTATCTTCCGTTCAAAACTGGAAAGAAGCTTTCTAGAAACTGCTCTGTGTTCTGTTAATTCATCTCACAGAGTTACATCTTTCCCTTCAAGAAGCCTTTCGCTAAGGCTGTTCTTGTGGAATTGGCAAAGGGATATTTGGAAGCCCATAGAGGGCTATGGTGAAAAAGGAAATATCTTCCGTTCCAAACTGGAAAGAAGCTTTCTGAGAAACTGCTCTGTGTTCTGATAATTCATCTCACAGAGTTACATCTTTCCCTTCAAGAAGCCTTTCGCTAAGGCTGTTCTTGTGGAATTGGCAAAGGGATATTTGGAAGCCCATAGAGGGCTATGGTGAAAAAGGAAATATCTTCCGTTCAAAACTGGAAAGAAGCTTTCTGAGAAACTGCTCTGTGTTCTGTTAATTCATCTCACAGAGTTACATCTTTCCCTTCAAGAAGCCTTTCGCTAAGGCTCTTCTTGTGGAATTGGCAAAGGGATATTTGGAAGCCCATAGAGGGCTCTGGTGAAAAAGGAAATATCTTCCGTTCAAAACTGGAAAGAAGCTTTCTGAGAAACTGCTCTGTGTTCTGTTAATTCATCTCACAGAGTTACATCTTTCCCTTCAAGAAGCCTTTCGCTAAGGCTCTTCTTCTGGAATTGGCAAAGGGATATTTATAAGCCCATAGAGGGCTATGGTGAAAAAGGAAATATCTTCCGTTCAAAACTGGAAAGAAGCTTTCTGAGAAACTGCTCTGTGTTCTGTTAATTCATCTCACAGAGTTACATCTTTCCCTTCAAGAAGCCTTTCGCTAAGGCTGTTCTTGTGGAATTGGCAAAGGGATATTTGGAAGCCCATAGAGTGCTAAGGTGAAAAAGGAAATATCTTCCGTCCAAAACTGGAAAGAAGCTTTCTGAGAATCTGCTCTGTGTTCTGTTAATTCATCTCACAGAGTTACATCTTTCCCTTCAAGAAGCCTTTCGCTAAGGCTGTTCTTGTGGAATTGGCAAAGGGATATTTGGAAGCCCCTAGACGGCTATGGTGAAAAAGGAAATATCTGCCGTTCCAAACTGGAAAGAAGCTTTCTGAGAAACTGCTCTGTGTTGTGTTAATTCATCTCACAGAGTTACATCTTTCCCTTCAAGAAGCCTTTCGCTAAAGCTGTTCTTGTGGATTTGGCACAGGTATAGTTGGAAGCCCATAGGCGGCTATGGTGAAAAAGGAAATATCTGCCGTTCCAAACTGGAAAGAAGCTTTCTGAGAAACTGCTCTGTGTTGTGTTAATTCGTCTCACAGAGTTACATCTTTCCCTTCAAGAAGCCTTTCGCTAAGGCTGTTCTTGTGGAATTGGCAAAGGGATATTTGGAATCCCATAGATGGCTATGGTGAAAACGGAAATATCTTCCGTTCCAAACTGGAAAGAAGCTTTCTGAGAAACTGCTCTGTGTTCTGTTAATTCATCTCACAGAGTTACATCTTTCCCTTCAAGAGCCTTTCGCTAAGGCTGTTCTTGTGGAATTGGCAAAGGGATATTTGGAAGCCCATAGAGGGCTATGGTGAAAAAGGAAATATCTTCCGTTCCAAACTGGAAAGAAGCTTTCTGAGAAACTGCTCTGTGTTCTGTTAATTCATCTCACACAGTTACATCTTTCCCTTCAAAAGCCGTTCGCTAAGGCTGTTCTTGTGGAATTGGCAAAGGGATATTTGGAAGCCCATAGAGGGCTATTTTGAAAAAGGGAATATCTTCCGTTGAAAGCTGGAAACAAGCTTTCTGAGAAACTGCTCTGTGTTCTGTTAATTCACCTCACAGAGTTACATCTCTCCCTTCAAGAAGCCTTTCGCTAAGGCTGTTCTTGTGGAATTGGCAAAGGGATATTTGGAAGCCCATAGAGGGCTATGGTGACAAAAGAAATATCTTCCGTTCAAAACTGGAAAGAAGCTTTCTGAGAAAATGCTCTGTGTTCTGTTAATTCATCTCACAGTGTTACATCTTTCCCTTCAAGAAGCCTTTCGCTAAGGCTGTTCTTGTGGAATTGGCAAAGGGATATTGGGAAGCCCATAGAGGGCTATGGTGAAACAGGAAATATCTTGCGTTCAAAACTGGAAAGAAGCTTTCTGAGACACTGCTCTGTGTTGTGTTAATTCATCTCACAGACTTACATCTTTCCCTTCAAGAAGACTTTCGCTAAGGCTGTTCTTGTGGAATTGGCAAAGGGATATTTGGAAGCCCATAGAAGGCAATGGTGAAAAAGGAAATATCTTCCGTTCAAAACTGGATAGAAGCTTTCTGAGAAACTGCTCTGTGTTCTGTTAATTCATCTCACAGAGTTATATCTTTCCCTTCAAGAAGCCTTTCGCTAAGGCTCTTCTTGTGGAATTGGCAAAGGGATATTTGGAAGCCCATAGAGGGCTATGTTGATAAAGGAAATATCTTCCGTTCAAAACTGGAAAGAAGCTCTCTGAGGAACTGCTCTGTGTTCTATTAATTCATCTCACAGAGTTACATCTTTCCCTTCAAGAAGCCGTTCGCTAAGGCTGTTCTTGTGGAATTGGCAGAGGGATATATGGAAGCCCATAGAGGGCTATGGTGAAAAAGGGAATATCTTGAGTTGAAAGCTGGAAACAAACTTTCTGAGAAACTGCTCCGTGTTCTGTTAATTCATCTCACAGAGTTACATCTTTCCCTTCAAGAAGCCTTTGGCTAAGGATGTACTTGTGGAATTGGCAAAGGTTTATTTGGAAGCCCATAGAAGGCTATGTTGAAAAAGGAAATATCTTCCGTTTAAAACTGGAAAGAAGCTTTCTGAGAAACTGCTCTGTGTTCTCTTAATTCATCTCACAGAGTTACATCTTTCCCTTCAAGAAGCCTTTCGCTAAGGCTGTTCTTGTGGAATTGGCAAAGGGATATTTGGAAGCCCATAGACGGCTATGGTGAAAAAGGAAATATCTTGCGTTCCAAACTGGAAAGAAGCTTTCTGAGAAACTGCTCTGTGTTTTGTTAATTCATCTCACAGAGTTACATCTTTCCCTTCAAGAAGCCTTTCGCTAAGGCTGTTCTTGTGGAATTGGCAAAGGGATATTTGGAAGCCCATAGAGGGCTATGGTGAAAAAGGAAATATCTTCCGTTCAAAACTGGAAAGAAGCTTTCTGAGAAACTGCTCTGTGTTCTGTTAATTCATCTCACAGAGTTACATCTTTCCCTTCAAGAAGCCTTTCTTTAAGGCTGTTCTTGTGGAATTGGCAAAGGGATATTTGGAAGCCCCTAGAGGGCTACGGTGAAAAAGGAAATATCTTGCTTTCAAAACTGGAAAGAAGCTTTCTGAGAAACTGCTCTGTGTTCTGTTAATTCATCTCACCGAGTTACATCTTTCCCTTCAAGAAGCCTTTCGCTAAGGCTGTTCTTGTGGAATTGGCAAAGGGATATTTGGAAGCCCATAGACGGCTATGGTGAAAAAGGAAATATCTGCCATTCCAAACTGGAAAGAAGCTTTCTGAGAAACTGCTCTGTGTTGTGTTAATTCATCTCACAGAGTTACATCTTTCCCTTCAAGAAGCCTTTCGCTAAGGCTGTTCTTGTGGAATTGGCAAAGGGATATTAGGAAGCCCATAGAGGGCTATGGTGAAAAAGGAAATATCTTCCGTTCAAAACTGGAAAGAAGCTTTCTGAGAAACTGCTCCGTGTTCTGTTAATTCATCTCACAGAGTTACATCTTTTCCTTCAAGAAGCCTTTCGCTAAGGCTCTTCTTGTGGAATTGGCAAAGGGATATTTGGAAGCCCATAGACCGCTATGGTGAAAAAGGAAATATCTTCCGTTCCAAACTGGAAAGATGCTTTCTGAGAAACTGCTCTGTGTTCTGTTAATTCATCTCACAGAGTTACATCTTTCCCTTCAAGAAGCCTTTCGCTAAGGCTGTTCTTGTGGAATTGGCAAAGGGATATTTGGAAGCCCATAGAGGGCTATGGTGAAAAAGGAAATATCTTCCGTTCAAAACTGGAAAGAAGCTTTCTGAGAAACTGCTCTGTGTTCTGTTAATTCATCTCACAGACTTACATCTTTCCCTTCAAGAAGCCTTTCGCTAAGGCTCTTCTTGTGGAATTGGCAAAGGGATATTTGGAAGCCCATAGAGGGCTCTGGTGATAAAGGAAATATCTTCCGTTCAAAACTGGAAAGAAGCTTTCTGAGAAACTGCTCTGTGTTCTGTTAATTCATCTCACAGAGTTACATCTTTCCCTTCAAGAAGTCGTTCGCTAAGGCTGTTCTTGTGGAATTGGCAGAGGGATATATGGAAGCCCATAGAGGGCTATGGTGAAAAAGGGTATATCTTGAGTTGAAAGCTGGAAACAAACTTTCTGAGAAACTGCTCCGTGTTCTGTTAATTCATCTCAAAGAGTTACATCTTTCCCTTCAAGAAGCCTTTGGCTAAGGATGTACTTGTGGAATTGGCAAAGGTTTATTTGGAAGCCCATAGAAGGCTATGGTGAAAAAGGAAATATCTTCCGTTCAAAACTGGAAAGAAGCTTTCTAGAAACTGCTCTGTGTTCTGTTAATTCATCTCACAGAGTTACATCTTTCCCTTCAAGAAGCCTTTCTTTAAGGCTGTTCTTGTGGAATTGGCAAAGGGATATTTGGAAGCCCCTAGAGGGCTACGGTGAAAAAGGAAATATCTTGCTTTCAAAACTGGAAAGAAGCTTTCTGAGAAACTGCTCTGTGTTCTGTTAATTCATCTCACCGAGTTACATCTTTCCCTTCAAGAAGCCTTTCGCTAAGGCTGTTCTTGTGGAATTGGCAAAGGGATATTTGGAAGCCCATAGACGGCTATGGTGAAAAAGGAAATATCTGCCGTTCCAAACTGGAAAGAAGCTTTCTGAGAAACTGCTCTGTGTTGTGTTAATTCATCTCACAGAGTTACATCTTTCCCTTCAAGAAGCCTTTCGCTAAGGCTGTTCTTGTGGAATTGGCAAAGGGATATTAGGAAGCCCATAGAGGGCTATGGTGAAAAAGGAAATATCTTCCGTTCAAAACTGGAAAGAAGCTTTCTGAGAAACTGCTCCGTGTTCTGTTAATTCATCTCACAGAGTTACATCTTTTCCTTCAAGAAGCCTTTCGCTAAGGCTCTTCTTGTGGAATTGGCAAAGGGATATTTGGAAGCCCATAGACCGCTATGGTGAAAAAGGAAATATCTTCCGTTCCAAACTGGAAAGATGCTTTCTGAGAAACTGCTCTGTGTTCTGTTAATTCATCTCACAGAGTTACATCTTTCCCTTCAAGAAGCCTTTCGCTAAGGCTGTTCTTGTGGAATTGGCAAAGGGATATTTGGAAGCCCATAGAGGGCTATGGTGAAAAAGGAAATATCTTCCGTTCAAAACTGGAAAGAAGCTTTCTGAGAAACTGCTCTGTGTTCTGTTAATTCATCTCACAGACTTACATCTTTCCCTTCAAGAAGCCTTTCGCTAAGGCTCTTCTTGTGGAATTGGCAAAGGGATATTTGGAAGCCCATAGAGGGCTCTGGTGATAAAGGAAATATCTTCCGTTCAAAACTGGAAAGAAGCTTTCTGAGAAACTGCTCTGTGTTCTGTTAATTCATCTCACAGAGTTACATCTTTCCCTTCAAGAAGCCGTTCGCTAAGGCTGTTCTTGTGGAATTGGCAGAGGGATATATGGAAGCCCATAGAGGGCTATGGTGAAAAAGGGAATATCTTGAGTTGAAAGCTGGAAACAAACTTTCTGAGAAACTGCTCCGTGTTCTGTTAATTCATCTCACAGAGTTACATCTTTCCCTTCAAGAAGCCTTTGGCTAAGGATGTACTTGTGGAATTGGCAAAGGTTTATTTGGAAGCCCATAGAAGGCTATGGTGAAAAAGGAAATATCTTCCGTTCAAAACTGGAAAGAAGCTTTCTGAGAAACTGCTCTGTGTTCTCTTAATTCATCTCACAGAGTTACATCTTTCCCTTCAAGAAGCCTTTCGCTAAGGCTGTTCTTGTGGAATTGGCAAAGGGATATTTGGAAGCCCATAGACGGCTATGGTGAAAAAGGAAATATCTTGCGTTCCAAACTGGAAAGAAGCTTTCTGAGAAACTACTCTGTGTTGTGTTAATTCATCTCACAGAGTTACATCTTTCCCTTCAAGAAGCCTTTCGCTAAGGCTGTTCTTGTGGAATTGGCAAAGGGATATTTAGAAGCCCATAGAGGGCTATGGTGAAAAAGGAAATATCTTCCGTTCAAAACTGGAAAGAAGCTTTCTGAGAAACTGCTCTGTGTTCTGTTAATTCATCTCACAGAGTTACATCTTTCCCTTCAAGAAGCCTTTCTTTAAGGCTGTTCTTGTGGAATTGGCAAAGGGATATTTGGAAGCCCATAGAGGGCTACGGTGAAAAAGGAAATATCTTGCTTTCAAAACTGGAAAGAAGCTTTCTGAGAAACTGCTCTGTGTTCTGTTAATTCATCTCACCGAGTTACATCTTTCCCTTCAAGAAGCCTTTCGCTAAGGCTGTTCTTGTGGAATTGGCAAAGGGATAATTGGAAGCCCATAGACGGCTATGGTGAAAAAGGAAATATCTGCCGTTCCAAACTGGAAAGAAGCTTTCTGAGAAACTGCTCTGTGTTGTGTTAATTCATCTCACAGAGTTACATGTTTCCCTTCAAGAAGCCTTTCGCTAAGGCTGTTCTTGTGGAATTGGCAAAGGGATATTTGGAAGCCCATAGAGGGCTATGGTGAAAAAGGAAATATCTTCCGTTCAAAACTGGAAAGAAGCTTTCTGAGAAACTGCTCTGTGTTCTGTTAATTCATCTCACAGAGTTACATCTTTTCCTTCAAGAAGCCTTTCGCTAAGGCTCTTCTTGTGGAATTGGCAAAGGGATATTTGGAAGCCCATAGACGGCTATGGTGAAAAAGGAAATATCTTCCGTTCCAAACTGGAAAGATGCTTTCTGAGAAACTGCTCTGTGTTCTGTTAATTCATCTCACAGAGTTACATCTTTCCCTTCAAGAAGCCTTTCGCTAAGGCTGTTCTTGTGGAATTGGCAAAGGGATATTTGGAAGCCCATAGAGGGCTATGGTGAAAAACGAAATATCTTCCGTTCAAAACTGGAAAGAAGCTTTCTGAGAAACTGCTCTGTGTTCTGTTAATTCATCTCACAGAGTTACATCTTTCCCTTCAAGAAGCCTTTCGCTAAGGCTCTTCTTGTGGAATTGGCAAAGGGATATTTGGAAGCCCATAGAGGGCTCTGGTGATAAAGGAAATATCTTCCGTTCAAAACTGGAAAGAAGCTTTCTGAGAAACTGCTCTGTGTTCTGTTAATTCATCTCACAGAGTTACATCTTTCCCTTCAAGAAGCCGTTCGCTAAGGCTGTTCTTGTGGAATTGGCAAAGGGATATATGGAAGCCCATAGAGGGCTATGGTGAAAAAGGGAATATCTTCCGATGAAAGCTGGAAACAAGCTTTCTGAGAAACTGCTCTGTGTTCTGTTAATTCATCTCACATAGTTACATCTTTCCCTTCAAGAAGCCTTTCGCTAAGGATGTTCTTGTGGAATTGGCAAAGGTTTATTTGGAAGCCCAAAGAAGGCTATGGTGAAAAAGGAAATATCTTCCGTTCAAAACTGGAAAGAAGCTTTCTGAGAAACTGCTCTGTGTTCTGTTAATTCATCTCACAGAGTTACATCTTTCCCTTCAAGAAGCCTTTCGCTAAGGCTGTTCTTGTGGAATTGGCAAAGGGATATTTGGAAGCCCACAAACGGCTATGGTGAAAAAGGAAATATCTTGCGTTCCAAACTGGAAAGAAGCTTTCTGAGAAACTGCTCTGTGTTGTGTTAATTCATCTCACAGAGTTACATCTTTCCCTTCAAGAAGCCTTTCGCTAAGGCTGTTCTTGTGGAATTGGCAAAGGGATATTTGGAAGCCCATAGAGGGCTATGGTGAAAAAGGAAATATCTTCCGTTCCAAACTGGAAAGAAGCTTTCTGAGAAACTGCTCTGTGTTGTGTTAATTCATCTCACAGAGTTACATCTTTCCCTTCAAGAAGCCTTTCGCTAAGGCTGTTCTTGTGGAATTGGCAAAGGGATATTTGGAAGCCCATAGAGGGCTATGGTGAAAAAGGCAATATCTTCCGTTCCAAACTGGAAAGAAGCTTTCTGAGAAACTGCTCTGTGTTCTGTTAATTCATCTCACAGAGTTACATCTTTCCCTTCAAGAAGCCTTTCGCTAAGGCTGTTCTTGTGGAATTGGCAAAGGGATATTTGGAAGCCCATAGAGGGCTATGGTGACAAAAGAAATATCTTCCGTTCAAAACTGGAAAGAAGCTTTCTGAGAAAATGCTCTGTGTTCTGTTAATTCATCTCACAGTGTTACATCTTTCCCTTCAAGAAGCCTTTCGCTAAGGCTGTTCTTGTGGAATTGGCAAAGGGATATTGGGAAGCCCATAGAGGGCTATGGTGAAACAGGAAATATCTTGCGTTCAAAACTGGAAAGAAGCTTCCTGAGACACTGCTCTGTGTTCTGTTAATTCATCTCACAGAGTTACATCTTTCCCTTCAAGAAGCCTTTCGCTAAGGCTGTTCTTGTGGAATTGGCAAAGGGATATTTGGAAGCCCATAGACGGCTATGGTGAAAAAGGAAATATCTTCCGTTCCAAACTGGAAAGAAGCTTTCTGAGAAACTGCTCTGTGTTGTGTTAATTCATCTCACAGAGTTACATCTTTCCCTTCAAGAAGCCTTTCGCTAAGGCTGTTCTTGTGGAATTGGCAAAGGGATATTTGGAAGCCCATAGAGGGCTACGGTGAAAAAGGAAATATCTTGCGTTCAAAACTGGAAAGAAGCTTTCTGAGAGACTGCTCTGTGTTCTCTTAATTCATCTCACAGAGTTACATCTTTCCCTTCAAGAAGCCTTTCCCTAAGGCTGTTCTTGTGGAATTGGCAAAGGGATATTTGGAATCCCATAGACGGCTATGGTGAAAAAGGAAATATCTTCCGTTCCAAACTGGAAAGAAGCTTTCTGAGAAACTGCTCTGTGTTGTGTTAATTCATCTCACAGAGTTACATCTTTCCCTTCAAGAAGCCTTTCGCTAAGGCTGTTCTTGTGTAATTGGCAAAGGGATATTTGGAAGCCCATAGAGGGCTACGGTGAAAAAGGAAATATCTTGCGTTCAAAACTGGAAAGAAGATTTCTGAGAAACTGCTCTGTGTTCTCTTAATTCATCTCACAGAGTTACATCTTTCCCTTCAAGAAGCCTTTCCCTAAGGCTGTTCTTGTGGAATTGGCAAAGGGATATTTGGAAGCCCATAGACGGCTATGGTGAAAAAGGAAATATCTGCCGTTCCAATCAGGAAAGAAGCTTTCTGAGAAACTGCTCTGTGTTGTGTTAATTCATCTCACAGAGTTACATCTTTCCCTTCAAGAAGCCTTTCGCTAAGGCTGTTCTTGTGGAATTGGCAAAGGGATATTTGGAATCCCATAGATGGCTATGGTGAAAAAGGAAATATCTTCCGTTCCAAACTGGAAAGAAGCTTTCTGAGAAACTGCTCTGTGTTCTGTTAATTCATCTCACAGAGTTACATCTTTCCCTTCAAGAGCCTTTCGCTAAGGCTCTTCTTGTGGAATTGGCAAAGGGATATTTGGAAGCCCATAGAGGGCTATGGTGAAAAAGGAAATATCTTCCGTTCAAAACTGGAAAGAAGCTTTCTGAGAAACTGCTCTGTGTTCTGTTAATTCATCTCACACAGTTACATCTTTCCCTTCAAAAGCCGTTCGCTAAGGCTCTTCTTGTGGAATTGGCAAAGGGATATTTGGAAGCCCATAGAGGGCTATGGTGAAAAAGGGAATATCTTCCGTTGAAAGCTGGAAACAAGCTTTCTGAGAAACTGCTCTGTGTTCTGTTAATTCACCTCACAGAGTTACATCTCTCCCTTCAAGAAGCCTTTCGCTAAGGCTGTTCTTGTGGAATTGGCAAAGGGATATTTGGAAGCCCATAGAGGGCTATGGTGACAAAAGAAATATCTTCCGTTCAAAACTGGAAAGAAGCTTTCTGAGAAAATGCTCTGTGTTCTGTTAATTCATCTCACAGTGTTACATCTTTCCCTTCAAGAAGCCTTTCGCTAAGGCTGTTCTTGTGGAATTGGCAAAGGGATATTGGGAAGCCCATAGAGGGCTATGGTGAAACAGGAAATATCTTGCGTTCAAAACTGGAAAGAAGCTTTCTGAGACACTGCTCTGTGTTCTGTTAATTCATCTCACAGAGTTACATCTTTCCTTCAAGAAGCCTTTCGCTAAGGCTGTTCTTGTGGAATTGGCAAAGGGATATTTGGAAGCCCATAGACGGCTATGGTGAAAAAGGAAATATCTTCCGTTCCAAACTGGAAAGAAGCTTTCTGAGAAACTGCTCTGTGTTCTGTTAATTCATCTCACAGAGTTACATCTTTCCCTTCAAGAAGCCTTTCGCTAAGGCTGTTCTTGTGGAATTGGCAAAGGGATATTTGGAAGCCCATAGAGGGCTATGGTGAAAAAGGAAATATCTTCCGTTCAAAACTGGAAAGAAGCTTTCTGAGAAACTGCTCTGTGTTCTGTTAATTCATCTCACAGAGTTACATCTTTCCCTTCAAGAAGCCTTTCGCTAAGGCTGTTCTTGTGGAATTGGCAAAGGGATATTTGGAAAACCATAGAGGGCTACGGTGAAAAAAGAAATATCTTGCGTTCAAAACTGGAAAGAAGCTTTCTGAGAAACTGCTCTGTGTTCTGTTAATTCATCTCACAGAGTTACATCTTTCCCTTCAAGAAGCCTTTCGCTAAGGCTGTTTTTGTGGAATTGGCAAAGGGATATTTGGAAGCCCATAGAGGGCTATGGTGAAAAAGGAAATATCTGCCGTTCTAAACTGGAAAGAAGCTTTCTGAGAAACTGCTCTGTGTTCTGTTAATTCATTTCACAGAGTTACATCTTTCCCTTCAAGAAGCCTTTCGCTAAGGCTGTTCTTGTGGAATTGGCAAAGGGATATTTGGAAGCCCATAGAGGGCTATGATGAAAAAGGAAATATCTTCCGTTCAAAACTGGAAAGAAGCTTTCTGAGAAACTGCTCTGTGTTCCGTTAATTCATCTCACAGAGTTACATCTTTCCCCTCAAGAAGCCTTTCGCTAAGGCTCTTCTTGTGGAATTGGCAAAGGGATATTTGGAAGCCCATAGAGGGCTATGGTGAAAAAGGAAATATCTTCCGTTCAAAACTGGAAAGAAGCTTTCTGAGAAACTGCTCTGTTTTCTGTTAATTCATCTCACAGAGTTACATCTTTCCCTTCAAGAAGCCTTTCGCTAAGTCTCTTCTTGTGGAATTGGCAAAGGGATATTTGGAAGCCCATAGAGTTCTATGGTGATAAAGGAAATATCTTCCGTTCAAAACTGGAAAGAAGCTTTCTGAGAAACTGCTCTGTGTTCTGTTAATTCATCTCACAGAGTTACATCTTTCCCTTCAAGAAGCCTTTCGCTAAGGCTGTTCTTGTGGAATTGGCAAAGGGATATTGGGAAGCCCATAGAGCGCTATGGTGACAAAAGAAATATCTTCCGTTCAAAACTGGAAAGAAGCATTCTGAGAAAATGCTCTGTGTTCTGTTAATTCATCTCACAGAGTTACATCTTTCCCTTCAAGAAGCCTTTCGCTAAGGCTGTTCTCGTGGAATTGGCAAAGGGATATTTGGAAGCCCATAGAGGGCTATGGTGAAAAAGGAAATATCTTCCGTTCAAAACTGGATAGAAGCTTTCTGAGAAACTGCTCTGTGTTCTGTTAATTCATCTCACAGAGTTACATCTTTCCCTTCAAGAAGCCTTTCGCTAAGGCTCTTCTTGTGGAATTGGCAAAGGGATATTTGGAAGCCCATAGAGGGCTATGGTGATAAAGGAAATATCTTCCGTTCAAAACTGGAAAGAAGCTCTCTGAGAAACTGCTCTGTGTTCTATTAATTCATCTCACAGAGTTACATCTTTCCCTTCAAGAAGCCTTTCGCTAAGGCTGTTCTTGTGGAATTGGCAAAGGGATATTTGGAAGCCCATAGAGGGCTATGGTGAAACAGGAAATATCTTGCGTTCAAAACTGGAAAGAAGCTTTCTGAGACACTGCTCTGTGTTCTGTTAATTCATCTCACAGAGTTACATCTTTCCCTTCAAGAAGCCTTTCGCTAAGGCTGTTCTTGTGGAATTGGCAAAGGGATATTTGGAAGCCCATAGACGGCTATGGTGAAAAAGGAAATATCTTCCGTTCCAAACTGGAAAGAAGCTTTCTGAGAAACTGCTCTGTGTTCTGTTAATTCATCTCACAGAGTTACATCTTTCCCTTCAAGAAGCCTTTCGCTAAGGCTGTTCTTGTGGAATTGGCAAAGGGATATTTGGAAGCCCATAGAGGGCTATGGTGAAAAAGGAAATATCTTCCGTTCAAAACTGGAAAGAAGCTTTCTGAGAAACTGCTCTGTGTTCTGTTAATTCATCTCACAGAGTTACATCTTTCCCTTCAAGAAGCCTTTCGCTAAGGCTGTTCTTGTGGAATTGGCAAAGGGATATTTGGAAGACCATAGAGGGCTACGGTGAAAAAAGAAATATCTTGCGTTCAAAACTGGAAAGAAGCTTTCTGAGAAACTGCTCTGTGTTCTGTTAATTCATCTCACAGAGTTACATCTTTCCCTTCAAGAAGCCTTTCGCTAAGGCTGTTCTTGTGGAATTGGCAAAGGGATATTTGGAACCCCTAGAGGGCTATGATGAAAAAGGAAATATCTTCCGTTCAAAACTGGAAAGAAGCTTTCTCAGAAACTGCTCTGTGTTCCGTTAATTCATCTCACAGAGTTACATCTTTCCCCTCAAGAAGCCTTTCGCTAAGGCTCTTCTTGTGGAATTGGCAAAGGGATATTTGGAAGCCCATAGAGGGCTATGGTGAAAAAGGAAATATCTTCCGTTCAAAACTGGAAAGAAGCTTTCTGAGAAACTGCTCTGTGTTCTGTGAATTCATCTCACAGAGTTACATCTTTCCCTTCAAGAAGCCTTTCGCTAAGGCTGTTCTTGTGGAATTGGCAAAGGGATATTTGGAAGCCCATAGACGGCTATGGTGAAAAAGGTAATATCTGCCGTTCCAAACTGGAAAGAAGCTTTCTGAGAAACTGCTCTGTGTTGTGTTAATTCATCTCACAGAGTTACATCTTTCCCTTCAAGAATCCTTTCGCTAAGGCTGTTCTTGTGGAATTGGCAAAGGGATATTTGGAAGCCCATAGAGGGCTATGGTGAAAAAGGAAATATCTTCCGTTCAAAACTGAAAAGAAGCTTTCTGAGAAACTGCTCTGTGTTCTGTTAATTCATCTCACAGAGTTACATCTTTCCCTTCAAGAAGCCTTTCGCTAAGTCTCTTCTTGTGGAATTGGCAAAGGGATATTTGGAAGCCCCTAGAGTTCTATGGTGATAAAGGAAATATCTTCCGTTCAAAACTGGAAAGAAGCTTTCTGAGAAACTGCTCTGTGTTCTGTTAATTCATCTCACAGAGTTACATCTTTCCCTTCAAGAAGCCTTTCGCTAAGGCTGTTCTTGTGGAATTGGCAAAGGGATATTGGGAAGCCCATAGAGCGCTATGGTGACAAAAGAAATATCTTCCGTTCAAAACTGGAAAGAAGCATTCTGAGAAAATGCTCTGTGTTCTGTTAATTCATCTCACAGAGTTACATCTTTACCTTCAAGAAGCCTTTCGCTAAGGCTGTTCTTGTGGAATTGGCAAAGGGATATTTGGAAGCCCATAGAGGGCTATGGTGAAAAAGGAAATATCTTTCGTTCAAAACTGGATAGAAGCTTTCCGAGAAACTGCTCTGTGTTCTGTTAATTCATCTCATCGAGTTACATCTTTCCCTTCAAGAAGCCTTTCGCTAAGGCTGTTGTTGTGGAATTGGCAAAGGGATATATGGAAGCCCATAGAGGGCTATGGTGAAAAAGGGAATATCTTGAGTTGAAAGCTGGAAACAAACTTTCTGAGAAACTGCTCCGTGTTCTGTTAATTGATCTCACAGAGTTACATCTTTCCCTTCAAGAAGCCTTTCGCTAAGGATGTTCTTGTGGAATTGGCAAAGGTTTATTTGGAAGCCCATAGAAGGCTATGGTGAAAAAGGAAATATCTTCTGTTCAAAATTGGAAAGAAGCTTTCTGAGAAACTGCTCTGTGTTCTGTTAATTCATCTCACAGAGTTACATCTTTCCCTTCAAGAAGCCTTTCGCTAAGGCTGTTCTTGTGGAATTGGCAAAGGGATGTTTGTAAGCCCGTAGAGGGCTACGGTGAAAAAGGAAATATCTTCCGTTCCAAAATGGAAAGAAGCTTTCTGAGAAACTGCTCTGTGTTCTGTTAATTCATCTCACAGAGTTACATCTTTCCCTTCAAGAAGCCTTTCGCTAAGGCTGTTCTTGTGGAATTGGCAAAGGGATATTTGGAAGCCCATAGAGGGCTATGGTGAAAAAGGAAATATCTTCCATTCCAAACTGGAAAGAAGCTTTCTGAGAAACTGCTCTGTGTTCTGTTAATTCATCTCACAGAGTTACATCTTTCCCTTCAAGAAGCCTTTCGCTAAGGCTGTTCTTATGGAATTGGCAAAGGGATATTTGGAAGCCCATAGAGGGCTACGGTGAAAAAAGAAATATCTTGCGTTCAAAACTGGAAAGAAGCTTTCTGAGAAACTGCTCTGTGTTCTGTTAATTCATCTCACAGAGTTACATCGTTCCCTTCAAGAAGCCTTTCGCTAAGGCTGTTTTTGTGGAATTGGCAAAGGGATATTTGGAAGCCCATAGAGGGCTATGGTGAAAAAGGAAATATCTGCCGTTCTAAACTGGAAAGAAGCTTTCTGAGAAACTGCTCTGTGTTCTGTTAATTCATTTCACAGAGTTACATCTTTCCCTTCAAGATGCCTTTCGCTAAGGCTGCTCTTGTGGAATTGGCAAAGGGATATTTGGAAGCCCATAGAGGGCTATGATGAAAAAGGAAATATCTTCCGTTCAAAACTGGAAAGAAGCTTTCTGAGAAACTGCTCTGTGTTCCGTTAATTCATCTCACAGAGTTACATCTTTCCCCTCAAGAAGCCTTTCGCTAAGGCTCTTCTTGTGGAATTGGCAAAGGGATATTTGGAAGCCCCTAGAGGGCTATGGTGAAAAAGGAAATATCTTCCGTTCAAAACTGGAAAGAAGCTTTCTGAGAAACTGCTCTGTGTTCTGTGAATTCATCTCACAGAGTTACATCTTTCCCTTCAAGAAGCCTTTCGCTAAGGCTGTTCTTGTGGAATTGGCAAAGGGATATTTGGAAGACCATAGAGGGCTACGGTGAAAAAGGAAATATCTTGCGTTCAAAACTGGAAAGAAGCTTTCTGAGAAAATGCTCTGTGTTCTGTTAATTCATCTCACAGCGTTACATCTTTCCCTTCAAGAAGCCTTTCGCTAAGGATGTTCTTGTGGAATTGGCAAAGGGATATTTGGAAGCCCATAGACGGCTATGCTGAAAAAGGAAATATCTGCCGTTCCAAACTGGAAAGAAGCCTTCTGAGAAACTGCTCTGTGTTGTGTTAATTCATCTCACAGAGTTACATCTTTCCCTTCAAGAATCCTTTCGCTAAGGCTGTTCTTGTGGAATTGGCAAAGGGATATTTGGAAGCCCATAGAGGGCTATGGTGAAAAAGGAAATATCTTCCGTTCAAAACTGAAAAGAAGCTTTCTGAGAAACTGCTCTGTGTTCTGTTAATTCATCTCACAGAGTTACATCTTTCCCTTCAAGAAGCCTTTCGCTAAGTCTCTTCTTGTGGAATTGGCAAAGGGATATTTGGAAGTCCATAGAGTTCTATGGTGATAAAGGAAATATCTTCCGTTCAAAACTGGAAAGAAGCTTTCTGAGAAACTGCTCTGTGTTCTGTTAAATCATCTCACAGAGTTACATCTTTCCCTTCAAGAAGCCTTTCCCTAAGGCTGTTCTTGTGGAATTGGCAAAGGGATATTCGGAAGCCCATAAAGCGCTATGGTGACAAAAGAAATATCTTCCGTTCAAAACTGGAAAGAAGCATTCTGAGAAAATGCTCTGTGTTCTGTTAATTCATCTCACAGAGTTACATGTTTCCCTTCAAGAAGCCTTTCGCTAAGGCTGTTCTTGTGGAATTGGCAAAGGGATATTTGGAAGCCCATAGAGGGCTATGGTGAAAAAAGAAATATCTTCCGTTCCAAACTGGAAAGAAGCTTTCTGAGAAACTGCTCTGTGTTCTGTTAATTCATCTCACAGAGTTACATCTTTCCCTTCAAGAAGCCTTTCGCTAAGGCTGTTCTTATGGAATTGGCAAAGGGATATTTGGAAGCCCATAGAGGGCTACGGTGAAAAAAGAAATATCTTGCGTTCAAAACTGGAAAGAAGCTTTCTGAGAAACTGCTCTGTGTTCTGTTAATTCATCTCACAGAGTTACATCGTTCCCTTCAAGAAGCCTTTCGCTAAGGCTGTTTTTGTGGAATTGGCAAAGGGATATTTGGAAGCCCATAGATGGCTATGGTGAAAAAGGAAATATCTTCCGTTCAAAACTGGAAAGAAGCTTTCTGAGAAACTGCTCTGTGTTCTGTTAATTCATCTCACAGAGTTACATCTTTCCCTTCAAGAGCCTTTCGCTAAGGCTCTTCTTGTGGAATTGGCAAAGGGATATTTGGAAGCCCATAGAGGGCTATGGTGAAAAAGGAAATATCTTCCGTTCAAAACTGGAAAGAAGCTTTCTGAGAAACTTCTCTGTGTTCTGTTAATTCATCTCACACAGTTACATCTTTCCCTTCAAAAGCCGTTCGGTAAGGCTGTTCTTGTGGAATTGGCAAAGGGATATTTGGAAGCCCATAGAGGGCTATGGTGAAAAAGGGAATATCTTCCGTTGAAAGCTGGAAACAAGCTTTCTGAGAAACTGCTCTGTGTTCTGTTAATTCACCTCACAGAGTTACATCTCTCCCTTCAAGAAGCCTTTCGCTAAGGCTGTTCTTGTGGAATTGGCAAAGGGATATTTGCAAGCCCATACAGGGCTATGGTGACAAAAGAAATATCTTCCGTTCAAAACTGGAAAGAAGCTTTCTGAGAAAATGCTCTGTGTTCTGTTAATTCATCTCACAGTGTTACATCTTTCCCTTCAAGAAGCCTTTCGCTAAGGCTGTTCTTGTGGAATTGGCAAAGGGATATTGGGAAGCCCATAGAGGGCTACGGTGAAACAGGAAATATCTTGCGTTCAAAACTGGAAAGAAGCTTTCTGAGACACTGCTCTGTGTTCTGTTAATTCATCTCACAGAGTTACATCTTTCCCTTCAAGAAGCCTTTCGCTAAGGCTGTTCTTGTGGAATTGGCAAAGGGATATTTGGAAGCCCATAGACGGCTATGGTGAAAAAGGAAATATCTTCCGTTCCAAACTGGAAAGAAGCTTTCTGAGAAACTGCTCTGTGTTCTGTTAATTCATCTCACAGAGTTACATCTTTCCCTTCAAGAAGCCTTTCGCTAAGGCTGTTCTTGTGGAATTGGCAAAGGGATATTTGGAAGCCCATAGAGGGCTATGGTGAAAAAGGAAATATCTTCCGTTCAAAACTGGAAAGAAGCTTTCTGAGAAACTGCTCTGTGTTCTGTTAATTCATCTCACAGAGTTACATCTTTCCCTTCAAGAAGCCTTTCGCTAAGGCTGTTCTTGTGGAATTGGCAAAGGGATATTTGGAAGACCATAGAGGGCTACGGTGAAAAAAGAAATATCTTGCGTTCAAAACTGGAAAGAAGCTTTCTGAGAAACTGCTCTGTGTTCTGTTAATTCATCTCACAGAGTTACATCTTTCCCTTCAAGAAGCCTTTCGCTAAGGCTGCTCTTGTGGAATTGGCAAAGGGATATTTGGAAGCCCATAGAGGGCTATGATGAAAAAGGAAATACCTTCCGTTCAAAACTGGAAAGAATCTTTCTGAGAAACTGCTCTGTGTTCCGTTAATTCATCTCACAGAGTTACATCTTTCCCCTCAAGAAGCCTTTCGCTAAGGCTCTTCTTGTGGAATTGGCAAAGGGATATTTGGAAGCCCATAGAGGGCTATGGTGAAAAAGGAAATATCTTCCGTTCAAAACTGGAAAGAAGCTTTCTGAGAAACTGCTCTGTGTTCTGTGAATTCATCTCACAGAGTTACATCTTTCCCTTCAAGAAGCCTTTCGCTAAGGCTGTTCTTGTGGAATTGGCAAAGGGATATTTGGAAGCCCATAGAGGGCTACGGTGAAAAAGGAAATATCTTGCGTTCAAAACTGGAAAGAAGCTTTCTGAGAAAATGCTCTGTGTTCTGTTAATTCATCTCACAGAGTTACATCTTTCCCTTCAAGAAGCCTTTCGCTAAGGCTGTTCTTGTGGAATTGGCAAAGGGATATTTGGAAGACCATAGAGGGCTACGGTGAAAAAAGAAATATCTTGCGTTCAAAACTGGAAAGAAGCTTTCTGAGAAACTGCTCTGTGTTCTGTTAATTCATCTCACAGAGTTACATCTTTCCCTTCAAGAAGCCTTTCGCTAAGGCTGCTCTTGTGGAATTGGCAAAGGGATATTTGGAAGCCCATAGAGGGCTATGATGAAAAAGGAAATATCTTCCGTTCAAAACTGGAAAGAATCTTTCTGAGAAACTGCTCTGTGTTCCGTTAATTCATCTCACAGAGTTACATCTTTCCCCTCAAGAAGCCTTTCGCTAAGGCTCTTCTTGTGGAATTGGCAAAGGGATATTTGGAAGCCCATAGAGGGCTATGGTGAAAAAGGAAATATCTTCCGTTCAAAACTGGAAAGAAGCTTTCTGAGAAACTGCTCTGTGTTCTGTGAATTCATCTCACAGAGTTACATCTTTCCCTTCAAGAAGCCTTTCGCTAAGGCTGTTCTTGTGGAATTGGCAAAGGGATATTTGGAAGCCCATAGACGGCTATGGTGAAAAAGGAAATATCTGCCGTTCCAAACTGGAAAGAAGCTTTCTGAGAAACTGCTCTGTGTTGTGTTAATTCATCTCACAGAGTTACATCTTTCCCTTCAAGAATCCTTTCGCTAAGGCTGTTCTTGTGGAATTGGCAAAGGGATATTTGGAAGCCCATAGAGGGCTATGGTGAAAAAGGAAATATCTTCCGTTCAAAACTGAAAAGAAGCTTTCTGAGAAACTGCTCTGTGTTCTGTTAATTCATCTCACAGAGTTACATCTTTCCCTTCAAGAAGCCTTTCGCTAAGTCTCTTCTTGTGGAATTGGCAAAGGGATATTTGGAAGCCCCTAGAGTTCTATGGTGATAAAGGAAATATCTTCCGTTCAAAACTGGAAAGAAGCTTTCTGAGAAACTGCTCTGTGTTCTGTTAATTCATCTCACAGAGTTACATCTTTCCCTTCAAGAAGCCTTTCGCTAAGGCTGTTCTTGTGGAATTGGCAAAGGGATATTGGGAAGCCCATAGAGCGCTATGGTGACAAAAGAAATATCTTCCGTTCAAAACTGGAAAGAAGCATTCTGAGAAAATGCTCTGTGTTCTGTTAATTCATCTCACAGAGTTACATCTTTACCTTCAAGAAGCCTTTCGCTAAGGCTGTTCTTGTGGAATTGGCAAAGGGATATTTGGAAGCCCATAGAGGGCTATGGTGAAAAAGGAAATATCTTTCGTTCAAAACTGGATAGAAGCTTTCCGAGAAACTGCTCTGTGTTCTGTTAATTCATCTCATCGAGTTACATCTTTCCCTTCAAGAAGCCTTTCGCTAAGGCTGTTGTTGTGGAATTGGCAAAGGGATATATGGAAGCCCATAGAGGGCTATGGTGAAAAAGGGAATATCTTGAGTTGAAAGCTGGAAACAAACTTTCTGAGAAACTGCTCCGTGTTCTGTTAATTGATCTCACAGAGTTACATCTTTCCCTTCAAGAAGCCTTTCGCTAAGGATGTTCTTGTGGAATTGGCAAAGGTTTATTTGGAAGCCCATAGAAGGCTATGGTGAAAAAGGAAATATCTTCTGTTCAAAATTGGAAAGAAGCTTTCTGAGAAACTGCTCTGTGTTCTGTTAATTCATCTCACAGAGTTACATCTTTCCCTTCAAGAAGCCTTTCGCTAAGGCTGTTCTTGTGGAATTGGTAAAGGGATGTTTGTAAGCCCGTAGAGGGCTACGGTGAAAAAGGAAATATCTTCCGTTCCAAAATGGAAAGAAGCTTTCTGAGAAACTGCTCTGTGTTGTGTTAATTCATCTCACAGAGTTACATCTTTCCCTTCAAGAAGCCTTTCGCTAAGGCTGTTCTTGTGGAATTGGCAAAGGGATATTTGGAAGCCCATAGAGGGCTATGGTGAAAAAGGAAATATCTTCCATTCCAAACTGGAAAGAAGCTTTCTGAGAAACTGCTCTGTGTTCTGTTAATTCATCTCACAGAGTTACATCTTTCCCTTCAAGAAGCCTTTCGCTAAGGCTGTTCTTATGGAATTGGCAAAGGGATATTTGGAAGCCCATAGAGGGCTACGGTGAAAAAAGAAATATCTTGCGTTCAAAACTGGAAAGAAGCTTTCTGAGAAACTGCTCTGTGTTCTGTTAATTCATCTCACAGAGTTACATCGTTCCCTTCAAGAAGCCTTTCGCTAAGGCTGTTTTTGTGGAATTGGCAAAGGGATATTTGGAAGCCCATAGAGGGCTATGGTGAAAAAGGAAATATCTGCCGTTCTAAACTGGAAAGAAGCTTTCTGAGAAACTGCTCTGTGTTCTGTTAATTCATTTCACAGAGTTACATCTTTCCCTTCAAGATGCCTTTCGCTAAGGCTGCTCTTGTGGAATTGGCAAAGGGATATTTGGAAGCCCATAGAGGGCTATGATGAAAAAGGAAATATCTTCCGTTCAAAACTGGAAAGAAGCTTTCTGAGAAACTGCTCTGTGTTCCGTTAATTCATCTCACAGAGTTACATCTTTCCCCTCAAGAAGCCTTTCGCTAAGGCTCTTCTTGTGGAATTGGCAAAGGGATATTTGGAAGCCCCTAGAGGGCTATGGTGAAAAAGGAAATATCTTCCGTTCAAAACTGGAAAGAAGCTTTCTGAGAAACTGCTCTGTGTTCTGTGAATTCATCTCACAGAGTTACATCTTTCCCTTCAAGAAGCCTTTCGCTAAGGCTGTTCTTGTGGAATTGGCAAAGGGATATTTGGAAGACCATAGAGGGCTACGGTGAAAAAGGAAATATCTTGCGTTCAAAACTGGAAAGAA
The DNA here is from genome assembly GCF_047675955.1 of Chlorocebus sabaeus. Taxonomy (NCBI): domain Eukaryota; kingdom Metazoa; phylum Chordata; class Mammalia; order Primates; family Cercopithecidae; genus Chlorocebus; species Chlorocebus sabaeus. The sequence goes on along the minus strand of NW_027327531.1, from coordinate 190,357 downwards.
GCTTTCTGAGAAAATGCTCTGTGTTCTGTTAATTCATCTCACAGCGTTACATCTTTCCCTTCAAGAAGCCTTTCGCTAAGGATGTTCTTGTGGAATTGGCAAAGGGATATTTGGAAGCCCATAGACGGCTATGCTGAAAAAGGAAATATCTGCCGTTCCAAACTGGAAAGAAGCCTTCTGAGAAACTGCTCTGTGTTGTGTTAATTCATCTCACAGAGTTACATCTTTCCCTTCAAGAATCCTTTCGCTAAGGCTGTTCTTGTGGAATTGGCAAAGGGATATTTGGAAGCCCATAGAGGGCTATGGTGAAAAAGGAAATATCTTCCGTTCAAAACTGAAAAGAAGCTTTCTGAGAAACTGCTCTGTGTTCTGTTAATTCATCTCACAGAGTTACATCTTTCCCTTCAAGAAGCCTTTCGCTAAGTCTCTTCTTGTGGAATTGGCAAAGGGATATTTGGAAGTCCATAGAGTTCTATGGTGATAAAGGAAATATCTTCCGTTCAAAACTGGAAAGAAGCTTTCTGAGAAACTGCTCTGTGTTCTGTTAAATCATCTCACAGAGTTACATCTTTCCCTTCAAGAAGCCTTTCCCTAAGGCTGTTCTTGTGGAATTGGCAAAGGGATATTCGGAAGCCCATAGAGCGCTATGGTGACAAAAGAAATATCTTCCGTTCAAAACTGGAAAGAAGCATTCTGAGAAAATGCTCTGTGTTCTGTTAATTCATCTCACAGAGTTACATGTTTCCCTTCAAGAAGCCTTTCGCTAAGGCTGTTCTTGTGGAATTGGCAAAGGGATATTTGGAAGCCCATAGAGGGCTATGGTGAAAAAAGAAATATCTTCCGTTCCAAACTGGAAAGAAGCTTTCTGAGAAACTGCTCTGTGTTCTGTTAATTCATCTCACAGAGTTACATCTTTCCCTTCAAGAAGCCTTTCGCTAAGGCTGTTCTTATGGAATTGGCAAAGGGATATTTGGAAGCCCATAGAGGGCTACGGTGAAAAAAGAAATATCTTGCGTTCAAAACTGGAAAGAAGCTTTCTGAGAAACTGCTCTGTGTTCTGTTAATTCATCTCACAGAGTTACATCGTTCCCTTCAAGAAGCCTTTCGCTAAGGCTGTTTTTGTGGAATTGGCAAAGGGATATTTGGAAGCCCATAGATGGCTATGGTGAAAAAGGAAATATCTTCCGTTCAAAACTGGAAAGAAGCTTTCTGAGAAACTGCTCTGTGTTCTGTTAATTCATCTCACAGAGTTACATCTTTCCCTTCAAGAGCCTTTCGCTAAGGCTCTTCTTGTGGAATTGGCAAAGGGATATTTGGAAGCCCATAGAGGGCTATGGTGAAAAAGGAAATATCTTCCGTTCAAAACTGGAAAGAAGCTTTCTGAGAAACTTCTCTGTGTTCTGTTAATTCATCTCACACAGTTACATCTTTCCCTTCAAAAGCCGTTCGCTAAGGCTGTTCTTGTGGAATTGGCAAAGGGATATTTGGAAGCCCATAGAGGGCTATGGTGAAAAAGGGAATATCTTCCGTTGAAAGCTGGAAACAAGCTTTCTGAGAAACTGCTCTGTGTTCTGTTAATTCACCTCACAGAGTTACATCTCTCCCTTCAAGAAGCCTTTCGCTAAGGCTGTTCTTGTGGAATTGGCAAAGGGATATTTGCAAGCCCATACAGGGCTATGGTGACAAAAGAAATATCTTCCGTTCAAAACTGGAAAGAAGCTTTCTGAGAAAATGCTCTGTGTTCTGTTAATTCATCTCACAGTGTTACATCTTTCCCTTCAAGAAGCCTTTCGCTAAGGCTGTTCTTGTGGAATTGGCAAAGGGATATTGGGAAGCCCATAGAGGGCTACGGTGAAACAGGAAATATCTTGCGTTCAAAACTGGAAAGAAGCTTTCTGAGACACTGCTCTGTGTTCTGTTAATTCATCTCACAGAGTTACATCTTTCCCTTCAAGAAGCCTTTCGCTAAGGCTGTTCTTGTGGAATTGGCAAAGGGATATTTGGAAGCCCATAGACGGCTATGGTGAAAAAGGAAATATCTTCCGTTCCAAACTGGAAAGAAGCTTTCTGAGAAACTGCTCTGTGTTCTGTTAATTCATCTCACAGAGTTACATCTTTCCCTTCAAGAAGCCTTTCGCTAAGGCTGTTCTTGTGGAATTGGCAAAGGGATATTTGGAAGCCCATAGAGGGCTATGGTGAAAAAGGAAATATCTTCCGTTCAAAACTGGAAAGAAGCTTTCTGAGAAACTGCTCTGTGTTCTGTTAATTCATCTCACAGAGTTACATCTTTCCCTTCAAGAAGCCTTTCGCTAAGGCTGTTCTTGTGGAATTGGCAAAGGGATATTTGGAAGACCATAGAGGGCTACGGTGAAAAAAGAAATATCTTGCGTTCAAAACTGGAAAGAAGCTTTCTGAGAAACTGCTCTGTGTTCTGTTAATTCATCTCACAGAGTTACATCTTTCCCTTCAAGAAGCCTTTCGCTAAGGCTGCTCTTGTGGAATTGGCAAAGGGATATTTGGAAGCCCATAGAGGGCTATGATGAAAAAGGAAATACCTTCCGTTCAAAACTGGAAAGAATCTTTCTGAGAAACTGCTCTGTGTTCCGTTAATTCATCTCACAGAGTTACATCTTTCCCCTCAAGAAGCCTTTCGCTAAGGCTCTTCTTGTGGAATTGGCAAAGGGATATTTGGAAGCCCATAGAGGGCTATGGTGAAAAAGGAAATATCTTCCGTTCAAAACTGGAAAGAAGCTTTCTGAGAAACTGCTCTGTGTTCTGTGAATTCATCTCACAGAGTTACATCTTTCCCTTCAAGAAGCCTTTCGCTAAGGCTGTTCTTGTGGAATTGGCAAAGGGATATTTGGAAGCCCATAGAGGGCTACGGTGAAAAAGGAAATATCTTGCGTTCAAAACTGGAAAGAAGCTTTCTGAGAAAATGCTCTGTGTTCTGTTAATTCATCTCACAGAGTTACATCTTTCCCTTCAAGAAGCCTTTCGCTAAGGCTGTTCTTGTGGAATTGGCAAAGGGATATTTGGAAGACCATAGAGGGCTACGGTGAAAAAAGAAATATCTTGCGTTCAAAACTGGAAAGAAGCTTTCTGAGAAACTGCTCTGTGTTCTGTTAATTCATCTCACAGAGTTACATCTTTCCCTTCAAGAAGCCTTTCGCTAAGGCTGCTCTTGTGGAATTGGCAAAGGGATATTTGGAAGCCCATAGAGGGCTATGATGAAAAAGGAAATATCTTCCGTTCAAAACTGGAAAGAATCTTTCTGAGAAACTGCTCTGTGTTCCGTTAATTCATCTCACAGAGTTACATCTTTCCCCTCAAGAAGCCTTTCGCTAAGGCTCTTCTTGTGGAATTGGCAAAGGGATATTTGGAAGCCCATAGAGGGCTATGGTGAAAAAGGAAATATCTTCCGTTCAAAACTGGAAAGAAGCTTTCTGAGAAACTGCTCTGTGTTCTGTGAATTCATCTCACAGAGTTACATCTTTCCCTTCAAGAAGCCTTTCGCTAAGGCTGTTCTTGTGGAATTGGCAAAGGGATATTTGGAAGCCCATAGAGGGCTACGGTGAAAAAGGAAATATCTTGCGTTCAAAACTGGAAAGAAGCTTTCTGAGAAAATGCTCTGTGTTCTGTTAATTCATCTCACAGAGTTATATCTTTCCCTTCAAGAAGCCTTTCGCTAAGGCTGTTCTTGTGGAATTGGCAAAGGGATATTTGGAGGCCATAGACGGCTATGGTGAAAAAGGAAATATCTGACGTTCCAAACTGAAAAGAAGCTTTCTGAGAAACTGCTCTGTGTTGTGTTAATTCATCTCACAGAGTTACATCTTTCCCTTCAAGAATCCTTTCGCTAAGGCTGTTCTTGTGGAATTGGCAAAGGGATATTTGGAAGCCCATAGAGGGCTATGGTGAAAAAGGAAATATCTTCCGTTCAAAACTGAAAAGAAGCTTTCTGAGAAACTGCTCTGTGTTCTGTTAATTCATCTCACAGAGTTACATCTTTCCCTTCAAGAAGCCTTTCGCTAAGTCTCTTCTTGTGGAATTGGCAAAGGGATATTTGGAAGCCCATAGAGTTCTATGGTGATAAAGGAAATATCTTCCGTTCAAAACTGGAAAGAAGCTTTCTGAGAAACTGCTCTGTGTTCTGTTAATTCATCTCACAGAGTTACATCTTTCCCTTCAAGAAGCCTTTCGCTAAGGCTGTTCTTGTGGAATTGGCAAAGGGATATTGGGAAGCCCATAGAGCGCTATGGTGACAAAAGAAATATCTTCCGTTCAAAACTGGAAAGAAGCATTCTGAGAAAATGCTCTGTGTTCTGTTAATTCATCTCACAGAGTTACATCTTTCCCTTCAAGAAGCCTTTCGCTAAGGCTGTTCTTGTGGAATTGGCAAAGGGATATTTGGAAGCCCATAGAGGGCTATGGTGAAAAAGGAAATATCTTCCGTTCAAAACTGGATAGAAGCTTTCTGAGAAACTGCTCTGTGTTCTGTTAATTCATCTCACAGAATTACATCTTTCCCTTCAAGAAGCCTTTCGCTAAGGCTCTTCTTGTGGAATTGGCAAAGGGATATTTGGAAGCCCATAGAGGGCTATGGTGATAAAGGAAATATCTTCCGTTCAAAACTGGAAAGAAGCTCTCTGAGAAACTGCTCTGTGTTCTATTAATTCATCTCACAGAGTTACATCTTTCCCTTCAAGAAGCCGTTCGCTAAGGCTGTTCTTGTGGAATTGGCAAAGGGATATATGGAAGCCCATAGAGGGCTATGGTGAAAAAGGGAATATCTTGAGTTGAAAGCTGGAAACAAACTTTCTGAGAAACTGCTCCGTGTTCTGTTAATTCATCTCACAGAGTTACATCTTTCCCTTCAAGAAGCCTTTCGCTAAGGATGTTCTTGTGGAATTGGCAAAGGTTTATTTGGAAGCCCATAGAGGGCTATGGTGAAAAAGGGAATATCTTGAGTTGAAAGCTGGAAACAAACTTTCTGAGAAACTGCTCCGTGTTCTGTTAATTCATCTCACAGAGTTACATCTTTCCCTTCAAGAAGCCTTTCGCTAAGGATGTTCTTGTGGAATTGGCAAAGGTTTATTTGGAAGCCCATAGAAGGCTATGGTGAAAAAGGAAATATCTTCTGTTCAAAATTGGAAAGAAGCTTTCTGAGAAACTGCTCTGTGTTCTGTTAATTCATCTCACAGAGTTACATCTTTCCCTTCAAGAAGCCTTTCGCTAAGGCTGTTCTTGTGGAATTGGCAAAGGGATGTTTGTAAGCCCGTAGAGGGCTACGGTGAAAAAGGAAATATCTTCCGTTCCAAAATGGAAAGAAGCTTTCTGAGAAACTGCTCTGTGTTGTGTTAATTCATCTCACAGAGTTACATCTTTCCCTTCAAGAAGCCTTTCGCTAAGGCTGTTCTTGTGGAATTGGCAAAGGGATATTTGGAAGCCCATAGAGGGCTATGGTGAAAAAGGAAATATCTTCCATTCCAAACTGGAAAGAAGCTTTCTGAGAAACTGCTCTGTGTTCTGTTAATTCATCTCACAGAGTTACATCTTTCCCTTCAAGAAGCCTTTCGCTAAGGCTGTTCTTATGGAATTGGCAAAGGGATATTTGGAAGCCCATAGAGGGCTACGGTGAAAAAAGAAATATCTTGCGTTCAAAACTGGAAAGAAGCTTTCTGAGAAACTGCTCTGTGTTCTGTTAATTCATCTCACAGAGTTACATCGTTCCCTTCAAGAAGCCTTTCGCTAAGGCTGTTTTTGTGGAATTGGCAAAGGGATATTTGGAAGCCCATAGAGGGCTATGGTGAAAAAGGAAATATCTGCCGTTCTAAACTGGAAAGAAGCTTTCTGAGAAACTGCTCTGTGTTCTGTTAATTCATTTCACAGAGTTACATCTTTCCCTTCAAGATGCCTTTCGCTAAGGCTGCTCTTGTGGAATTGGCAAAGGGATATTTGGAAGCCCATAGAGGGCTATGATGAAAAAGGAAATATCTTCCGTTCAAAACTGGAAAGAAGCTTTCTGAGAAACTGCTCTGTGTTCCGTTAATTCATCTCACAGAGTTACATCTTTCCCCTCAAGAAGCCTTTCGCTAAGGCTCTTCTTGTGGAATTGGCAAAGGGATATTTGGAAGCCCCTAGAGGGCTATGGTGAAAAAGGAAATATCTTCCGTTCAAAACTGGAAAGAAGCTTTCTGAGAAACTGCTCTGTGTTCTGTGAATTCATCTCACAGAGTTACATCTTTCCCTTCAAGAAGCCTTTCGCTAAGGCTGTTCTTGTGGAATTGGCAAAGGGATATTTGGAAGCCCATAGAGGGCTACGGTGAAAAAGGAAATATCTTGCGTTCAAAACTGGAAAGAAGCTTTCTGAGAAAATGCTCTGTGTTCTGTTAATTCATCTCACAGCGTTACATCTTTCCCTTCAAGAAGCCTTTCGCTAAGGCTGTTCTTGTGGAATTGGCCAAGGGATATTTGGAAGCCCATAGACGGCTATGGTGAAAAAGGAAATATCTTCCGTTCCAAACTGGAAAGAAGCTTTCTGAGAAACTGCTCTGTGTTCTGTTAATTCATCTCACAGAGTTACATCTTTCCCTTCAAGAAGCCTTTCGCTAAGGCTGTTCTTGTGGAATTGGCAAAGGGATATTTGGAAGCCCATAGAGGGCTATGGTGAAAAAGGAAATATCTTCCGTTCAAAACTGGAAAGAAGCTTTCTGAGAAACTGCTCTGTGTTCTGTTAATTCATCTCACAGAGTTACATCTTTCCCTTCAAGAAGCCTTTCGCTAAGGCTGTTCTTGTGGAATTGGCAAAGGGATATTTGGAAGACCATAGAGGGCTACGGTGAAAAAAGAAATATCTTGCGTTCAAAACTGGAAAGAAGCTTTCTGAGAAACTGCTCTGTGTTCTGTTAATTCATCTCACAGAGTTACATCTTTCCCTTCAAGAAGCCTTTCGCTAAGGCTGCTCTTGTGGAATTGGCAAAGGGATATTTGGAAGCCCATAGAGGGCTATGATGAAAAAGGAAATACCTTCCGTTCAAAACTGGAAAGAATCTTTCTGAGAAACTGCTCTGTGTTCCGTTAATTCATCTCACAGAGTTACATCTTTCCCCTCAAGAAGCCTTTCGCTAAGGCTCTTCTTGTGGAATTGGCAAAGGGATATTTGGAAGCCCATAGAGGGCTATGGTGAAAAAGGAAATATCTTCCGTTCAAAACTGGAAAGAAGCTTTCTGAGAAACTGCTCTGTGTTCTGTGAATTCATCTCACAGAGTTACATCTTTCCCTTCAAGAAGCCTTTCGCTAAGGCTGTTCTTGTGGAATTGGCAAAGGGATATTTGGAAGCCCATAGAGGGCTACGGTGAAAAAGGAAATATCTTGCGTTCAAAACTGGAAAGAAGCTTTCTGAGAAAATGCTCTGTGTTCTGTTAATTCATCTCACAGAGTTACATCTTTCCCTTCAAGAAGCCTTTCGCTAAGGCTGTTCTTGTGGAATTGGCAAAGGGATATTTGGAAGACCATAGAGGGCTACGGTGAAAAAAGAAATATCTTGCGTTCAAAACTGGAAAGAAGCTTTCTGAGAAACTGCTCTGTGTTCTGTTAATTCATCTCACAGAGTTACATCTTTCCCTTCAAGAAGCCTTTCGCTAAGGCTGCTCTTGTGGAATTGGCAAAGGGATATTTGGAAGCCCATAGAGGGCTATGATGAAAAAGGAAATATCTTCCGTTCAAAACTGGAAAGAATCTTTCTGAGAAACTGCTCTGTGTTCCGTTAATTCATCTCACAGAGTTACATCTTTCCCCTCAAGAAGCCTTTCGCTAAGGCTCTTCTTGTGGAATTGGCAAAGGGATATTTGGAAGCCCATAGAGGGCTATGGTGAAAAAGGAAATATCTTCCGTTCAAAACTGGAAAGAAGCTTTCTGAGAAACTGCTCTGTGTTCTGTGAATTCATCTCACAGAGTTACATCTTTCCCTTCAAGAAGCCTTTCGCTAAGGCTGTTCTTGTGGAATTGGCAAAGGGATATTTGGAAGCCCATAGAGGGCTACGGTGAAAAAGGAAATATCTTGCGTTCAAAACTGGAAAGAAGCTTTCTGAGAAAATGCTCTGTGTTCTGTTAATTCATCTCACAGAGTTATATCTTTCCCTTCAAGAAGCCTTTCGCTAAGGCTGTTCTTGTGGAATTGGCAAAGGGATATTTGGAGGCCATAGACGGCTATGGTGAAAAAGGAAATATCTGACGTTCCAAACTGAAAAGAAGCTTTCTGAGAAACTGCTCTGTGTTGTGTTAATTCATCTCACAGAGTTACATCTTTCCCTTCAAGAATCCTTTCGCTAAGGCTGTTCTTGTGGAATTGGCAAAGGGATATTTGGAAGCCCATAGAGGGCTATGGTGAAAAAGGAAATATCTTCCGTTCAAAACTGAAAAGAAGCTTTCTGAGAAACTGCTCTGTGTTCTGTTAATTCATCTCACAGAGTTACATCTTTCCCTTCAAGAAGCCTTTCGCTAAGTCTCTTCTTGTGGAATTGGCAAAGGGATATTTGGAAGCCCATAGAGTTCTATGGTGATAAAGGAAATATCTTCCGTTCAAAACTGGAAAGAAGCTTTCTGAGAAACTGCTCTGTGTTCTGTTAATTCATCTCACAGAGTTACATCTTTCCCTTCAAGAAGCCTTTCGCTAAGGCTGTTCTTGTGGAATTGGCAAAGGGATATTGGGAAGCCCATAGAGCGCTATGGTGACAAAAGAAATATCTTCCGTTCAAAACTGGAAAGAAGCATTCTGAGAAAATGCTCTGTGTTCTGTTAATTCATCTCACAGAGTTACATCTTTCCCTTCAAGAAGCCTTTCGCTAAGGCTGTTCTTGTGGAATTGGCAAAGGGATATTTGGAAGCCCATAGAGGGCTATTGTGAAAAAGGAAATATCTTCCGTTCAAAACTGGATAGAAGCTTTCTGAGAAACTGCTCTGTGTTCTGTTAATTCATCTCACAGAATTACATCTTTCCCTTCAAGAAGCCTTTCGCTAAGGCTCTTCTTGTGGAATTGGCAAAGGGATATTTGGAAGCCCATAGAGGGCTATGGTGATAAAGGAAATATCTTCCGTTCAAAACTGGAAAGAAGCTCTCTGAGAAACTGCTCTGTGTTCTATTAATTCATCTCACAGAGTTACATCTTTCCCTTCAAGAAGCCGTTCGCTAAGGCTGTTCTTGTGGAATTGGCAAAGGGATATTTGGAAGCCCATAGACGGCTATGGTGAAAAAGGTAATATCTGCCGTTCCAAACTGGAAAGAAGCTTTCTGAGAAACTGCTCTGTGTTGTGTTAATTCATCTCACAGAGTTACATCTTTCCCTTCAAGAATCCTTTCGCTAAGGCTGTTCTTGTGGAATTGGCAAAGGGATATTTGGAAGCCCATAGAGGGCTATGGTGAAAAAGGAAATATCTTCCGTTCAAAACTGAAAAGAAGCTTTCTGAGAAACTGCTCTGTGTTCTGTTAATTCATCTCACAGAGTTACATCTTTCCCTTCAAGAAGCCTTTCGCTAAGTCTCTTCTTGTGGAATTGGCAAAGGGATATTTGGAAGCCCCTAGAGTTCTATGGTGATAAAGGAAATATCTTCCGTTCAAAACTGGAAAGAAGCTTTCTGAGAAACTGCTCTGTGTTCTGTTAATTCATCTCACAGAGTTACATCTTTCCCTTCAAGAAGCCTTTCGCTAAGGCTGTTCTTGTGGAATTGGCAAAGGGATATTGGGAAGCCCATAGAGCGCTATGGTGACAAAAGAAATATCTTCCGTTCAAAACTGGAAAGAAGCATTCTGAGAAAATGCTCTGTGTTCTGTTAATTCATCTCACAGAGTTACATCTTTACCTTCAAGAAGCCTTTCGCTAAGGCTGTTCTTGTGGAATTGGCAAAGGGATATTTGGAAGCCCATAGAGGGCTATGGTGAAAAAGGAAATATCTTTCGTTCAAAACTGGATAGAAGCTTTCCGAGAAACTGCTCTGTGTTCTGTTAATTCATCTCATCGAGTTACATCTTTCCCTTCAAGAAGCCTTTCGCTAAGGCTGTTGTTGTGGAATTGGCAAAGGGATATATGGAAGCCCATAGAGGGCTATGGTGAAAAAGGGAATATCTTGAGTTGAAAGCTGGAAACAAACTTTCTGAGAAACTGCTCCGTGTTCTGTTAATTGATCTCACAGAGTTACATCTTTCCCTTCAAGAAGCCTTTCGCTAAGGATGTTCTTGTGGAATTGGCAAAGGTTTATTTGGAAGCCCATAGAAGGCTATGGTGAAAAAGGAAATATCTTCTGTTCAAAATTGGAAAGAAGCTTTCTGAGAAACTGCTCTGTGTTCTGTTAATTCATCTCACAGAGTTACATCTTTCCCTTCAAGAAGCCTTTCGCTAAGGCTGTTCTTGTGGAATTGGCAAAGGGATGTTTGTAAGCCCGTAGAGGGCTACGGTGAAAAAGGAAATATCTTCCGTTCCAAAATGGAAAGAAGCTTTCTGAGAAACTGCTCTGTGTTCTGTTAATTCATCTCACAGAGTTACATCTTTCCCTTCAAGAAGCCTTTCGCTAAGGCTGTTCTTGTGGAATTGGCAAAGGGATATTTGGAAGCCCATAGAGGGCTATGGTGAAAAAGGAAATATCTTCCATTCCAAACTGGAAAGAAGCTTTCTGAGAAACTGCTCTGTGTTCTGTTAATTCATCTCACAGAGTTACATCTTTCCCTTCAAGAAGCCTTTCGCTAAGGCTGTTCTTATGGAATTGGCAAAGGGATATTTGGAAGCCCATAGAGGGCTACGGTGAAAAAAGAAATATCTTGCGTTCAAAACTGGAAAGAAGCTTTCTGAGAAACTGCTCTGTGTTCTGTTAATTCATCTCACAGAGTTACATCGTTCCCTTCAAGAAGCCTTTCGCTAAGGCTGTTTTTGTGGAATTGGCAAAGGGATATTTGGAAGCCCATAGAGGGCTATGGTGAAAAAGGAAATATCTGCCGTTCTAAACTGGAAAGAAGCTTTCTGAGAAACTGCTCTGTGTTCTGTTAATTCATTTCACAGAGTTACATCTTTCCCTTCAAGATGCCTTTCGCTAAGGCTGCTCTTGTGGAATTGGCAAAGGGATATTTGGAAGCCCATAGAGGGCTATGATGAAAAAGGAAATATCTTCCGTTCAAAACTGGAAAGAAGCTTTCTGAGAAACTGCTCTGTGTTCCGTTAATTCATCTCACAGAGTTACATCTTTCCCCTCAAGAAGCCTTTCGCTAAGGCTCTTCTTGTGGAATTGGCAAAGGGATATTTGGAAGCCCCTAGAGGGCTATGGTGAAAAAGGAAATATCTTCCGTTCAAAACTGGAAAGAAGCTTTCTGAGAAACTGCTCTGTGTTCTGTGAATTCATCTCACAGAGTTACATCTTTCCCTTCAAGAAGCCTTTCGCTAAGGCTGTTCTTGTGGAATTGGCAAAGGGATATTTGGAAGACCATAGAGGGCTACGGTGAAAAAGGAAATATCTTGCGTTCAAAACTGGAAAGAAGCTTTCTGAGAAAATGCTCTGTGTTCTGTTAATTCATCTCACAGCGTTACATCTTTCCCTTCAAGAAGCCTTTCGCTAAGGATGTTCTTGTGGAATTGGCAAAGGGATATTTGGAAGCCCATAGACGGCTATGCTGAAAAAGGAAATATCTGCCGTTCCAAACTGGAAAGAAGCCTTCTGAGAAACTGCTCTGTGTTGTGTTAATTCATCTCACAGAGTTACATCTTTCCCTTCAAGAATCCTTTCGCTAAGGCTGTTCTTGTGGAATTGGCAAAGGGATATTTGGAAGCCCATAGAGGGCTATGGTGAAAAAGGAAATATCTTCCGTTCAAAACTGAAAAGAAGCTTTCTGAGAAACTGCTCTGTGTTCTGTTAATTCATCTCACAGAGTTACATCTTTCCCTTCAAGAAGCCTTTCGCTAAGTCTCTTCTTGTGGAATTGGCAAAGGGATATTTGGAAGTCCATAGAGTTCTATGGTGATAAAGGAAATATCTTCCGTTCAAAACTGGAAAGAAGCTTTCTGAGAAACTGCTCTGTGTTCTGTTAAATCATCTCACAGAGTTACATCTTTCCCTTCAAGAAGCCTTTCCCTAAGGCTGTTCTTGTGGAATTGGCAAAGGGATATTCGGAAGCCCATAAAGCGCTATGGTGACAAAAGAAATATCTTCCGTTCAAAACTGGAAAGAAGCATTCTGAGAAAATGCTCTGTGTTCTGTTAATTCATCTCACAGAGTTACATGTTTCCCTTCAAGAAGCCTTTCGCTAAGGCTGTTCTTGTGGAATTGGCAAAGGGATATTTGGAAGCCCATAGAGGGCTATGGTGAAAAAAGAAATATCTTCCGTTCCAAACTGGAAAGAAGCTTTCTGAGAAACTGCTCTGTGTTCTGTTAATTCATCTCACAGAGTTACATCTTTCCCTTCAAGAAGCCTTTCGCTAAGGCTGTTCTTATGGAATTGGCAAAGGGATATTTGGAAGCCCATAGAGGGCTACGGTGAAAAAAGAAATATCTTGCGTTCAAAACTGGAAAGAAGCTTTCTGAGAAACTGCTCTGTGTTCTGTTAATTCATCTCACAGAGTTACATCGTTCCCTTCAAGAAGCCTTTCGCTAAGGCTGTTTTTGTGGAATTGGCAAAGGGATATTTGGAAGCCCATAGATGGCTATGGTGAAAAAGGAAATATCTTCCGTTCAAAACTGGAAAGAAGCTTTCTGAGAAACTGCTCTGTGTTCTGTTAATTCATCTCACAGAGTTACATCTTTCCCTTCAAGAGCCTTTCGCTAAGGCTCTTCTTGTGGAATTGGCAAAGGGATATTTGGAAGCCCATAGAGGGCTATGGTGAAAAAGGAAATATCTTCCGTTCAAAACTGGAAAGAAGCTTTCTGAGAAACTTCTCTGTGTTCTGTTAATTCATCTCACACAGTTACATCTTTCCCTTCAAAAGCCGTTCGGTAAGGCTGTTCTTGTGGAATTGGCAAAGGGATATTTGGAAGCCCATAGAGGGCTATGGTGAAAAAGGGAATATCTTCCGTTGAAAGCTGGAAACAAGCTTTCTGAGAAACTGCTCTGTGTTCTGTTAATTCACCTCACAGAGTTACATCTCTCCCTTCAAGAAGCCTTTCGCTAAGGCTGTTCTTGTGGAATTGGCAAAGGGATATTTGCAAGCCCATACAGGGCTATGGTGACAAAAGAAATATCTTCCGTTCAAAACTGGAAAGAAGCTTTCTGAGAAAATGCTCTGTGTTCTGTTAATTCATCTCACAGTGTTACATCTTTCCCTTCAAGAAGCCTTTCGCTAAGGCTGTTCTTGTGGAATTGGCAAAGGGATATTGGGAAGCCCATAGAGGGCTACGGTGAAACAGGAAATATCTTGCGTTCAAAACTGGAAAGAAGCTTTCTGAGACACTGCTCTGTGTTCTGTTAATTCATCTCACAGAGTTACATCTTTCCCTTCAAGAAGCCTTTCGCTAAGGCTGTTCTTGTGGAATTGGCAAAGGGATATTTGGAAGCCCATAGACGGCTATGGTGAAAAAGGAAATATCTTCCGTTCCAAACTGGAAAGAAGCTTTCTGAGAAACTGCTCTGTGTTCTGTTAATTCATCTCACAGAGTTACATCTTTCCCTTCAAGAAGCCTTTCGCTAAGGCTGTTCTTGTGGAATTGGCAAAGGGATATTTGGAAGCCCATAGAGGGCTATGGTGAAAAAGGAAATATCTTCCGTTCAAAACTGGAAAGAAGCTTTCTGAGAAACTGCTCTGTGTTCTGTTAATTCATCTCACAGAGTTACATCTTTCCCTTCAAGAAGCCTTTCGCTAAGGCTGTTCTTGTGGAATTGGCAAAGGGATATTTGGAAGACCATAGAGGGCTACGGTGAAAAAAGAAATATCTTGCGTTCAAAACTGGAAAGAAGCTTTCTGAGAAACTGCTCTGTGTTCTGTTAATTCATCTCACAGAGTTACATCTTTCCCTTCAAGAAGCCTTTCGCTAAGGCTGCTCTTGTGGAATTGGCAAAGGGATATTTGGAAGCCCATAGAGGGCTATGATGAAAAAGGAAATACCTTCCGTTCAAAACTGGAAAGAATCTTTCTGAGAAACTGCTCTGTGTTCCGTTAATTCATCTCACAGAGTTACATCTTTCCCCTCAAGAAGCCTTTCGCTAAGGCTCTTCTTGTGGAATTGGCAAAGGGATATTTGGAAGCCCATAGAGGGCTATGGTGAAAAAGGAAATATCTTCCGTTCAAAACTGGAAAGAAGCTTTCTGAGAAACTGCTCTGTGTTCTGTGAATTCATCTCACAGAGTTACATCTTTCCCTTCAAGAAGCCTTTCGCTAAGGCTGTTCTTGTGGAATTGGCAAAGGGATATTTGGAAGCCCATAGAGGGCTACGGTGAAAAAGGAAATATCTTGCGTTCAAAACTGGAAAGAAGCTTTCTGAGAAAATGCTCTGTGTTCTGTTAATTCATCTCACAGAGTTACATCTTTCCCTTCAAGAAGCCTTTCGCTAAGGCTGTTCTTGTGGAATTGGCAAAGGGATATTTGGAAGACCATAGAGGGCTACGGTGAAAAAAGAAATATCTTGCGTTCAAAACTGGAAAGAAGCTTTCTGAGAAACTGCTCTGTGTTCTGTTAATTCATCTCACAGAGTTACATCTTTCCCTTCAAGAAGCCTTTCGCTAAGGCTGCTCTTGTGGAATTGGCAAAGGGATATTTGGAAGCCCATAGAGGGCTATGATGAAAAAGGAAATATCTTCCGTTCAAAACTGGAAAGAATCTTTCTGAGAAACTGCTCTGTGTTCCGTTAATTCATCTCACAGAGTTACATCTTTCCCCTCAAGAAGCCTTTCGCTAAGGCTCTTCTTGTGGAATTGGCAAAGGGATATTTGGAAGCCCATAGAGGGCTATGGTGAAAAAGGAAATATCTTCCGTTCAAAACTGGAAAGAAGCTTTCTGAGAAACTGCTCTGTGTTCTGTGAATTCATCTCACAGAGTTACATCTTTCCCTTCAAGAAGCCTTTCGCTAAGGCTGTTCTTGTGGAATTGGCAAAGGGATATTTGGAAGCCCATAGACGGCTATGGTGAAAAAGGAAATATCTGCCGTTCCAAACTGGAAAGAAGCTTTCTGAGAAACTGCTCTGTGTTGTGTTAATTCATCTCACAGAGTTACATCTTTCCCTTCAAGAATCCTTTCGCTAAGGCTGTTCTTGTGGAATTGGCAAAGGGATATTTGGAAGCCCATAGAGGGCTATGGTGAAAAAGGAAATATCTTCCGTTCAAAACTGAAAAGAAGCTTTCTGAGAAACTGCTCTGTGTTCTGTTAATTCATCTCACAGAGTTACATCTTTCCCTTCAAGAAGCCTTTCGCTAAGTCTCTTCTTGTGGAATTGGCAAAGGGATATTTGGAAGCCCCTAGAGTTCTATGGTGATAAAGGAAATATCTTCCGTTCAAAACTGGAAAGAAGCTTTCTGAGAAACTGCTCTGTGTTCTGTTAATTCATCTCACAGAGTTACATCTTTCCCTTCAAGAAGCCTTTCGCTAAGGCTGTTCTTGTGGAATTGGCAAAGGGATATTGGGAAGCCCATAGAGCGCTATGGTGACAAAAGAAATATCTTCCGTTCAAAACTGGAAAGAAGCATTCTGAGAAAATGCTCTGTGTTCTGTTAATTCATCTCACAGAGTTACATCTTTACCTTCAAGAAGCCTTTCGCTAAGGCTGTTCTTGTGGAATTGGCAAAGGGATATTTGGAAGCCCATAGAGGGCTATGGTGAAAAAGGAAATATCTTTCGTTCAAAACTGGATAGAAGCTTTCCGAGAAACTGCTCTGTGTTCTGTTAATTCATCTCATCGAGTTACATCTTTCCCTTCAAGAAGCCTTTCGCTAAGGCTGTTGTTGTGGAATTGGCAAAGGGATATATGGAAGCCCATAGAGGGCTATGGTGAAAAAGGGAATATCTTGAGTTGAAAGCTGGAAACAAACTTTCTGAGAAACTGCTCCGTGTTCTGTTAATTGATCTCACAGAGTTACATCTTTCCCTTCAAGAAGCCTTTCGCTAAGGATGTTCTTGTGGAATTGGCAAAGGTTTATTTGGAAGCCCATAGAAGGCTATGGTGAAAAAGGAAATATCTTCTGTTCAAAATTGGAAAGAAGCTTTCTGAGAAACTGCTCTGTGTTCTGTTAATTCATCTCACAGAGTTACATCTTTCCCTTCAAGAAGCCTTTCGCTAAGGCTGTTCTTGTGGAATTGGCAAAGGGATGTTTGTAAGCCCGTAGAGGGCTACGGTGAAAAAGGAAATATCTTCCGTTCCAAAATGGAAAGAAGCTTTCTGAGAAACTGCTCTGTGTTGTGTTAATTCATCTCACAGAGTTACATCTTTCCCTTCAAGAAGCCTTTCGCTAAGGCTGTTCTTGTGGAATTGGCAAAGGGATATTTGGAAGCCCATAGAGGGCTATGGTGAAAAAGGAAATATCTTCCATTCCAAACTGGAAAGAAGCTTTCTGAGAAACTGCTCTGTGTTCTGTTAATTCATCTCACAGAGTTACATCTTTCCCTTCAAGAAGCCTTTCGCTAAGGCTGTTCTTATGGAATTGGCAAAGGGATATTTGGAAGCCCATAGAGGGCTACGGTGAAAAAAGAAATATCTTGCGTTCAAAACTGGAAAGAAGCTTTCTGAGAAACTGCTCTGTGTTCTGTTAATTCATCTCACAGAGTTACATCGTTCCCTTCAAGAAGCCTTTCGCTAAGGCTGTTTTTGTGGAATTGGCAAAGGGATATTTGGAAGCCCATAGAGGGCTATGGTGAAAAAGGAAATATCTGCCGTTCTAAACTGGAAAGAAGCTTTCTGAGAAACTGCTCTGTGTTCTGTTAATTCATTTCACAGAGTTACATCTTTCCCTTCAAGATGCCTTTCGCTAAGGCTGCTCTTGTGGAATTGGCAAAGGGATATTTGGAAGCCCATAGAGGGCTATGATGAAAAAGGAAATATCTTCCGTTCAAAACTGGAAAGAAGCTTTCTGAGAAACTGCTCTGTGTTCCGTTAATTCATCTCACAGAGTTACATCTTTCCCCTCAAGAAGCCTTTCGCTAAGGCTCTTCTTGTGGAATTGGCAAAGGGATATTTGGAAGCCCCTAGAGGGCTATGGTGAAAAAGGAAATATCTTCCGTTCAAAACTGGAAAGAAGCTTTCTGAGAAACTGCTCTGTGTTCTGTGAATTCATCTCACAGAGTTACATCTTTCCCTTCAAGAAGCCTTTCGCTAAGGCTGTTCTTGTGGAATTGGCAAAGGGATATTTGGAAGACCATAGAGGGCTACGGTGAAAAAGGAAATATCTTGCGTTCAAAACTGGAAAGAAGCTTTCTGAGAAAATGCTCTGTGTTCTGTTAATTCATCTCACAGCGTTACATCTTTCCCTTCAAGAAGCCTTTCGCTAAGGATGTTCTTGTGGAATTGGCAAAGGGATATTTGGAAGCCCATAGACGGCTATGCTGAAAAAGGAAATATCTGCCGTTCCAAACTGGAAAGAAGCCTTCTGAGAAACTGCTCTGTGTTGTGTTAATTCATCTCACAGAGTTACATCTTTCCCTTCAAGAATCCTTTCGCTAAGGCTGTTCTTGTGGAATTGGCAAAGGGATATTTGGAAGCCCATAGAGGGCTATGGTGAAAAAGGAAATATCTTCCGTTCAAAACTGAAAAGAAGCTTTCTGAGAAACTGCTCTGTGTTCTGTTAATTCATCTCACAGAGTTACATCTTTCCCTTCAAGAAGCCTTTCGCTAAGTCTCTTCTTGTGGAATTGGCAAAGGGATATTTGGAAGTCCATAGAGTTCTATGGTGATAAAGGAAATATCTTCCGTTCAAAACTGGAAAGAAGCTTTCTGAGAAACTGCTCTGTGTTCTGTTAAATCATCTCACAGAGTTACATCTTTCCCTTCAAGAAGCCTTTCCCTAAGGCTGTTCTTGTGGAATTGGCAAAGGGATATTCGGAAGCCCATAGAGCGCTATGGTGACAAAAGAAATATCTTCCGTTCAAAACTGGAAAGAAGCATTCTGAGAAAATGCTCTGTGTTCTGTTAATTCATCTCACAGAGTTACATGTTTCCCTTCAAGAAGCCTTTCGCTAAGGCTGTTCTTGTGGAATTGGCAAAGGGATATTTGGAAGCCCATAGAGGGCTATGGTGAAAAAAGAAATATCTTCCGTTCCAAACTGGAAAGAAGCTTTCTGAGAAACTGCTCTGTGTTCTGTTAATTCATCTCACAGAGTTACATCTTTCCCTTCAAGAAGCCTTTCGCTAAGGCTGTTCTTATGGAATTGGCAAAGGGATATTTGGAAGCCCATAGAGGGCTACGGTGAAAAAAGAAATATCTTGCGTTCAAAACTGGAAAGAAGCTTTCTGAGAAACTGCTCTGTGTTCTGTTAATTCATCTCACAGAGTTACATCGTTCCCTTCAAGAAGCCTTTCGCTAAGGCTGTTTTTGTGGAATTGGCAAAGGGATATTTGGAAGCCCATAGATGGCTATGGTGAAAAAGGAAATATCTTCCGTTCAAAACTGGAAAGAAGCTTTCTGAGAAACTGCTCTGTGTTCTGTTAATTCATCTCACAGAGTTACATCTTTCCCTTCAAGAGCCTTTCGCTAAGGCTCTTCTTGTGGAATTGGCAAAGGGATATTTGGAAGCCCATAGAGGGCTATGGTGAAAAAGGAAATATCTTCCGTTCAAAACTGGAAAGAAGCTTTCTGAGAAACTTCTCTGTGTTCTGTTAATTCATCTCACACAGTTACATCTTTCCCTTCAAAAGCCGTTCGCTAAGGCTGTTCTTGTGGAATTGGCAAAGGGATATTTGGAAGCCCATAGAGGGCTATGGTGAAAAAGGGAATATCTTCCGTTGAAAGCTGGAAACAAGCTTTCTGAGAAACTGCTCTGTGTTCTGTTAATTCACCTCACAGAGTTACATCTCTCCCTTCAAGAAGCCTTTCGCTAAGGCTGTTCTTGTGGAATTGGCAAAGGGATATTTGCAAGCCCATACAGGGCTATGGTGACAAAAGAAATATCTTCCGTTCAAAACTGGAAAGAAGCTTTCTGAGAAAATGCTCTGTGTTCTGTTAATTCATCTCACAGTGTTACATCTTTCCCTTCAAGAAGCCTTTCGCTAAGGCTGTTCTTGTGGAATTGGCAAAGGGATATTGGGAAGCCCATAGAGGGCTACGGTGAAACAGGAAATATCTTGCGTTCAAAACTGGAAAGAAGCTTTCTGAGACACTGCTCTGTGTTCTGTTAATTCATCTCACAGAGTTACATCTTTCCCTTCAAGAAGCCTTTCGCTAAGGCTGTTCTTGTGGAATTGGCAAAGGGATATTTGGAAGCCCATAGACGGCTATGGTGAAAAAGGAAATATCTTCCGTTCCAAACTGGAAAGAAGCTTTCTGAGAAACTGCTCTGTGTTCTGTTAATTCATCTCACAGAGTTACATCTTTCCCTTCAAGAAGCCTTTCGCTAAGGCTGTTCTTGTGGAATTGGCAAAGGGATATTTGGAAGCCCATAGAGGGCTATGGTGAAAAAGGAAATATCTTCCGTTCAAAACTGGAAAGAAGCTTTCTGAGAAACTGCTCTGTGTTCTGTTAATTCATCTCACAGAGTTACATCTTTCCCTTCAAGAAGCCTTTCGCTAAGGCTGTTCTTGTGGAATTGGCAAAGGGATATTTGGAAGACCATAGAGGGCTACGGTGAAAAAAGAAATATCTTGCGTTCAAAACTGGAAAGAAGCTTTCTGAGAAACTGCTCTGTGTTCTGTTAATTCATCTCACAGAGTTACATCTTTCCCTTCAAGAAGCCTTTCGCTAAGGCTGCTCTTGTGGAATTGGCAAAGGGATATTTGGAAGCCCATAGAGGGCTATGATGAAAAAGGAAATACCTTCCGTTCAAAACTGGAAAGAATCTTTCTGAGAAACTGCTCTGTGTTCCGTTAATTCATCTCACAGAGTTACATCTTTCCCCTCAAGAAGCCTTTCGCTAAGGCTCTTCTTGTGGAATTGGCAAAGGGATATTTGGAAGCCCATAGAGGGCTATGGTGAAAAAGGAAATATCTTCCGTTCAAAACTGGAAAGAAGCTTTCTGAGAAACTGCTCTGTGTTCTGTGAATTCATCTCACAGAGTTACATCTTTCCCTTCAAGAAGCCTTTCGCTAAGGCTGTTCTTGTGGAATTGGCAAAGGGATATTTGGAAGCCCATAGAGGGCTACGGTGAAAAAGGAAATATCTTGCGTTCAAAACTGGAAAGAAGCTTTCTGAGAAAATGCTCTGTGTTCTGTTAATTCATCTCACAGAGTTACATCTTTCCCTTCAAGAAGCCTTTCGCTAAGGCTGTTCTTGTGGAATTGGCAAAGGGATATTTGGAAGACCATAGAGGGCTACGGTGAAAAAAGAAATATCTTGCGTTCAAAACTGGAAAGAAGCTTTCTGAGAAACTGCTCTGTGTTCTGTTAATTCATCTCACAGAGTTACATCTTTCCCTTCAAGAAGCCTTTCGCTAAGGCTGCTCTTGTGGAATTGGCAAAGGGATATTTGGAAGCCCATAGAGGGCTATGATGAAAAAGGAAATATCTTCCGTTCAAAACTGGAAAGAATCTTTCTGAGAAACTGCTCTGTGTTCCGTTAATTCATCTCACAGAGTTACATCTTTCCCCTCAAGAAGCCTTTCGCTAAGGCTCTTCTTGTGGAATTGGCAAAGGGATATTTGGAAGCCCATAGAGGGCTATGGTGAAAAAGGAAATATCTTCCGTTCAAAACTGGAAAGAAGCTTTCTGAGAAACTGCTCTGTGTTCTGTGAATTCATCTCACAGAGTTACATCTTTCCCTTCAAGAAGCCTTTCGCTAAGGCTGTTCTTGTGGAATTGGCAAAGGGATATTTGGAAGCCCATAGAGGGCTACGGTGAAAAAGGAAATATCTTGCGTTCAAAACTGGAAAGAAGCTTTCTGAGAAAATGCTCTGTGTTCTGTTAATTCATCTCACAGAGTTATATCTTTCCCTTCAAGAAGCCTTTCGCTAAGGCTGTTCTTGTGGAATTGGCAAAGGGATATTTGGAGGCCATAGACGGCTATGGTGAAAAAGGAAATATCTGACGTTCCAAACTGAAAAGAAGCTTTCTGAGAAACTGCTCTGTGTTGTGTTAATTCATCTCACAGAGTTACATCTTTCCCTTCAAGAATCCTTTCGCTAAGGCTGTTCTTGTGGAATTGGCAAAGGGATATTTGGAAGCCCATAGAGGGCTATGGTGAAAAAGGAAATATCTTCCGTTCAAAACTGAAAAGAAGCTTTCTGAGAAACTGCTCTGTGTTCTGTTAATTCATCTCACAGAGTTACATCTTTCCCTTCAAGAAGCCTTTCGCTAAGTCTCTTCTTGTGGAATTGGCAAAGGGATATTTGGAAGCCCATAGAGTTCTATGGTGATAAAGGAAATATCTTCCGTTCAAAACTGGAAAGAAGCTTTCTGAGAAACTGCTCTGTGTTCTGTTAATTCATCTCACAGAGTTACATCTTTCCCTTCAAGAAGCCTTTCGCTAAGGCTGTTCTTGTGGAATTGGCAAAGGGATATTGGGAAGCCCATAGAGCGCTATGGTGACAAAAGAAATATCTTCCGTTCAAAACTGGAAAGAAGCATTCTGAGAAAATGCTCTGTGTTCTGTTAATTCATCTCACAGAGTTACATCTTTCCCTTCAAGAAGCCTTTCGCTAAGGCTGTTCTTGTGGAATTGGCAAAGGGATATTTGGAAGCCCATAGAGGGCTATGGTGAAAAAGGAAATATCTTCCGTTCAAAACTGGATAGAAGCTTTCTGAGAAACTGCTCTGTGTTCTGTTAATTCATCTCACAGAATTACATCTTTCCCTTCAAGAAGCCTTTCGCTAAGGCTCTTCTTGTGGAATTGGCAAAGGGATATTTGGAAGCCCATAGAGGGCTATGGTGATAAAGGAAATATCTTCCGTTCAAAACTGGAAAGAAGCTCTCTGAGAAACTGCTCTGTGTTCTATTAATTCATCTCACAGAGTTACATCTTTCCCTTCAAGAAGCCGTTCGCTAAGGCTGTTCTTGTGGAATTGGCAAAGGGATATATGGAAGCCCATAGAGGGCTATGGTGAAAAAGGGAATATCTTGAGTTGAAAGCTGGAAACAAACTTTCTGAGAAACTGCTCCGTGTTCTGTTAATTCATCTCACAGAGTTACATCTTTCCCTTCAAGAAGCCTTTCGCTAAGGATGTTCTTGTGGAATTGGCAAAGGTTTATTTGGAAGCCCATAGAGGGCTATGGTGAAAAAGGGAATATCTTGAGTTGAAAGCTGGAAACAAACTTTCTGAGAAACTGCTCCGTGTTCTGTTAATTCATCTCACAGAGTTACATCTTTCCCTTCAAGAAGCCTTTCGCTAAGGATGTTCTTGTGGAATTGGCAAAGGTTTATTTGGAAGCCCATAGAAGGCTATGGTGAAAAAGGAAATATCTTCTGTTCAAAATTGGAAAGAAGCTTTCTGAGAAACTGCTCTGTGTTCTGTTAATTCATCTCACAGAGTTACATCTTTCCCTTCAAGAAGCCTTTCGCTAAGGCTGTTCTTGTGGAATTGGCAAAGGGATGTTTGTAAGCCCGTAGAGGGCTACGGTGAAAAAGGAAATATCTTCCGTTCCAAAATGGAAAGAAGCTTTCTGAGAAACTGCTCTGTGTTGTGTTAATTCATCTCACAGAGTTACATCTTTCCCTTCAAGAAGCCTTTCGCTAAGGCTGTTCTTGTGGAATTGGCAAAGGGATATTTGGAAGCCCATAGAGGGCTATGGTGAAAAAGGAAATATCTTCCATTCCAAACTGGAAAGAAGCTTTCTGAGAAACTGCTCTGTGTTCTGTTAATTCATCTCACAGAGTTACATCTTTCCCTTCAAGAAGCCTTTCGCTAAGGCTGTTCTTATGGAATTGGCAAAGGGATATTTGGAAGCCCATAGAGGGCTACGGTGAAAAAAGAAATATCTTGCGTTCAAAACTGGAAAGAAGCTTTCTGAGAAACTGCTCTGTGTTCTGTTAATTCATCTCACAGAGTTACATCGTTCCCTTCAAGAAGCCTTTCGCTAAGGCTGTTTTTGTGGAATTGGCAAAGGGATATTTGGAAGCCCATAGAGGGCTATGGTGAAAAAGGAAATATCTGCCGTTCTAAACTGGAAAGAAGCTTTCTGAGAAACTGCTCTGTGTTCTGTTAATTCATTTCACAGAGTTACATCTTTCCCTTCAAGATGCCTTTCGCTAAGGCTGCTCTTGTGGAATTGGCAAAGGGATATTTGGAAGCCCATAGAGGGCTATGATGAAAAAGGAAATATCTTCCGTTCAAAACTGGAAAGAAGCTTTCTGAGAAACTGCTCTGTGTTCCGTTAATTCATCTCACAGAGTTACATCTTTCCCCTCAAGAAGCCTTTCGCTAAGGCTCTTCTTGTGGAATTGGCAAAGGGATATTTGGAAGCCCCTAGAGGGCTATGGTGAAAAAGGAAATATCTTCCGTTCAAAACTGGAAAGAAGCTTTCTGAGAAACTGCTCTGTGTTCTGTGAATTCATCTCACAGAGTTACATCTTTCCCTTCAAGAAGCCTTTCGCTAAGGCTGTTCTTGTGGAATTGGCAAAGGGATATTTGGAAGCCCATAGAGGGCTACGGTGAAAAAGGAAATATCTTGCGTTCAAAACTGGAAAGAAGCTTTCTGAGAAAATGCTCTGTGTTCTGTTAATTCATCTCACAGCGTTACATCTTTCCCTTCAAGAAGCCTTTCGCTAAGGCTGTTCTTGTGGAATTGGCCAAGGGATATTTGGAAGCCCATAGACGGCTATGGTGAAAAAGGAAATATCTTCCGTTCCAAACTGGAAAGAAGCTTTCTGAGAAACTGCTCTGTGTTCTGTTAATTCATCTCACAGAGTTACATCTTTCCCTTCAAGAAGCCTTTCGCTAAGGCTGTTCTTGTGGAATTGGCAAAGGGATATTTGGAAGCCCATAGAGGGCTATGGTGAAAAAGGAAATATCTTCCGTTCAAAACTGGAAAGAAGCTTTCTGAGAAACTGCTCTGTGTTCTGTTAATTCATCTCACAGAGTTACATCTTTCCCTTCAAGAAGCCTTTCGCTAAGGCTGTTCTTGTGGAATTGGCAAAGGGATATTTGGAAGACCATAGAGGGCTACGGTGAAAAAAGAAATATCTTGCGTTCAAAACTGGAAAGAAGCTTTCTGAGAAACTGCTCTGTGTTCTGTTAATTCATCTCACAGAGTTACATCTTTCCCTTCAAGAAGCCTTTCGCTAAGGCTGCTCTTGTGGAATTGGCAAAGGGATATTTGGAAGCCCATAGAGGGCTATGATGAAAAAGGAAATACCTTCCGTTCAAAACTGGAAAGAATCTTTCTGAGAAACTGCTCTGTGTTCCGTTAATTCATCTCACAGAGTTACATCTTTCCCCTCAAGAAGCCTTTCGCTAAGGCTCTTCTTGTGGAATTGGCAAAGGGATATTTGGAAGCCCATAGAGGGCTATGGTGAAAAAGGAAATATCTTCCGTTCAAAACTGGAAAGAAGCTTTCTGAGAAACTGCTCTGTGTTCTGTGAATTCATCTCACAGAGTTACATCTTTCCCTTCAAGAAGCCTTTCGCTAAGGCTGTTCTTGTGGAATTGGCAAAGGGATATTTGGAAGCCCATAGAGGGCTACGGTGAAAAAGGAAATATCTTGCGTTCAAAACTGGAAAGAAGCTTTCTGAGAAAATGCTCTGTGTTCTGTTAATTCATCTCACAGAGTTACATCTTTCCCTTCAAGAAGCCTTTCGCTAAGGCTGTTCTTGTGGAATTGGCAAAGGGATATTTGGAAGACCATAGAGGGCTACGGTGAAAAAAGAAATATCTTGCGTTCAAAACTGGAAAGAAGCTTTCTGAGAAACTGCTCTGTGTTCTGTTAATTCATCTCACAGAGTTACATCTTTCCCTTCAAGAAGCCTTTCGCTAAGGCTGCTCTTGTGGAATTGGCAAAGGGATATTTGGAAGCCCATAGAGGGCTATGATGAAAAAGGAAATATCTTCCGTTCAAAACTGGAAAGAATCTTTCTGAGAAACTGCTCTGTGTTCCGTTAATTCATCTCACAGAGTTACATCTTTCCCCTCAAGAAGCCTTTCGCTAAGGCTCTTCTTGTGGAATTGGCAAAGGGATATTTGGAAGCCCATAGAGGGCTATGGTGAAAAAGGAAATATCTTCCGTTCAAAACTGGAAAGAAGCTTTCTGAGAAACTGCTCTGTGTTCTGTGAATTCATCTCACAGAGTTACATCTTTCCCTTCAAGAAGCCTTTCGCTAAGGCTGTTCTTGTGGAATTGGCAAAGGGATATTTGGAAGCCCATAGAGGGCTACGGTGAAAAAGGAAATATCTTGCGTTCAAAACTGGAAAGAAGCTTTCTGAGAAAATGCTCTGTGTTCTGTTAATTCATCTCACAGAGTTATATCTTTCCCTTCAAGAAGCCTTTCGCTAAGGCTGTTCTTGTGGAATTGGCAAAGGGATATTTGGAGGCCATAGACGGCTATGGTGAAAAAGGAAATATCTGACGTTCCAAACTGAAAAGAAGCTTTCTGAGAAACTGCTCTGTGTTGTGTTAATTCATCTCACAGAGTTACATCTTTCCCTTCAAGAATCCTTTCGCTAAGGCTGTTCTTGTGGAATTGGCAAAGGGATATTTGGAAGCCCATAGAGGGCTATGGTGAAAAAGGAAATATCTTCCGTTCAAAACTGAAAAGAAGCTTTCTGAGAAACTGCTCTGTGTTCTGTTAATTCATCTCACAGAGTTACATCTTTCCCTTCAAGAAGCCTTTCGCTAAGTCTCTTCTTGTGGAATTGGCAAAGGGATATTTGGAAGCCCATAGAGTTCTATGGTGATAAAGGAAATATCTTCCGTTCAAAACTGGAAAGAAGCTTTCTGAGAAACTGCTCTGTGTTCTGTTAATTCATCTCACAGAGTTACATCTTTCCCTTCAAGAAGCCTTTCGCTAAGGCTGTTCTTGTGGAATTGGCAAAGGGATATTGGGAAGCCCATAGAGCGCTATGGTGACAAAAGAAATATCTTCCGTTCAAAACTGGAAAGAAGCATTCTGAGAAAATGCTCTGTGTTCTGTTAATTCATCTCACAGAGTTACATCTTTCCCTTCAAGAAGCCTTTCGCTAAGGCTGTTCTTGTGGAATTGGCAAAGGGATATTTGGAAGCCCATAGAGGGCTATTGTGAAAAAGGAAATATCTTCCGTTCAAAACTGGATAGAAGCTTTCTGAGAAACTGCTCTGTGTTCTGTTAATTCATCTCACAGAATTACATCTTTCCCTTCAAGAAGCCTTTCGCTAAGGCTCTTCTTGTGGAATTGGCAAAGGGATATTTGGAAGCCCATAGAGGGCTATGGTGATAAAGGAAATATCTTCCGTTCAAAACTGGAAAGAAGCTCTCTGAGAAACTGCTCTGTGTTCTATTAATTCATCTCACAGAGTTACATCTTTCCCTTCAAGAAGCCGTTCGCTAAGGCTGTTCTTGTGGAATTGGCAAAGGGATATATGGAAGCCCATAGAGGGCTATGGTGAAAAAGGGAATATCTTGAGTTGAAAGCTGGAAACAAACTTTCTGAGAAACTGCTCCGTGTTCTGTTAATTCATCTCACAGAGTTACATCTTTCCCTTCAAGAAGCCTTTCGCTAAGGATGTTCTTGTGGAATTGGCAAAGGTTTATTTGGAAGCCCATAGAGGGCTATGGTGAAAAAGGGAATATCTTGAGTTGAAAGCTGGAAACAAACTTTCTGAGAAACTGCTCCGTGTTCTGTTAATTCATCTCACAGAGTTACATCTTTCCCTTCAAGAAGCCTTTCGCTAAGGATGTTCTTGTGGAATTGGCAAAGGTTTATTTGGAAGCCCATAGAAGGCTATGGTGAAAAAGGAAATATCTTCTGTTCAAAATTGGAAAGAAGCTTTCTGAGAAACTGCTCTGTGTTCTGTTAATTCATCTCACAGAGTTACATCTTTCCCTTCAAGAAGCCTTTCGCTAAGGCTGTTCTTGTGGAATTGGCAAAGGGATGTTTGTAAGCCCGTAGAGGGCTACGGTGAAAAAGGAAATATCTTCCGTTCCAAAATGGAAAGAAGCTTTCTGAGAAACTGCTCTGTGTTGTGTTAATTCATCTCACAGAGTTACATCTTTCCCTTCAAGAAGCCTTTCGCTAAGGCTGTTCTTGTGGAATTGGCAAAGGGATATTTGGAAGCCCATAGAGGGCTATGGTGAAAAAGGAAATATCTTCCATTCCAAACTGGAAAGAAGCTTTCTGAGAAACTGCTCTGTGTTCTGTTAATTCATCTCACAGAGTTACATCTTTCCCTTCAAGAAGCCTTTCGCTAAGGCTGTTCTTATGGAATTGGCAAAGGGATATTTGGAAGCCCATAGAGGGCTACGGTGAAAAAAGAAATATCTTGCGTTCAAAACTGGAAAGAAGCTTTCTGAGAAACTGCTCTGTGTTCTGTTAATTCATCTCACAGAGTTACATCGTTCCCTTCAAGAAGCCTTTCGCTAAGGCTGTTTTTGTGGAATTGGCAAAGGGATATTTGGAAGCCCATAGAGGGCTATGGTGAAAAAGGAAATATCTGCCGTTCTAAACTGGAAAGAAGCTTTCTGAGAAACTGCTCTGTGTTCTGTTACTTCATTTCACAGAGTTACATCTTTCCCTTCAAGATGCCTTTCGCTAAGGCTGCTCTTGTGGAATTGGCAAAGGGATATTTGGAAGCCCATAGAGGGCTATGATGAAAAAGGAAATATCTTCCGTTCAAAACTGGAAAGAAGCTTTCTGAGAAACTGCTCTGTGTTCCGTTAATTCATCTCACAGAGTTACATCTTTCCCCTCAAGAAGCCTTTCGCTAAGGCTCTTCTTGTGGAATTGGCAAAGGGATATTTGGAAGCCCCTAGAGGGCTATGGTGAAAAAGGAAATATCTTCCGTTCAAAACTGGAAAGAAGCTTTCTGAGAAACTGCTCTGTGTTCTGTGAATTCATCTCACAGAGTTACATCTTTCCCTTCAAGAAGCCTTTCGCTAAGGCTGTTCTTGTGGAATTGGCAAAGGGATATTTGGAAGCCCATAGAGGGCTACGGTGAAAAAGGAAATATCTTGCGTTCAAAACTGGAAAGAAGCTTTCTGAGAAAATGCTCTGTGTTCTGTTAATTCATCTCACAGCGTTACATTTTTCCCTTCAAGAAGCCTTTCGCTAAGGCTGTTCTTGTGGAATTGGCCAAGGGATATTTGGAAGCCCATAGACGGCTATGCTGAAAAAGGAAATATCTGCCGTTCCAAACTGGAAAGAAGCTTTCTGAGAAACTGCTCTGTGTTGTGTTAATTCATCTCACAGAGTTACATCTTTCCCTTCAAGAATCCTTTCGCTAAGGCTGTTCTTGTGGAATTGGCAAAGGGATATTTGGAAGCCCATAGAGGGCTATGGTGAAAAAGGAAATATCTTCCGTTCAAAACTGAAAAGAAGCTTTCTGAGAAACTGCTCTGTGTTCTGTTAATTCATCTCACAGAGTTACATCTTTCCCTTCAAGAAGCCTTTCGCTAAGTCTCTTCTTGTGGAATTGGCAAAGGGATATTTGGAAGTCCATAGAGTTCTATGGTGATAAAGGAAATATCTTCCGTTCAAAACTGGAAAGAAGCTTTCTGAGAAACTGCTCTGTGTTCTGTTAAATCATCTCACAGAGTTACATCTTTCCCTTCAAGAAGCCTTTCCCTAAGGTTGTTCTTGTGGAATTGGCAAAGGGATATTGGGAAGCCCATAGAGCGCTATGGTGACAAAAGAAATATCTTCCGTTCAAAACTGGAAAGAAGCATTCTGTGAAAATGCTCTGTGTTCTGTTAATTCATCTCACAGAGTTACATCTTTCCCTTCAAGAAGCCTTTCGCTAAGGCTGTTCTTGTGGAATTGGCAAAGGGATATTTGGAAGCCCATAGAGGGCTATGGTGAAAAAAGAATTATCTTCCGTTCCAAACTGGAAAGAAGCTTTCTGAGAAACTGCTCTGTGTTCTGTTAATTCATCTCACAGAGTTACATCTTTCCCTTCAAGAAGCCTTTCGCTAAGGCTGTTCTTGTGGAATTGGCAAAGGGATATTTGGAATCCCATAGATGGCTATGGTGAAAAAGGAAATATCTTCCGTTCAAAACTGGAAAGAAGCTTTCTGAGAAACTGCTCTGTGTTCTGTTAATTCATCTCACAGAGTTACATCTTTCCCTTCAAGAGCCTTTCGCTAAGGCTCTTCTTGTGGAATTGGCAAAGGGATATTTGGAAGCCCATAGAGGGCTATGGTGAAAAAGGAAATATCTTCCGTTCAAAACTGGAAAGAAGCTTTCTGAGAAACTTCTCTGTGTTCTGTTAATTCATCTCACACAGTTACATCTTTCCCTTCAAAAGCCGTTCGCTAAGGCTGTTCTTGTGGAATTGGCAAAGGGATATTTGGAAGCCCATAGAGGGCTATGGTGAAAAAGGGAATATCTTCCGTTGAAAGCTGGAAACAAGCTTTCTGAGAAACTGCTCTGTGTTCTGTTAATTCACCTCACAGAGTTACATCTCTCCCTTCAAGAAGCCTTTCGCTAAGGCTGTTCTTGTGGAATTGGCAAAGGGATATTTGGAAGCCCATAGAGGGCTATGGTGACAAAAGAAATATCTTCCGTTCAAAACTGGAAAGAAGCTCTCTGAGAAACTGCTCTGTGTTCTATTAATTCATCTCACAGAGTTACATCTTTCCCTTCAAGAAGCCGTTCGCTAAGGCTGTTCTTGTGGAATTGGCAAAGGGATATATGGAAGCCCATAGAGGGCTATGGTGAAAAAGGGAATATCTTGAGTTGAAAGCTGGAAACAAACTTTCTGAGAAACTGCTCCGTGTTCTGTTAATTCATCTCACAGAGTTACATCTTTCCCTTCAAGAAGCCTTTCGCTAAGGATGTTCTTGTGGAATTGGCAAAGGTTTATTTGGAAGCCCATAGAGGGCTATGGTGAAAAAGGGAATATCTTGAGTTGAAAGCTGGAAACAAACTTTCTGAGAAACTGCTCCGTGTTCTGTTAATTCATCTCACAGAGTTACATCTTTCCCTTCAAGAAGCCTTTCGCTAAGGATGTTCTTGTGGAATTGGCAAAGGTTTATTTGGAAGCCCATAGAAGGCTATGGTGAAAAAGGAAATATCTTCTGTTCAAAATTGGAAAGAAGCTTTCTGAGAAACTGCTCTGTGTTCTGTTAATTCATCTCACAGAGTTACATCTTTCCCTTCAAGAAGCCTTTCGCTAAGGCTGTTCTTGTGGAATTGGCAAAGGGAGGTTTGTAAGCCCGTAGAGGGCTACGGTGAAAAAGGAAATATCTTCCGTTCCAAAATGGAAAGAAGCTTTCTGAGAAACTGCTCTGTGTTGTGTTAATTCATCTCACAGAGTTACATCTTTCCCTTCAAGAAGCCTTTCGCTAAGGCTGTTCTTGTGGAATTGGCAAAGGGATATTTGGAAGCCCATAGAGGGCTATGGTGAAAAAGGAAATATCTTCCATTCCAAACTGGAAAGAAGCTTTCTGAGAAACTGCTCTGTGTTCTGTTAATTCATCTCACAGAGTTACATCTTTCCCTTCAAGAAGCCTTTCGCTAAGGCTGTTCTTATGGAATTGGCAAAGGGATATTTGGAAGCCCATAGAGGGCTACGGTGAAAAAAGAAATATCTTGCGTTCAAAACTGGAAAGAAGCTTTCTGAGAAACTGCTCTGTGTTCTGTTAATTCATCTCACAGAGTTACATCGTTCCCTTCAAGAAGCCTTTCGCTAAGGCTGTTTTTGTGGAATTGGCAAAGGGATATTTGGAAGCCCATAGAGGGCTATGGTGAAAAAGGAAATATCTGCCGTTCTAAACTGGAAAGAAGCTTTCTGAGAAACTGCTCTGTGTTCTGTTAATTCATTTCACAGAGTTACATCTTTCCCTTCAAGATGCCTTTCGCTAAGGCTGCTCTTGTGGAATTGGCAAAGGGATATTTGGAAGCCCATAGAGGGCTATGATGAAAAAGGAAATATCTTCCGTTCAAAACTGGAAAGAAGCTTTCTGAGAAACTGCTCTGTGTTCCGTTAATTCATCTCACAGAGTTACATCTTTCCCCTCAAGAAGCCTTTCGCTAAGGCTCTTCTTGTGGAATTGGCAAAGGGATATTTGGAAGCCCCTAGAGGGCTATGGTGAAAAAGGAAATATCTTCCGTTCAAAACTGGAAAGAAGCTTTCTGAGAAACTGCTCTGTGTTCTGTGAATTCATCTCACAGAGTTACATCTTTCCCTTCAAGAAGCCTTTCGCTAAGGCTGTTCTTGTGGAATTGGCAAAGGGATATTTGGAAGCCCATAGAGGGCTACGGTGAAAAAGGAAATATCTTGCGTTCAAAACTGGAAAGAAGCTTTCTGAGAAAATGCTCTGTGTTCTGTTAATTCATCTCACAGCGTTACATCTTTCCCTTCAAGAAGCCTTTCGCTAAGGCTGTTCTTGTGGAATTGGCCAAGGGATATTTGGAAGCCCATAGACGGCTATGCTGAAAAAGGAAATATCTGCCGTTCCAAACTGGAAAGAAGCTTTCTGAGAAACTGCTCTGTGTTGTGTTAATTCATCTCACAGAGTTACATCTTTCCCTTCAAGAATCCTTTCGCTAAGGCTGTTCTTGTGGAATTGGCAAAGGGATATTTGGAAGCCCATAGAGGGCTATGGTGAAAAAGGAAATATCTTCCGTTCAAAACTGAAAAGAAGCTTTCTGAGAAACTGCTCTGTGTTCTGTTAATTCATCTCACAGAGTTACATCTTTCCCTTCAAGAAGCCTTTCGCTAAGTCTCTTCTTGTGGAATTGGCAAAGGGATATTTGGAAGTCCATAGAGTTCTATGGTGATAAAGGAAATATCTTCCGTTCAAAACTGGAAAGAAGCTTTCTGAGAAACTGCTCTGTGTTCTGTTAAATCATCTCACAGAGTTACATCTTTCCCTTCAAGAAGCCTTTCCCTAAGGCTGTTCTTGTGGAATTGGCAAAGGGATATTGGGAAGCCCATAGAGCGCTATGGTGACAAAAGAAATATCTTCCGTTCAAAACTGGAAAGAAGCATTCTGAGAAAATGCTCTGTGTTCTGTTAATTCATCTCACAGAGTTACATCTTTCCCTTCAAGAAGCCTTTCGCTAAGGCTGTTCTTGTGGAATTGGCAAAGGGATATTTGGAAGCCCATAGAGGGCTATGGTGAAAAAAGAATTATCTTCCGTTCCAAACTGGAAAGAAGCTTTCTGAGAAACTGCTCTGTGTTCTGTTAATTCATCTCACAGAGTTACATCTTTCCCTTCAAGAAGCCTTTCGCTAAGGCTGTTCTTGTGGAATTGGCAAAGGGATATTTGGAATCCCATAGATGGCTATGGTGAAAAAGGAAATATCTTCCGTTCAAAACTGGAAAGAAGCTTTCTGAGAAACTGCTCTGTGTTCTGTTAATTCATCTCACAGAGTTACATCTTTCCCTTCAAGAGCCTTTCGCTAAGGCTCTTCTTGTGGATTTGGCAAAGGGATATTTGGAAGCCCATAGAGGGCTATGGTGAAAAAGGAAATATCTTCCGTTCAAAACTGGAAAGAAGCTTTCTGAGAAACTTCTCTGTGTTCTGTTAATTCATCTCACACAGTTACATCTTTCCCTTCAAAAGCCGTTCGCTAAGGCTGTTCTTGTGGAATTGGCAAAGGGATATTTGGAAGCCCATAGAGGGCTATGGTGAAAAAGGGAATATCTTCCGTTGAAAGCTGGAAACAAGCTTTCTGAGAAACTGCTCTGTGTTCTGTTAATTCACCTCACAGAGTTACATCTCTCCCTTCAAGAAGCCTTTCGCTAAGGCTGTTCTTGTGGAATTGGCAAAGGGATATTTGGAAGCCCATAGAGGGCTATGGTGACAAAAGAAATATCTTCCGTTCAAAACTGGAAAGAAGCTTTCTGAGAAAATGCTCTGTGTTCTGTTAATTCATCTCACAGTGTTACATCTTTCCCTTCAAGAAGCCTTTCGCTAAGGCTGTTCTTGTGGAATTGGCAAAGGGATATTGGGAAGCCCATAGAGGGCTACGGTGAAACAGGAAATATCTTGCGTTCAAAACTGGAAAGAAGCTTTCTGAGACACTGCTCTGTGTTCTGTTAATTCATCTCACAGAGTTACATCTTTCCCTTCAAGAAGCCTTTCGCTAAGGCTGTTCTTGTGGAATTGGCAAAGGGATATTTGGAAGCCCATAGACGGCTATGGTGAAAAAGGAAATATCTTCCGTTCCAAACTGGAAAGAAGCTTTCTGAGAAACTGCTCTGTGTTCTGTTAATTCATCTCACAGAGTTACATCTTTCCCTTCAAGAAGCCTTTCGCTAAGGCTGTTCTTGTGGAATTGGCAAAGGGATATTTGGAAGCCGTAGAGGGCTATGGTGAAAAAGGAAATATCTTCCGTTCAAAACTGGAAAGAAGCTTTCTGAGAAACTGCTCTGTGTTCTGTTAATTCATCTCACAGAGTTACATCTTTCCCTTCAAGAAGCCTTTCGCTAAGGCTGTTCTTGTGGAATTGGCAAAGGGATATTTGGAAGACCATAGAGGGCTACGGTGAAAAAAGAAATATCTTGCGTTCAAAACTGGAAAGAAGCTTTCTGAGAAACTGCTCTGTGTTCTGTTAATTCATCTCACAGAGTTACATCTTTCCCTTCAAGAAGCCTTTCGCTAAGGCTGTTTTTGTGGAATTGGCAAAGGGATATTTGGAAGCCCATAGAGGGCTATGGTGAAAAAGGAAATATCTGCCGTTCTAAACTGGAAAGAAGCTTTCTGAGAAACTGCTCTGTGTTCTGTTAATTCATTCCACAGAGTTACATCTTTCCCTTCAAGAAGCCTTTCGCTAAGGCTGCTCTTGTGGAATTGGCAAAGGGATATTTGGAAGCCCATAGAGGGTTATGATGAAAAAGGAAATATCTTCCGTTCAAAACTGGAAAGAATCTTTCTGAGAAACTGCTCTGTGTTCCGTTAATTCATCTCACAGAGTTACATCTTTCCCCTCAAGAAGCCTTTCGCTAAGGCTCTTCTTGTGGAATTGGCAAAGGGATATTTGGAAGCCCATAGAGGGCTATGGTGAAAAAGGAAATATCTTCCGTTCAAAACTGGAAAGAAGCTTTCTGAGAAACTGCTCTGTGTTCTGTGAATTCATCTCACAGAGTTACATCTTTCCCTTCAAGAAGCCTTTCGCTAAGGCTGTTCTTGTGGAATTGGCAAAGGGATATTTGGAAGCCCATAGAGGGCTACGGTGAAAAAGGAAATATCTTGCGTTCAAAACTGGAAAGAAGCTTTCTGAGAAAATGCTCTGTGTTCTGTTAATTCATCTCACAGAGTTACATCTTTCCCTTCAAGAAGCCTTTCGCTAAGGCTGTTCTTGTGGAATTGGCAAAGGGATATTTGGAAGCCCATAGACGGCTATGGTGAAAAAGGAAATATCTGACGTTCCAAACTGAAAAGAAGCTTTCTGAGAAACTGCTCTGTGTTGTGTTAATTCATCTCACAGAGTTACATCTTTCCCTTCAAGAATCCTTTCGCTAAGGCTGTTCTTGTGGAATTGGCAAAGGGATATTTGGAAGCCCATAGAGGGCTATGGTGAAAAAGGAAATATCTTCCGTTCAAAACTGGAAAGAAGCTTTCTGAGAAACTGCTCTGTGTTCTGTTAATTCATCTCACAGAGTTACATCTTTCCCTTCAAGAAGCCTTTCGCTAAGTCTCTTCTTGTGGAATTGGCAAAGGGATATTTGGAAGCCCATAGAGTTCTATGGTGATAAAGGAAATATCTTCCGTTCAAAACTGGAAAGAAGCTTTCTGAGAAACTGCTCTGTGTTCTGTTAATTCATCTCACAGAGTTACATCTTTCCCTTCAAGAAGCCTTTCGCTAAGGCTGTTCTTGTGGAATTGGCAAAGGGATATTGGGAAGCCCATAGAGCGCTATGGTGACAAAAGAAATATCTTCCGTTCAAAACTGGAAAGAAGCATTCTGAGAAAATGCTCTGTGTTCTGTTAATTCATCTCACAGAGTTACATCTTTCCCTTCAAGAAGCCTTTCGCTAAGGCTGTTCTTGTGGAATTGGCAAAGGGATATTTGGAAGCCCATAGAGGGCTATGGTGAAAAAGGAAATATCTTCCGTTCAAAACTGGATAGAAGCTTTCTGAGAAACTGCTCTGTGTTCTGTTAATTCATCTCACAGAGTTACATCTTTCCCTTCAAGAAGCCTTTCGCTAAGGCTCTTCTTGTGGAATTGGCAAAGGGATATTTGGAAGCCCATAGAGGGCTATGGTGATAAAGGAAATATCTTCCGTTCAAAACTGGAAAGAAGCTCTCTGAGAAACTGCTCTGTGTTCTATTAATTCATCTCACAGAGTTACATCTTTCCCTTCAAGAAGCCGTTCGCTAAGGCTGTTCTTGTGGAATTGGCAAAGGGATATATGGAAGCCCATAGAGGGCTATGGTGAAAAAGGGAATATCTTGAGTTGAAAGCTGGAAACAAACTTTCTGAGAAACTGCTCCGTGTTCTGTTAATTCATCTCACAGAGTTACATCTTTCCCTTCAAGAAGCCTTTCGCTAAGGATGTTCTTGTGGAATTGGCAAAGGTTTATTTGGAAGCCCATAGAGGGCTATGGTGAAAAAGGGAATATCTTGAGTTGAAAGCTGGAAACAAACTTTCTGAGAAACTGCTCCGTGTTCTGTTAATTCATCTCACAGAGTTACATCTTTCCCTTCAAGAAGCCTTTCGCTAAGGATGTTCTTGTGGAATTGGCAAAGGTTTATTTGGAAGCCCATAGAAGGCTATGGTGAAAAAGGAAATATCTTCTGTTCAAAATTGGAAAGAAGCTTTCTGAGAAACTGCTCTGTGTTCTGTTAATTCATCTCACAGAGTTACATCTTTCCCTTCAAGAAGCCTTTCGCTAAGGCTGTTCTTGTGGAATTGGCAAAGGGAGGTTTGTAAGCCCGTAGAGGGCTACGGTGAAAAAGGAAATATCTTCCGTTACAAAATGGAAAGAAGCTTTCTGAGAAACTGCTCTGTGTTGTGTTAATTCATCTCACAGAGTTACATCTTTCCCTTCAAGAAGCCTTTCGCTAAGGCTGTTCTTGTGGAATTGGCAAAGGGATATTTGGAAGCCCATAGAGGGCTATGGTGAAAAAGGAAATATCTTCCATTCCAAACTGGAAAGAAGCTTTCTGAGAAACTGCTCTGTGTTCTGTTAATTCATCTCACAGAGTTACATCTTTCCCTTCAAGAAGCCTTTCGCTAAGGCTGTTCTTATGGAATTGGCAAAGGGATATTTGGAAGCCCATAGAGGGCTACGGTGAAAAAAGAAATATCTTGCGTTCAAAACTGGAAAGAAGCTTTCTGAGAAACTGCTCTGTGTTCTGTTAATTCATCTCACAGAGTTACATCGTTCCCTTCAAGAAGCCTTTCGCTAAGGCTGTTTTTGTGGAATTGGCAAAGGGATATTTGGAAGCCCATAGAGGGCTATGGTGAAAAAGGAAATATCTGCCGTTCTAAACTGGAAAGAAGCTTTCTGAGAAACTGCTCTGTGTTCTGTTAATTCATTTCACAGAGTTACATCTTTCCCTTCAAGATGCCTTTCGCTAAGGCTGCTCTTGTGGAATTGGCAAAGGGATATTTGGAAGCCCATAGAGGGCTATGATGAAAAAGGAAATATCTTCCGTTCAAAACTGGAAAGAAGCTTTCTGAGAAACTGCTCTGTGTTCCGTTAATTCATCTCACAGAGTTACATCTTTCCCCTCAAGAAGCCTTTCGCTAAGGCTCTTCTTGTGGAATTGGCAAAGGGATATTTGGAAGCCCCTAGAGGGCTATGGTGAAAAAGGAAATATCTTCCGTTCAAAACTGGAAAGAAGCTTTCTGAGAAACTGCTCTGTGTTCTGTGAATTCATCTCACAGAGTTACATCTTTCCCTTCAAGAAGCCTTTCGCTAAGGCTGTTCTTGTGGAATTGGCAAAGGGATATTTGGAAGCCCATAGAGGGCTACGGTGAAAAAGGAAATATCTTGCGTTCAAAACTGGAAAGAAGCTTTCTGAGAAAATGCTCTGTGTTCTGTTAATTCATCTCACAGCGTTACATCTTTCCCTTCAAGAAGCCTTTCGCTAAGGCTGTTCTTGTGGAATTGGCCAAGGGATATTTGGAAGCCCATAGACGGCTATGCTGAAAAAGGAAATATCTGCCGTTCCAAACTGGAAAGAAGCTTTCTGAGAAACTGCTCTGTGTTGTGTTAATTCATCTCACAGAGTTACATCTTTCCCTTCAAGAATCCTTTCGCTAAGGCTGTTCTTGTGGAATTGGCAAAGGGATATTTGGAAGCCCATAGAGGGCTATGGTGAAAAAGGAAATATCTTCCGTTCAAAACTGAAAAGAAGCTTTCTGAGAAACTGCTCTGTGTTCTGTTAATTCATCTCACAGAGTTACATCTTTCCCTTCAAGAAGCCTTTCGCTAAGTCTCTTCTTGTGGAATTGGCAAAGGGATATTTGGAAGTCCATAGAGTTCTATGGTGATAAAGGAAATATCTTCCGTTCAAAACTGGAAAGAAGCTTTCTGAGAAACTGCTCTGTGTTCTGTTAAATCATCTCACAGAGTTACATCTTTCCCTTCAAGAAGCCTTTCCCTAAGGCTGTTCTTGTGGAATTGGCAAAGGGATATTGGGAAGCCCATAGAGCGCTATGGTGACAAAAGAAATATCTTCCGTTCAAAACTGGAAAGAAGCATTCTGAGAAAATGCTCTGTGTTCTGTTAATTCATCTCACAGAGTTACATCTTTCCCTTCAAGAAGCCTTTCGCTAAGGCTGTTCTTGTGGAATTGGCAAAGGGATATTTGGAAGCCCATAGAGGGCTATGGTGAAAAAAGAATTATCTTCCGTTCCAAACTGGAAAGAAGCTTTCTGAGAAACTGCTCTGTGTTCTGTTAATTCATCTCACAGAGTTACATCTTTCCCTTCAAGAAGCCTTTCGCTAAGGCTGTTCTTGTGGAATTGGCAAAGGGATATTTGGAATCCCATAGATGGCTATGGTGAAAAAGGAAATATCTTCCGTTCAAAACTGGAAAGAAGCTTTCTGAGAAACTGCTCTGTGTTCTGTTAATTCATCTCACAGAGTTACATCTTTCCCTTCAAGAGCCTTTCGCTAAGGCTCTTCTTGTGGAATTGGCAAAGGGATATTTGGAAGCCCATAGAGGGCTATGGTGAAAAAGGAAATATCTTCCGTTCAAAACTGGAAAGAAGCTTTCTGAGAAACTTCTCTGTGTTCTGTTAATTCATCTCACACAGTTACATCTTTCCCTTCAAAAGCCGTTCGCTAAGGCTGTTCTTGTGGAATTGGCAAAGGGATATTTGGAAGCCCATAGAGGGCTATGGTGAAAAAGGGAATATCTTCCGTTGAAAGCTGGAAACAAGCTTTCTGAGAAACTGCTCTGTGTTCTGTTAATTCACCTCACAGAGTTACATCTCTCCCTTCAAGAAGCCTTTCGCTAAGGCTGTTCTTGTGGAATTGGCAAAGGGATATTTGGAAGCCCATAGAGGGCTATGGTGACAAAAGAAATATCTTCCGTTCAAAACTGGAAAGAAGCTTTCTGAGAAAATGCTCTGTGTTCTGTTAATTCATCTCACAGTGTTACATCTTTCCCTTCAAGAAGCCTTTCGCTAAGGCTGTTCTTGTGGAATTGGCAAAGGGATATTGGGAAGCCCATAGAGGGCTACGGTGAAACAGGAAATATCTTGCGTTCAAAACTGGAAAGAAGCTTTCTGAGACACTGCTCTGTGTTCTGTTAATTCATCTCACAGAGTTACATCTTTCCCTTCAAGAAGCCTTTCGCTAAGGCTGTTCTTGTGGAATTGGCAAAGGGATATTTGGAAGCCCATAGACGGCTATGGTGAAAAAGGAAATATCTTCCGTTCCAAACTGGAAAGAAGCTTTCTGAGAAACTGCTCTGTGTTCTGTTAATTCATCTCACAGAGTTACATCTTTCCCTTCAAGAAGCCTTTCGCTAAGGCTGTTCTTGTGGAATTGGCAAAGGGATATTTGGAAGCCCATAGAGGGCTATGGTGAAAAAGGAAATATCTTCCGTTCAAAACTGGAAAGAAGCTTTCTGAGAAACTGCTCTGTGTTCTGTTAATTCATCTCACAGAGTTACATCTTTCCCTTCAAGAAGCCTTTCGCTAAGGCTGTTCTTGTGGAATTGGCAAAGGGATATTTGGAAGACCATAGAGGGCTACGGTGAAAAAAGAAATATCTTGCGTTCAAAACTGGAAAGAAGCTTTCTGAGAAACTGCTCTGTGTTCTGTTAATTCATCTCACAGAGTTACATCTTTCCCTTCAAGAAGCCTTTCGCTAAGGCTGTTTTTGTGGAATTGGCAAAGGGATATTTGGAAGCCCATAGAGGGCTATGGTGAAAAAGGAAATATCTGCCGTTCTAAACTGGAAAGAAGCTTTCTGAGAAAATGCTCTGTGTTCTGTTAATTCATTTCACAGAGTTACATCTTTCCCTTCAAGAAGCCTTTCGCTAAGGCTGCTCTTGTGGAATTGGCAAAGGGATATTTGGAAGCCCATAGAGGGTTATGATGAAAAAGGAAATATCTTCCGTTCAAAACTGGAAAGAATCTTTCTGAGAAACTGCTCTGTGTTCCGTTAATTCATCTCACAGAGTTACATCTTTCCCCTCAAGAAGCCTTTCGCTAAGGCTCTTCTTGTGGAATTGGCAAAGGGATATTTGGAAGCCCATAGAGGGCTATGGTGAAAAAGGAAATATCTTCCGTTCAAAACTGGAAAGAAGCTTTCTGAGAAACTGCTCTGTGTTCTGTGAATTCATCTCACAGAGTTACATCTTTCCCTTCAAGAAGCCTTTCGCTAAGGCTGTTCTTGTGGAATTGGCAAAGGGATATTTGGAAGCCCATAGAGGGCTACGGTGAAAAAGGAAATATCTTGCGTTCAAAACTGGAAAGAAGCTTTCTGAGAAAATGCTCTGTGTTCTGTTAATTCATCTCACAGAGTTACATCTTTCCCTTCAAGAAGCCTTTCGCTAAGGCTGTTCTTGTGGAATTGGCAAAGGGATATTTGGAAGCCCATAGACGGCTATGGTGAAAAAGGAAATATCTGACGTTCCAAACTGAAAAGAAGCTTTCTGAGAAACTGCTCTGTGTTGTGTTAATTCATCTCACAGAGTTACATCTTTCCCTTCAAGAATCCTTTCGCTAAGGCTGTTCTTGTGGAATTGGCAAAGGGATATTTGGAAGCCCATAGAGGGCTATGGTGAAAAAGGAAATATCTTCCGTTCAAAACTGGAAAGAAGCTTTCTGAGAAACTGCTCTGTGTTCTGTTAATTCATCTCACAGAGTTACATCTTTCCCTTCAAGAAGCCTTTCGCTAAGTCTCTTCTTGTGGAATTGGCAAAGGGATATTTGGAAGCCCATAGAGTTCTATGGTGATAAAGGAAATATCTTCCGTTCAAAACTGGAAAGAAGCTTTCTGAGAAACTGCTCTGTGTTCTGTTAATTCATCTCACAGAGTTACATCTTTCCCTTCAAGAAGCCTTTCGCTAAGGCTGTTCTTGTGGAATTGGCAAAGGGATATTGGGAAGCCCATAGAGCGCTATGGTGACAAAAGAAATATCTTCCGTTCAAAACTGGAAAGAAGCATTCTGAGAAAATGCTCTGTGTTCTGTTAATTCATCTCACAGAGTTACATCTTTCCCTTCAAGAAGCCTTTCGCT
Source organism: Chlorocebus sabaeus (assembly GCF_047675955.1). Lineage (NCBI taxonomy): Eukaryota > Metazoa > Chordata > Mammalia > Primates > Cercopithecidae > Chlorocebus > Chlorocebus sabaeus. The sequence goes on along the minus strand of NW_027327531.1, from coordinate 149,533 downwards.
AAGGCTGTTCTTGTGGAATTGGCAAAGGGATATTTGGAAGCCCATAGAGGGCTATGGTGAAAAAGGAAATATCTTCCGTTCAAAACTGGATAGAAGCTTTCTGAGAAACTGCTCTGTGTTCTGTTAATTCATCTCACAGAGTTACATCTTTCCCTTCAAGAAGCCTTTCGCTAAGGCTCTTCTTGTGGAATTGGCAAAGGGATATTTGGAAGCCCATAGAGGGCTATGGTGATAAAGGAAATATCTTCCGTTCAAAACTGGAAAGAAGCTCTCTGAGAAACTGCTCTGTGTTCTATTAATTCATCTCACAGAGTTACATCTTTCCCTTCAAGAAGCCGTTCGCTAAGGCTGTTCTTGTGGAATTGGCAAAGGGATATATGGAAGCCCATAGAGGGCTATGGTGAAAAAGGGAATATCTTGAGTTGAAAGCTGGAAACAAACTTTCTGAGAAACTGCTCCGTGTTCTGTTAATTCATCTCACAGAGTTACATCTTTCCCTTCAAGAAGCCTTTCGCTAAGGATGTTCTTGTGGAATTGGCAAAGGTTTATTTGGAAGCCCATAGAAGGCTATGGTGAAAAAGGAAATATCTTCTGTTCAAAATTGGAAAGAAGCTTTCTGAGAAACTGCTCTGTGTTCTGTTAATTCATCTCACAGAGTTACATCTTTCCCTTCCAGAAGCCTTTCGCTAAGGCTGTTCTTGTGGAATTGGCAAAGGGATGTTTGTAAGCCCGTAGAGGGCTACGGTGAAAAAGGAAATATCTTCCGTTCCAAAATGGAAAGAAGCTTTCTGAGAAACTGCTCTGTGTTGTGTTAATTCATCTCACAGAGTTACATCTTTCCCTTCAAGAAGCCTTTCGCTAAGGCTGTTCTTGTGGAATTGGCAAAGGGATATTTGGAAGCCCATAGAGGGCTATGGTGAAAAAAGAAATATCTTCCGTTCCAAACTGGAAAGAAGCTTTCTGAGAAACTGCTCTGTGTTCTGTTAATTCATCTCACAGAGTTACATCTTTCCCTTCAGGAAGCCTTTCGCTAAGGCTGTTCTTGTGGAATTGGCAAAGGGATATTTGGAAGCCCATAGAGGGCTATGGTGAAAAAGGAAATATCTTCCGTTCCAAACTGGAAAGAAGCTTTCTGAGAAACTGCTCTGTGTTCTGTTAATTCATCTCACAGAGTTACATCTTTCCCTTCAAGAAGCCTTTCGCTAAGGCTGTTCTTGTGGAATTGGCAAAGGGATATTTGGAAGCCCATAGAGGGCTACGGTGAAAAAAGAAATATCTTGCGTTCAAAACTGGAAAGAAGCTTTCTGAGAAACTGCTCTGTGTTCTGTTAATTCATCTCACAGAGTTACATCTTTCCCTTCAAGAAGCCTTTCGCTAAGGCTGTTTTTGTGGAATTGGCAAAGGGATATTTGGAAGCCCATAGAGGGCTATGGTGAAAAAGGAAATATCTGCCGTTCTAAACTGGAAAGAAGCTTTCTGAGAAACTGCTCTGTGTTCTGTTAATTCATTTCACAGAGTTACATCTTTCCCTTCAAGAAGCCTTTCGCTAAGGCTGCTCTTGTGGAATTGGCAAAGGGATATTTGGAAGCCCATAGAGGGCTATGATGAAAAAGGAAATATCTTCCGTTCAAAACTGGAAAGAAGCTTTCTGAGAAACTGCTCTGTGTTCCGTTAATTCATCTCACAGAGTTACATCTTTCCCCTCAAGAAGCCTTTCGCTAAGGCTCTTCTTGTGGAATTGGCAAAGGGATATTTGGAAGCCCATAGAGGGCTATGGTGAAAAAGGAAATATCTTCCGTTCAAAACTGGAAAGAAGCTTTCTGAGAAACTGCTCTGTGTTCTGTGAATTCATCTCACAGAGTTACATCTTTCCCTTCAAGAAGCCTTTCGCTAAGGCTGTTCTTGTGGAATTGGCAAAGGGATATTTGGAAGCCCATAGAGGGCTACGGTGAAAAATTAAATATCTTGCGTTCAAAACTGGAAAGAAGCTTTCTGAGAAAATGCTCTGTGTTCTGTTAATTCATCTCACAGCGTTACATCTTTTCCTTCAAGAAGCCTTTCGCTAAGGCTGTTCTTGTGGAATTGGCAAAGGGATATTTGGAAGCCCATAGACGGCTATGGTGAAAAAGGAAATATCTGCCGTTCCAAACTGGAAAGAAGCTTTCTGAGAAACTGCTCTGTGTTGCGTTAATTCATCTCACAGAGTTACATCTTTCCCTTCAAGAATCCTTTCGCTAAGGCTGTTCTTGTGGAATTGGCAAAGGGATATTTGGAAGCCCATAGAGGGCTATGGTGAAAAAGGAAATATCTTCCGTTCAAAACTGAAAAGAAGCTTTCTGAGAAACTGCTCTGTGTTCTGTTAATTCATCTCACAGAGTTACATCTTTCCCTTCAAGAAGCCTTTCGCTAAGTCTCTTCTTGTGGAATTTGCAAAGGGATATTCGGAAGCCCATAGAGCGCTATGGTGACAAAAGAAATATCTTCCGTTCAAAACTGGAAAGAAGCATTCTGAGAAAATGCTCTGTGTTCTGTTAATTCATTTCACAGAGTTACATCTTTACCTTCAAGAAGCCTTTCGCTAAGGCTGTTCTTGTGGAATTGGCAAAGGGATATTTGGAAGCCCATAGAGGGCTATGGTGAAAAAGGAAATATCTTCCGTTCAAAACTGGAAAGAAGCTTTCTGAGAAACTGCTCTGTGTTCTATTAATTCATCTCACAGAGTTACATCTTTCCCTTCAAGAAGCCTTTCGCTAAGGCTCTTCTTGTGTAATTGGCAAAGGGATATTTGGAAGCCCCTAGATGGCTATGGTGAAAAAGGCAATATCTTCCGTTCAAAACTGGAAAGAAGCTCTGTGAGAAACTGCTCTGTGTTCTGTTAATTCATCTCACAGAGTTACATCTTTCCCTTCAAAAAACCTTTCGCTAAGGCCGTTCTTGTGGAATTGGAAAAGGGATATTTGGAAGCCCATAGAGGGATACGGTGAAAAAGGAAATAACTTGCGTTCAAAACTGGAAAGAAGCTTTCTGAGAAACTGCTCTGTGTTCTGTTAATTCATCTCACAGAGTTACATCTTTCCCTTCTAGTAGCCTTTCGCTAAGGCTGTTCTTGTGGAATTGGCAAAGGGATATTTGGAAGCCCATAGACGGCTATGGTGAAAAAGGAAATATCTGCCGTTCCAAACTGGAAAGAAGGTTTCTGAGAAACTGCTCTGTGTTGTGTTAATTCATCTCACAGAGTTACATCTTTCCCTTCAAGAAGCCTTTCGCTAAGGCTGTTCTTGTGGAATGGGCAAAGGGATATTTGGAATCCCATAGATGGCTATGGTGAAAAAGGAAATATCTTCCGTTCAAAACTGGAAAGAAGCTTTCTGAGAAACTGCTCTGTGTTCTGTTAATTCATCTCACAGAGTTACATCTCTCCCTTCAAGAAGCCTTTCGCTAAGGCTGTTCTTGTGGAATTGGCCAAGGGATATTTGGAAGCCCATAGACGACTATGGTGAAAAAGGAAATATCTTCTGTTCAAAACTGGAAAGAAGCTTTCTGAGAAACTGCTCTGTGTTCTGTTAATTCATCTCACAGAGTTACATCTTTCCCTTCAAGAAGCCTTTCGCTAAGGCTCTTCTTGTGGAATTGGCAAAGGGATATTTGGAAGTCCATAAAGGGCTATGGTGAAAAAGGAAATATCTTCCGTTCAAAACTGGAAAGAAGCTTTCTGAGAAACTGCTCTGTGTTCTGTGAATTCATCTCACAGAGTTACATCTTTCCCTTCAAGAAGCCTTTCGCTAAGGCTGTTCTTGTGGAATTGGCAAAGGGATATTTGGAAGCCCATAGAGGGCTACGGTGAAGAAGGAAATATCTTGCGTTCAAAACTGGAAAGAAGCTTTCTGAGAAACTGCTCTGTGTTCTGTTAATTCATCTCACAGAGTTACATCTTTCCCTTCAAGAAGCCTTTCGCTAAGGCTGTTCTTGTGGAATTGGCAAAGGGATATTGGGAAGCCCATAGAGGGCTATGGTGACAAAAGAAATATCTTCCGTTCAAAACTGGAAAGAAGCATTCTGAGAAAATGCTCTGTGTTCTGTTAATTCATCTCACAGAGTTACATCTTTGCCTTCAAGAAGCCTTTCGCTAAGGCTGTTCTTGTGGAATTGGCAAAGGGATATTTGGAAGCCATAGAGGGCTATGGTGAAAAAGGAAATATCTTCCGTTCAAAACTGGAAAGAAGCTTTCTGAGAAATTGCTCTGTGTTCTATTTATTCATCTCACAGAGTTACATCTTTCCCTTCAAGAAGCCTTTCGCTAAGGCTGTTCTTGTGGAATTGGCAAAGGGATATTTGGAAGCCCCTAGATGGCTATGGTGAAAAAGGCAATATCTTCCGTTCAAAACTGGAAAGTAGCTCTCTGAGAAACTGCTCTGTGTTCTGTTAATTCATCTCAAAGAGTTACATCTATCCCTTCAAAAAACCTTTCCCTAAGGCCGTTCTTGTGGAATTGGAAAAGGGATATTTGGAAGCCCGTAGAGAGCTATTGTGAAAAAGGAATTATCTTCCGTTCAAAACTGGAAAGAAGCTTTCTAGAAACTGCTCTGTGTTCTGTTAATTCATCTCACAGAGTTACATCTTTCCCTTCAAGAAGCCTTTCGCTAAGGCCGTTCTTGTGGAATTGGCAAAGGGATATTTGGAAGCCCATAGAGGGCTATGGTGAAAAAGGAAATATCTTCCGTTCCAAACTGGAAAGAAGCTTTCTGAGAAACTGCTCTGTGTTCTGTTAATTCATCTCACAGAGTTACATCTTTCCCTTCAAGAAGCCGTTCGCTAAGGCTGTTCTTGTGGAATTGGCAAAGGGATATTTGGAAGCCCATAGACGGCTATGGTGAAAAAGGAAATATCTTCCGTTCAAAACTGGAAAGAAGCTTTCTGAGAGACTGCTCTGTGTTCTGTTAATTCATCTCAAAGAGTTACATCTTTCCCTTCAAGAAGCCTTTCGCTAAGGCTCTTCTTGTGGAATTGGCAAAGGGATATTTGGAAGCCCATAGAGGGCTATGGTGATAAAGGAAATAACTTCCGTTCAAACCTGGAAAGAAGCTTTCTGAGAAACTGCTCTGTGTTCTGTTAATTCATCTCACAGAGTTACATCTTTCCCTTCAAGAAGCCGTTCGCTAAGGCTGTTCTTGTGGAATTGGCAAAGGGATATTTGGAAGCCCATAGAGGGCTATGGTGAAAAAGGGAATATCTTCCGTTGAAAGCTGGAAACAAGCTTTCTGAGAAACTGCTCTGTGTTCTGTTAATTCATCTCACAGAGTTACATCTTTCCCTTCAAGAAGCCTTTCGCTAAGGCTGTTCTTGTTGAGTTGGCAAAGGGATATTTGGAAGCCCATAGAGGGCTATGGTGACAAAAGAAATATCTTCCGTTCAAAACTGGAAAGAAGCTTTCTGAGAAACTGCTCTGTGTTCTGATAATTCATCTCACAGAGTTACATCTTTCCCTTCAAGAAGCCTTTCGCTAAGGCTGTTCTTGTGGAATTGGCAAAGGGATATTTGGAAGCCCATAGAGGGCTATGGTGAAAAAGGAAATATCTTCCGTTCAAAACTGGAAAGAAGCTTTCTGAGAAACTGCTCTGTGTTCTGTTAATTCATCTCACAGAGTTACATCTTTCCCTTCAAGAAGCCTTTCGCTAAGTCTGTTCGTGTGGAATTGGCAAAGGGATATTTGGAAGCCCATAGAGGGCTATGGTGATAAAGGAAATTTCTTCCGTTCAAAACTGGAAAGAAGCTTTCTGTGAAACTGCTCTGTGTTCTGTTAATTCATCTCACAGAGTTACATCTTTCCCTTCAAGAAGCCTTTCGCTAAGGCTGTTCTTGTGGAATTGGCATAGGTTTATTTGGAAGCCCATAGAAGGCTATGGTGAAAAAGGAAATATCTTCCGTTCAAAACTGGAAAGAAGCTTTCTGAGAAACTGCTCTGTGTTCTGTTAATTCATCTCACAGAGTTACATCTTTCCCTTCAAGAAGCCTTTCGCTAAGGCTGTTCTTGTGGAATTGGCAAAGGGATATTTGGAAGCCCATAGAGGGCTATGGTGAAAAAGGAAATATCTTCTGTTCAAAACTGGAAAGAAGCTTTCTGAGAAACTGCTCTGTGTTCTGTTAATTTATCTCACAGAGTTACATCTTTCCCTTCAAGAAGCCTTTCGCTAAGGCTGTTCTTGTGGAATTGGCAAAGGTATAGTTGGAAGCCCATAGACGGCTTTGGTGAAAAAGGAAATAACTTCCGTTCAAAACTGGAAAGAAGCTTTCTGAGAAACTGCTCTGTGTTCCGTTAATTCATCTCACAGAGTTACATCTTTCCCTTCAAGAAGCCTTTCGCTAAGTCTCTTCTTGTGGAATTGGCAAAGGGATATTTGGAAGCTCATAGAGGGCTATGGTGATAAAGGAAATATCTTCCGTTCAAAACTGGAAAGAAGCTTTCTGAGAAACTGCTCTGTGTTGTGTTAATTATTCTCACAGAGTTACATCTTTCCGTTCAAGAAGCCTTTCGCTAAGGCTGTTCTTGTGGAATTGGCAAAGGGATATTTGGAAGCCCATAGAGGGCTATGGTGAAAAAGGAAATATCTTCCGTTCAAAACTGGAAAGAAGCTTTCTGAGAAACTGCTCTGTGTCCTGTTAATTCATCTCACAGAGTTACATCTTTCCCTTCAAGAAGCCTTTCGCTAAGGCTCTTCTTGCGGAATTGGCAAAGGGATATTTGGAAGCCCATAGAGGGCTATGGTGATAAAGGAAATATCTTCCGTTCAAAACTGGAAAGAAGCTTTCTGACAAACTGCTCTGTGTTTTATTAATTCATCTCACAGAGTTACATCTTTCCCTTCAAGAAGCCGTTCGCTAAGGCTGTTCTTGTGGAATTGGCAAAGGGATATATGGAAGAACATAGAGGGCTATGGTGAAAAAGTGAATATCTTCCGTTGAAAGCTGGAAACAAGCTTTATGAGAAACTGCTCTGTGTTCTGTTAATTCATCTCACAGAGTTACATCTTTCCCTTCAAGAAGCCTTTCGCTAAGGCTGTTCTTGTGGAATTGGCAAAGGGATGTTTGGAAGCCCATAGAGGGCTACGGTGAAAAAGGAAATATCTTGCGTTCAAAACTGGAAAGAAGCTTTCTGAGAAACTGCTCTGTGTTCTGTTAATTCATCTCACCGAGTTACATCTTTCCCTTCAAGAAGCCTTTCGCTAAGGCTGTTCTTGTGGAATTGGCAAAGGGATATTTGGAAACCCATAGAGGGCTATGGTGAAAAAGGAAATATCTTGCGTTCAAAACTGGAAAGAAGCTTTCTGAGAAACTGCTCTGTGTTCTGTTAATTCATCTCACAGAGTTACATCTTTCCCTTCAAGAAGCCTTTCGCTAAGGCTGTTCTTGTGGAATTGGCAAAGGGATATTTGGAAGCCCATAGAGGGCTATGGTGAAAAAGGAAATATCTGCCGTTCCAAACTGGAAAGAAGCTTTCTGAGAAACTGCTCTGTGTTGTGTTAATTCATCTCACAGAGTTACATCTTTCCCTTCAAGAAGCCTTTCGCTAAGGCTGTTCTTGTGGAATTGGCAAAGGGATATTTGGAAGCCCATAGAGGGCTATGGTGAAAAAGGAAATATCCGCCGTTCCAAACTGGAAAGAAGCTTTCTGGGAAACTGCTCTGTGTTGTGTTAATTCATCTCACAGAGTTACATCTTTCCCTTCAAGAAGCCTTTCGCTAAGGCTGTTCTTATGGAATTGGCAAAGGGATATTTGGAAGCCCATAGAGGGCTATGGTGAAAAAGGAAATATCTTCCTTTCAAATCTGGAAAGAAGCTTTCTGAGAAACTGCTCTGTGTTCTGTTAATTCATCTCACGAGTTACATCTTTCCCTTCAAGAATCCTTTCGCTAAGTCTCTTCTTGTGGAATTGGCAAAGGGATATTTGGAAGCCCATAGAGTGCTATGGTGAAAAAGGGAATATCTTCCGTTGAAAGCTGGAAACAAGCTTTCTGAGAAACTGCTCTGTGTTCTGTTAATTCATCTCACAGAGTTACATCTTTCCCATCAAGAAGCCTTTCGCCAAGGCTGTTCTTGTGGAATTGGCAAAGGGATATTTGGAAGCCCATAGAGGGCTATGGTGACAAAAGAAATATCTTCCGTTCAACACTGGAAAGAAGCTTTCTGAGAAAATGCTCTGTGTTCTGTTAATTCATCTCACAGAGTTACATCTTTCCCTTCAAGAAGCCTTTCGCTAAGGCTGTTCTTGTGAAATTGGCAAAGGTATATTTGGAAGCCCATAGAGGGCTATGGTGAAAAAGGAAATATCTTCCGTTCAAAACTGGAAAGAAGCTTTCTGAGAAACTGCTCTGTGTTCTGTTAATTCATCTCACAGAATTACATCTTTCCCTTCAAGAAGCCTTTCGCTAAGGCTGTTCTTGTGGAATTTGCAAAGGGATATTTGGAAGCCCATAGAGGGCTATGGTGACAAAAGAAATATCTTCCGTTCAAAACTGGAAAGAAGCTTTCTGAGAAACTGCTCTGGGTTCTATTAATTCATCTCACAGAGTTACATCTTTCCCTTCAAGAAGCCTTTCGCTAAGGCTGTTCTTGTGGTATTGGCAAAGTGATATTTGGAAGCCCATAGAGGGCTATGGTGAAAAAGGAAATATCTTCCGTTCCAAACTGGAAAGAAGCTTTCTGAGAAACTGCTCTGTGTTCTGATAATTCATCTCACAGAATTACATCTTTCCCTTCTAGAAGCCTTTCGCTAAGGCTGTTCTTGTGGAATTGGCAAAGGGATATTTGGAAGCCCATAGAGGGCTATGGTGAAAAAGGAAATATCTTCCGTTCAAAACAGGAAAGAAGCTTTCTGAGAAACTGCTCTGTGTTCTGTTAATTCATCTCACAGAGTTACATCTTTCCCTTCAAGAAGCCTTTCGCTAAGGCTGTTCTTGTGGAATTGGCAAAGGGATATTTGGAAGCCCATAGAGGGCTATGGTGAAAAGGGAAATATCTTCCGTTCAAAACTGGAAAGAAGCTTTCTTAGAAACTACTCTGTGTTCTGTTAATTCATCTCACAGAGTTACATCTTTCCCTTCAAGAAGCCTTTCGCTAAGGCTGTTCTTGTGGAATTGGCAAAGGGATATTGGGAAGCCCATAGAGGGCTATGGTGAAACAGGAAATATATTCCGTTCAAAACTGCAAAGAAGTTTTCTGAGAAACTGCTCTGTGTTCTGTTAATTCATCTCACAGAGTTACATCTTTCCCTTCAAGAAGCCTTTCGCTAAGGCTGTTCTTGTGGAATTGGCAAAGGGATATTTGGAAGCCCATAGAGGGCTATGGTGAAAAAGGAAATATCTTCTGTTCCAAACTGGAAAGAAGCTTTCTGAGAAACTGCTCTGTGTTCTGTTAATTCATCTCACAGGGTTACATCCTTCCCTTCAAGAAGGCTTTCGCTAAGGCTGTTCTTGTGGAATTGGCAAAGGGATATTTGGAAGCCCATAGAGGGCTATGCTGAAAAAGGAAATATCTTCCGTTCAAAACTGGAAAGAAGCTTTCTAGAAACTGCTCTGTGTTCTGTTAATTCATCTCAAAGTGTTACATCTTTCCCTTCAAGAAGCCTTTCGCTAAGGCTGTTCTTGTGGAATTGGCAAAGTGATATTTGGAAGCCCATAGAGGGCTATGGTGAAAAAGGAAATATCTTCCGTTCCAAACTGGAAAGAAGCTTTCTGAGAAACTGCTCTGTGTTCTGATAATTCATCTCACAGAATTACATCTTTCCCTTCAAGAAGCCTTTCGCTAAGGCTGTTCTTGTGGAATTGGCAAAGGGATATTTGGAAGCCCATAGAGGGCTATGGTGACAAAAGAAATATCTTCCGTTCAAAACTGGAAAGAAGCTTTCTGAGAAACTGCTCTGGGTTCTATTAATTCATCTCACAGAGTTACATCTTTCCCTTCAAGAAGCCTTTCGCTAAGGCTGTTCTTGTGGTATTGGCAAAGGGATATTTGGAAGCCCATAGAGGGCTATGGTGAAAAAGGAAATATCTTCCGTTCCAAACTGGAAAGAAGCTTTCTGAGAAACTGCTCTGTGTTCTGATAATTCATCTCACAGAATTACATCTTTCCCTTCAAGAAGCCTTTCGCTAAGGCTGTTCTTGTGGAATTGGCAAAGGGATATTTGGAAGCCCATAGAGGGCTATGGTGAAAAAGGAAATATCTTCCGTTCAAAACAGGAAAGAAGCTTTCTGAGAAACTGCTCTGTGTTCTGTTAATTCATCTCACAGAGTTACATCTTTCCCTTCAAGAAGCCTTTCGCTAAGGCTGTTCTTGTGGAATTGGCAAAGGGATATTTGGAAGCCCATAGAGGGCTATGGTGAAAAGGGAAATATCTTCCGTTCAAAACTGGAAAGAAGCTTTCTTAGAAACTACTCTGTGTTCTGTTAATTCATCTCACAGAGTTACATCTTTCCCTTCAAGAAGCCTTTCGCTAAGGCTGTTCTTGTGGAATTGGCAAAGGGATATTTGGAAGCCCATAGAGGGCTATGGTGAAAAAGGAAATATCTTCCGTTCAAAACTGGAAAGAAGCTTTGCTGAGAAATTGCTCTGTGTTCTATTTATTCATCTCACAGAGTTACATCTTTCCCTTCAAGAAGCCTTTCGCTAAGGCTGTTCTTGTGGAATTGGCAAAGGGATATTTGGAAGCCCCTAGATGGCTATGGTGAAAAAGGCAATATCTTCCGTTAAAAACTGGAAAGAAGCTCTCTGAGAAACTGCTCTGTGTTCTGTTAATTCATCTCACAGAGTTACATCTATCCCTTCAAAAAACCTTTCCCTAGGGCCGTTCTTGTGGAATTGGAAAAGGGATATTTGGAAGCCCGTAGAGAGCTATTGTGAAAAAGGAATTATCTTCCGTTCAAAACTGGAAAGAAGCTTTCTAGAAACTGCTCTGTGTTCTGTTAATTCATCTCACAGAGTTACATCTTTCACTTCAAGAAGCCTTTCGTTAAGGCCGTTCTTGTGGAATTGGCAAAGGGATATTTGGAAGCCCATAGAGGGCTATGGTGAAAAAGGAAATATCTTCCGTTCCAAACTGGAAAGAAGCTTTCTGAGAAACTGCTCTGTGTTCTGTTAATTCATCTCACAGAGTTACATCTTTCCCTTCAAGAAGCCTTTCGCTAAGGCTGTTCTTGTGGAATTGGCAAAGGGATATTTGGAAGCCCATAGACGGCTATGGTGAAAAAGGAAATATCTTCCGTTCAAAACTGGAAAGAAGCTTTCTGAGAGACTGCTCTGTGTTCTGTTAATTCATCTCAAAGAGTTACATCTTTCCCTTCAAGAAGCCTTTCGCTAAGGCTCTTCTTGTGGAATTGGCAAAGGGATATTTGGAAGCCCATAGAGGGCTATGGTGATAAAGGAAATAACTTCCGTTCAAACCTGGAAAGAAGCTTTCTGAGAAACTGCTCTGTGTTCTGTTAATTCATCTCACAGAGTTACATCTTTCCCTTCAAGAAGCCGTTCGCTAAGGCTGTTCTTGTGGAATTGGCAAAGGGATATTTGGAAGCCCATAGAGGGCTATGGTGAAAAAGGGAATATCTTCCGTTGAAAGCTGGAAACAAGCTTTCTGAGAAACTGCTCTGTGTTCTGTTAATTCATCTCACAGAGTTACATCTTTCCCTTCAAGAAGCCTTTCGCTAAGGCTGTTCTTGTTGAGTTGGCAAAGGGATATTTGGAAGCCCATAGAGGGCTATGGTGACAAAAGAAATATCTTCCGTTCAAAACTGGAAAGAAGCTTTCTGAGAAACTGCTCTGTGTTCTGATAATTCATCTCACAGAGTTACATCTTTCCCTTCAAGAAGCCTTTCGCTAAGGCTGTTCTTGTGGAATTGGCAAAGGGATATTTGGAAGCCCATAGAGGGCTATGGTGAAAAAGGAAATATCTTCCGTTCAAAACTGGAAAGAAGCTTTCTGAGAAACTGCTCTGTGTTCTGTTAATTCATCTCACAGAGTTACATCTTTCCCTTCAAGAAGCCTTTCGCTAAGTCTGTTCGTGTGGAATTGGCAAAGTGATATTTGGAAGCCCATAGAGGGCTATGGTGATAAAGGAAATTTCTTCCGTTCAAAACTGGAAAGAAGCTTTCTGTGAAACTGCTCTGTGTTCTGTTAATTCATCTCACAGAGTTACATCTTTCCCTTCAAGAAGCCTTTCGCTAAGGCTGTTCTTGTGGAATTGGCATAGGTTTATTTGGAAGCCCATAGAAGGCTATGGTGAAAAAGGAAATATCTTCCGTTCAAAACTGGAAAGAAGCTTTCTGAGAAACTGCTCTGTGTTCTGTTAATTCATCTCACAGAGTTACATCTTTCCCTTCAAGAAGCCTTTCGCTAAGGCTGTTCTTGTGGAATTGGCAAAGGGATATTTGGAAGCCCATAGAGGGCTATGGTGAAAAAGGAAATATCTTCTGTTCAAAACTGGAAAGCAGCTTTCTGAGAAACTGCTCTGTGCTCTGTTAATTTATCTCACAGAGTTACATCTTTCCCTTCAAGAAGCCTTTCGCTAAGGCTGTTCTTGTGGAATTGGCAAAGGTATAGTTGGAAGCCCATAGACGGCTATGGTGAAAAAGGAAATAAATTCCGTTCAAAACTGGAAAGAAGCTTTCTGAGAAACTGCTCTGTGTTCCGTTAATTCATCTCAGAGAGTTACATCTTTCCCTTCAAGAAGCCTTTCGCTAAGTCTCTTCTTGTGGAATTGGCAAAGGGATATTTGGAAGCTCATAGAGGGCTATGGTGATAAAGGAAATATATTCCGTTCAAAACTGGAAAGAAGCTTTCTGAGAAACTGCTCTGTGTTCTGTTAATTCATCTCACAGAGTTACATCTTTCCCTTCAAGAAGCCTTTCGCTAAGGCTGTTCTTGTGGAATTGGCAAAGGGATATTTGGAAACCCATAGACGGCTATGGTGAAAAAGGAAATATCTTCCGTTCCAAACTGGAAAGAAGCTTTCTGAGAAACTGCTCTGTGTTCTGTTAATTCATCTCACAGAGTTACATCTTTCCCTTCAAGAAGCCTTTCGCTAAGGCTGTTCTTGTGGAATTGGCAAAGGGATATTTGGAAGCCCGTAGAGGGCTATGGTGAAAAAGGAAATATCTTCCGTTCAAAACTGGAAAGAAGCTTTCTGAGAAACTGCTCTGTGTCCTGTTAATTCATCTCACAGAGTTACATCTTTCCCTTCAAGAAGCCTTTCGCTAAGGCTGTTCTTGTGGAATTGGCAAAGGAATGTTTGGAAGCCCATAGAGGGCTACGGTGAAAAAGGAAATATCTTGCGTTCAAAACTGGAAAGAAGCTTTCTGAGAAACTGCTCTGTGTTCTGTTAATTCATCTCACAGAGTTACATCTTTCCCTTCAAGAAGCCTTTCGCTAAGGCTGTTCTTGTGGAATTGGCAAAGGGATATTTGGAAACCCATAGAGGGCTATGGTGAAAAAGGAAATATCTTGCGTTCAAAACTGGAAAGAAGCTTTCTGAGAAACTGCTCTGTGTTCTGTTAATTCATCTCACAGAGTTACATCTTTCCCTTCAAGAAGCCTTTCGCTAAGGCTGTTCTTGTGGAATTGGCAAAGGGATATTTGGAAGCCCATAGAGGGCTATGGTGAAAAAGGAAATATCCGCCGTTCCAAACTGGAAAGAAGCTTTCTGGGAAACTGCTCTGTGTTGTGTTAATTCATCTCACAGAGTTACATCTTTCCCTTCAAGAAGCCTTTCGCTAAGGCTGTTCTTATGGAATTGGCAAAGGGATATTAGGAAGCCCATAGAGGGCTATGGTGAAAAAGGAAATATCTTCCTTTCAAAACTGGAAAGAAGCTTTCTGAGAAACTGCTCTGTGTTCTGTTAATTCATCTCACGAGTTACATCTTTCCCTTCAAGAAGCCTTTCGCTAAGTCTCTTCTTGTGGAATTGGCAAAGGGATATTTGGAAGCCCATAGAGTGCTATGGTGAAAAAGGGAATATCTTCCGTTGAAAGCTGGAAACAAGCTTTCTGAGAAACTGCTCTGTGTTCTGTTAATTCATCTCACAGAGTTACATCTTTCCCATCAAGAAGCCTTTCGCTAAGGCTGTTCTTGTGGAATTGGCAAAGGGATATTTGGAAGCCCATAGAGGGCTATGGTGACAAAAGAAATATCTTCCGTTCAAAACTGGAAAGAAGCTTTCTGAGAAAATGCTCTGTGTTCTGTTAATTCATCTCACAGAGTTACATCTTTCCCTTCAAGAAGCCTTTCGCTAAGGCTGTTCTTGTGAAATTGGCAAAGGTATATTTGGAAGCCCATAGAGGGCTATGGTGAAAAAGGAAATATCTTCCGTTCAAAACTGGAAAGAAGCTTTCTGAGAAACTGCTCTGTGTTCTGTTAATTAATCTCAGAGTTACATCTTTCCCTTCAAAAAAACTTTCGATAAGGCCGTTCTTGTGGAATTGGAAAAAGGGATATTTGGAAGCCCGTAGAGAGCTATTGTGAAAAAGGAATTATCTTCCGTTCAAAACTGGAAAGAAGCTTTCTAGAAACTGCTCTGTGTTCTGTTAATTCATCTCACAGTGTTACATCTTTCCCTTCAAGAAGCCTTTCGCTAAGGCTGTTCTTGTGGAATTGGCAAAGTGATATTTGGAAGCCCATAGAGGGCTATGGTGAAAAAGGAAATATCTTCCGTTCCAAACTGGAAAGAAGCTTTCTGAGAAACTGCTCTGTGTTCTGATAATTCATCTCACAGAATTACATCTTTCCCTTCAAGAAGCCTTTCGCTAAGGCTGTTCTTGTGGAATTGGCAAAGGGATATTTGGAAGCCCATAGAGGGCTATGGTGAAAAAGGAAATATCTTCCGTTCAAAACTGGAAAGAAGCTTTCTGAGAAACTGCTCTGTGTTCTGTTAATTCATCTCACAGAGTTACATCTTTCCCTTCAAGAAGCCTTTCGCTAAGGCTGTTCTTGTGGAATTGGCAAAGGGATATTTGGAAGCCCATAGAGGGCTATGGTGAAAAGGGAAATATCTTCCGTTCAAAACTGGAAAGAAGCTTTCTTACAAACTACTCTGTGTTCTGTTAATTCATCTCAGAGAGTTACATCTTTCCCTTCAAGAAGCCTTTCGCTAAGGCTGTTCTTGTGGAATTGGCAAAGGGATATTTGGAAGCCCATAGAGGGCTATGGTGAAAAAGGGAATATCTTCCGTTGAAAGCTGGAAAAAAGCTTTCTGAGAAACTGCTCTGTGTTCTGTGAATTCATCTCACAGAGTTACATCTTTCCCTTCAAGAAGCCTTTCGCTAAGGCTGTTCTTGTGGAATTGGCAAAGGGATATTTGGAAGCCCATAGAGGGCTACGGTGAAAAAGGAAATATCTTGCGTTCAAAACTGGAAAGAAGCTTTCTGAGAATCTGCTCTGTGTTCTGTTAATTCATCTCACAGAGCTACATCTTTCCCTTCAAGAAGCCTTTCGCTAAGGCTGTTCTTGTGGAATTGGCAAAGGGATATTTGGAAGCCCATAGACGGCTATGATGAAAAAGGAAATATCTGCCGTTCCAAACTGGAAAGAAGCTTTCTGAGAAACTGCTCTGTGTTGTGTTAATTCATCTCACAGAGTTACATCTTTCCCTTCAAGAATCCGTTCGCTAAGGCTGTTCTTGTGGAATTGGCAAAGGGATATTTGGAAGCCCATAGAGAGATATGGTGAAAAAGGAAATATCTTCCGTTCAAAACTGGAAAGAAGCTTTTTGAGAAACTGCTCTGTGTTCTGTTAATTCATCTCACAGAGTTACATCTTTCCCTTCAAGAAACCTTTCGCTAAGGCTGTTCGTGTGGAATTGGCAACGGGATATTTGGAAGCCCATAGAGGGCTACGGTGAAAAAGGAAATATCTTCTGTTCAAAACTGGAAAGAATCTTTCTGAGAAACTGCTCTGTGTTCTGTTAATTTATCTCACAGAGTTACATCTTTCCCTTCAAGAAGCCTTTCGCTAAGGCTGTTCTTGTGGAATTGGCAAAGGGATATTTGGAAGCCCATAGAGGGCTATGGTGAAAAAGGAAATATCTTCCGTTCAAAACTGGAAAGAAGCTTTCTGAGAAACTGCTCTGTGTTCTATTAATTCATCTCACAGAGTTACATATTTCCCTTCATGAAGCCTTTCGCTAAGGCTGTTCTTGTGGAATTGGCATAGGGATATTTGGAAGCCCCTAGAGGGCTATGGTGAAAAAGGCAATACCTTCCGTTCAAAACTGGAAAGAAGCTTTCTGAGAAACTGCTCTGTGTTCTGTTAATTCATCTCACAGAGTTACATCTTTGCCTTCAAAAAACCTTTCGCTAAGGCCGTTGTTGTGGAATTGGAAAAGGGATATTTGGAAGCCCGTAGAGAGCTATTGTGAAAAAGGAATTATCTTCCGTTCAAAACTGGAAAGAAGCTTTCTAGAAACTGCTCTGTGTTCTGTTAATTCATCTCACAGAGTTACATCTTTCCCTTCTAGAAGCCTTTCGCTAAGGCTGATCTTGTGGAATTGGCAAAGGGATATTTGGAAGCCCATAGACGGCTATGGTGAAAAAGGAAATATCTTCCGTTCCAAACTGGAAAGAAGCTTTCTGAGAAACTGCTCTGTGTTCTGTTAATTCATCTCACAGAGTTACATCTTTCCCTTCAAGAAGCCTTTCGCTAAGGCTGTTCTTGTGGAATTGGCAAAGGGATATTTGGAAGCAAATAGACGGCTATGGTGAAAAAGGAAATATCTTCCGTTCCAAACTGGAAAGAAACTTTCTGAGAAACTGCTCTGTGTTGTGTTAATTCATCTCACAGAGTTACATCTTTCCCTTCAAGGAGCCTTTCGCTAAGGCTGTTCTTGTGGAATTGGCAAAGGGATATTTGGAAGCCCATAGAAGGCTATGGTGAAAAAGGAAATATCTTCCGTTCAAAACTGGAAAGAAGCTTTCTGAGAAACTGCTCTGTGTTCTGTTAATTCATCTCACAGAGTTACATCTTTCCCTTCAAGAAGCCTTTCTCTAAGGCTCTTCTTGTGGAATTGGCAAAGGGATATTTGGAAGCCCATAGAGGGCTATGGTGATAAAGGAAATATCTTCCGTTCAAAACTGGAAAGAAGCTTTCTGAGAAACTGCTCTGTGTTCTATTAATTCATCTCACAGAGTTACATCTTTCCCTTCAAGAAGCCGTTCGCTAAGGCTGTTCTTGTGGAATTGGCAAAGGGATATATGGAAGCCCATAGAGGGCTATGGTGAATAAGGGAATATCTTGAGTTGAAAGCTGGAAAAAAGCTTTCTGAGAAACTGCTCCATGTTCTGTTAATTCATCTCACAGAGTTACATCTTTTCCTTCAAGAAGCCTTTCGCTAAGGATGTTCTTGTGGAATTGGCAAAGTTTTATTTGGAAGCCCATAGAAGGCTATGGTGAAAAAGGAAATATCTTCCGTTCAAAACTGGAAAGAAGCTTTCTGAGAAACTGCTCTGTGTTCTGTTAATTCATCTCACAGAGTTACATCTTTCCCTTCAAGAAGCCTTTCGCTAAGGCTGTTCTTGTGGAATTGGCAAAGGGATGTTTGGAAGCCCATAGAGGGCTACGGTGAAAAAGGAGATATCTTGCGTTCCAAACTGGAAAGAAGCTTTCTGAGAAACTGCTCTGTGTTGTGTTAATTCATCTCACAGAGTTACATGTTTCCCTTCAAGTAGCCTTTCGCTAAGGCTGTTCTTGTGGAATTGGCAAAGGGATATTTGGAAGCCCATAGAGGGCTATGGTGAAAAAGGAAATATCTTGCGTTCAAAACTGGAAAGAAGCTTTCTGAGAAACTGCTCTGTGTTCTGTTAATTCATCTCACAGAGTTACATCTTTCCCTTCAAGAAGCCTTTCGCTAAGGCTGTTCTTGTGGAATTGGCAAAGGGATTTTGGGAAGCCCATAGAGGGCTATGGTGAAAAAGGAAATATCTGCCGTTCCAAACTGGAAAGAAGCTTTCTGAGAAACTGCTCTGTGTTGTGTTAATTCATCTCACAGAGTTACATCTTTCCCTTCAAGAAGCCTTTCGCTAAGGCTGTTCTTGTGGAATTGGCAAAGCGATATTTGGAAGCCCATAGATGGCTATGGTGAAAAAGGAAATATCTTCCGTTCAAAACTGGAAAGAAGCTTTCTGAGAAACTGCTCTGTGTTCTGTTAATTCATCTCAAAGAGTTACATCTTTCCCTTCAAGAAGCCTTTCGCTAAGGCTCTTCTTGTGGAATTGGCAAAGGGATATTTGGAAGCCCATAGAGGGCTATGGTGATAAAGGAAATATCTTCCGTTCAAAACTGGAAAGAAGCTTTCTGAGAAACTGCTCTGTGTTCTGTTAATTCATCTCACAGAGTTATATCTTTCCCTTCAAGAAGCCGTTCGCTAAGGCTGTTCTTGTGGAATTGGCAAAGGGATATTTGGAAGCCCATAGAGGGCTATGGTGAAAAAGGGAATATCTTCCGTTGAAAGCTGGAAACAAGCTTTCTGAGAAACTGCTCTGTGTTCTGATAATTCATCTCACAGAGTTACATCTTTCCCTTCAAGAAGCCTTTCGCTAAGGCTGTTCTTGTGGAATTGGCAAAGGGATATTTGGAAGCCCCTAGAGGGCTATGGTGAAAAAGGCAATATCTTCCGTAAAACTGGAAAGAAGCTTTCTGAGAAACTCCTCTGTGTTCTGTTAATTCATCTCACAGAGTTACATCTTTCCCTTCAAAAAAACTTTCGCTAAGGCCGTTCTTGTGTAATTGGAAAAGGGATATTTGGAAGCCCGTAGAGAGCTATTGTGAAAAAGGAATTATCTTCCGTTCAAAACTGGAAAGAAGCTTTCTAGAAACTGCTCTGTGTTCTGTTAATTCATCTCACAGAGTTACATCTTTCCCTTCAAGAAGCCTTTCGCTAAGGCTGTTCTTGTGGAATTGGCAAAGGGATATTTGGAAGCCCATAGAGGGCTATGGTGAAAAAGGAAATATCTTCCGTTCCAAACTGGAAAGAAGCTTTCTGAGAAACTGCTCTGTGTTGTGTTAATTCATCTCACAGAGTTACATCTTTCCCTTCAAGAAGCCTTTCGCTAAGGCTGTTCTTGTGGAATTGGCAAAGGGATATTTGGAAGCCCATAGAGGGCTATGGTGAAACAGGAAATATATTCCGTTCAAAACTGGAAAGAAGCTTTCTGAGAAACTGCTCTGTGTTCTGTTAATTCATCTCACAGAGTTACATCTTTCCCTTCAAGAAGCCTTTCGCTAAGGCTGTTCTTGTGGAATTGGCAAAGGGATATTTCGAAGCCCAAGAGGGCTATGGTGAAAAAGGAAATATCTTCCGTTCAAAACTGGAAAGAAGCTTTCTGAGAAACTGCTCTGTGTTCTGTTAATTCATCTCACAGAGTTACATCTTTCCCTTCAGGAAGCCTTTCGCTAAGGCTGTTCTTGTGGAATTGGCAAAGGGATATTTGGAAGCCCATAGAGGGCTATGGTGAAAAAGGGAATATCTTCCGTTGAAAGCTGGAAACAAGCTTTCTGAGAAACTGCTCTGTGTTCTGTGAATTCATCTCACAGAGTTACATCTTTCCCTTCAAGAAGCCTTTCGCTAAGGCTGTTCTTGTGGAATTGGCAAAGGGATATTTGGAAGCCCATAGAGGGCTACGGTGAAAAAGGAAATATCTTGCGTTCAAAACTGGAAAGAAGCTTTCTGAGAATCTGCTCTGTGTTCTGTTAATTCATCTCACAGAGTTACATCTTTCCCTTCAAGAAGCCGTTCGCTAAGGCTGTTCTTGTGGAATTGGCAAAGGGATATATGGAAGCCCATAGAGGGCTATGGTGAATAAGGGAATATCTTGAGTTGAAAGCTGGAAAAAAGCTTTCTGAGAAACTGCTCCATGTTCTGTTAATTCATCTCACAGAGTTACATCTTTTCCTTCAAGAAGCCTTTCGCTAAGGATGTTCTTGTGGAATTGGCAAAGTTTTATTTGGAAGCCCATAGAAGGCTATGGTGAAAAAGGAAATATCTTCCGTTCAAAACTGGAAAGAAGCTTTCTGAGAAACTGCTCTGTGTTCTGTTAATTCATCTCACAGAGTTACATCTTTCCCTTCAAGAAGCCTTTCGCTAAGGCTGTTCTTGTGGAATTGGCAAAGGGATGTTTGGAAGCCCATAGAGGGCTACGGTGAAAAAGGAGATATCTTGCGTTCCAAACTGGAAAGAAGCTTTCTGAGAAACTGCTCTGTGTTGTGTTAATTCATCTCACAGAGTTACATGTTTCCCTTCAAGTAGCCTTTCGCTAAGGCTGTTCTTGTGGAATTGGCAAAGGGATATTTGGAAGCCCATAGAGGGCTATGGTGAAAAAGGAAATATCTTGCGTTCAAAACTGGAAAGAAGCTTTCTGAGAAACTGCTCTGTGTTCTGTTAATTCATCTCACAGAGTTACATCTTTCCCTTCAAGAAGCCTTTCGCTAAGGCTGTTCTTGTGGAATTGGCAAAGGGATTTTGGGAAGCCCATAGAGGGCTATGGTGAAAAAGGAAATATCTGCCGTTCCAAACTGGAAAGAAGCTTTCTGAGAAACTGCTCTGTGTTGTGTTAATTCATCTCACAGAGTTACATCTTTCCCTTCAAGAAGCCTTTCGCTAAGGCTGTTCTTGTGGAATTGGCAAAGCGATATTTGGAAGCCCATAGATGGCTATGGTGAAAAAGGAAATATCTTCCGTTCAAAACTGGAAAGAAGCTTTCTGAGAAACTGCTCTGTGTTCTGTTAATTCATCTCAAAGAGTTACATCTTTCCCTTCAAGAAGCCTTTCGCTAAGGCTCTTCTTGTGGAATTGGCAAAGGGATATTTGGAAGCCCATAGAGGGCTATGGTGATAAAGGAAATATCTTCCGTTCAAAACTGGAAAGAAGCTTTCTGAGAAACTGCTCTGTGTTCTGTTAATTCATCTCACAGAGTTATATCTTTCCCTTCAAGAAGCCGTTCGCTAAGGCTGTTCTTGTGGAATTGGCAAAGGGATATTTGGAAGCCCATAGAGGGCTATGGTGAAAAAGGGAATATCTTCCGTTGAAAGCTGGAAACAAGCTTTCTGAGAAACTGCTCTGTGTTCTGATAATTCATCTCACAGAGTTACATCTTTCCCTTCAAGAAGCCTTTCGCTAAGGCTGTTCTTGTGGAATTGGCAAAGGGATATTTGGAAGCCCCTAGAGGGCTATGGTGAAAAAGGCAATATCTTCCGTAAAACTGGAAAGAAGCTTTCTGAGAAACTCCTCTGTGTTCTGTTAATTCATCTCACAGAGTTACATCTTTCCCTTCAAAAAAACTTTCGCTAAGGCCGTTCTTGTGTAATTGGAAAAGGGATATTTGGAAGCCCGTAGAGAGCTATTGTGAAAAAGGAATTATCTTCCGTTCAAAACTGGAAAGAAGCTTTCTAGAAACTGCTCTGTGTTCTGTTAATTCATCTCACAGAGTTACATCTTTCCCTTCAAGAAGCCTTTCGCTAAGGCTGTTCTTGTGGAATTGGCAAAGGGATATTTGGAAGCCCATAGAGGGCTATGGTGAAAAAGGAAATATCTTCCGTTCCAAACTGGAAAGAAGCTTTCTGAGAAACTGCTCTGTGTTGTGTTAATTCATCTCACAGAGTTACATCTTTCCCTTCAAGAAGCCTTTCGCTAAGGCTGTTCTTGTGGAATTGGCAAAGGGATATTTGGAAGCCCATAGAGGGCTATGGTGAAACAGGAAATATATTCCGTTCAAAACTGGAAAGAAGCTTTCTGAGAAACTGCTCTGTGTTCTGTTAATTCATCTCACAGAGTTACATCTTTCCCTTCAAGAAGCCTTTCGCTAAGGCTGTTCTTGTGGAATTGGCAAAGGGATATTTCGAAGCCCAAGAGGGCTATGGTGAAAAAGGAAATATCTTCCGTTCAAAACTGGAAAGAAGCTTTCTGAGAAACTGCTCTGTGTTCTGTTAATTCATCTCACAGAGTTACATCTTTCCCTTCAGGAAGCCTTTCGCTAAGGCTGTTCTTGTGGAATTGGCAAAGGGATATTTGGAAGCCCATAGAGGGCTATGGTGAAAAAGGGAATATCTTCCGTTGAAAGCTGGAAACAAGCTTTCTGAGAAACTGCTCTGTGTTCTGTGAATTCATCTCACAGAGTTACATCTTTCCCTTCAAGAAGCCTTTCGCTAAGGCTGTTCTTGTGGAATTGGCAAAGGGATATTTGGAAGCCCATAGAGGGCTACGGTGAAAAAGGAAATATCTTGCGTTCAAAACTGGAAAGAAGCTTTCTGAGAATCTGCTCTGTGTTCTGTTAATTCATCTCACAGAGCTACATCTTTCCCTTCAAGAAGCCTTTCGCTAAGGCTGTTCTTGTGGAATTGGCAAAGGGATATTTGGAAGCCCATAGACGGTTATGATGAAAAAGGAAATATCTGCCGTTCCAAACTGGAAAGAAGCTTTCTGAGAAACTCCTCTGTGTTCTGTTAATTCATCTCACAGAGTTACATCTTTCCCTTCAAGAAGCCTTTCGCTAAGGCTGTTCTTGTGGAATTGGCAAAGGGATATTTGGAAGCCCATAGAGGGCTATGGTGACAAAAGAAATATCTTCCGTTCAAAACTGGAAAGAAGCTTTCTGAGAAACTCCTCTGTGTTCTGTTAATTCATCTCACAGAGTTACATCTTTCCCTTCAAAAAAACTTTCGCTAAGACCGTTCTTGTGTAATTGGAAAAGGGATATTTGGAAGCCCGTAGAGAGCTATTGTGAAAAAGGAATTATCTTCCGTTCAAAACTGGAAAGAAGCTTTCTGAGAAAACCCTCTGTGTTCTGTTAATTCATCTCACAGAGTTACATCTTTCCTTTCAAGAAGCCTTTCGCTAAGGCTGTTCTTGTGGAATTGGCAAAGGGATATTTGGAAGCCCCTAGAGGGCTATGGTGAAAAAGGCAATACCTTCCGTTCAAAACTGGAAAGAAGCTTTCTGAGAAACTGCTCTGTGTTCTGTTAATTCATCTCACAGAGTTACATCTTTGCCTTCAAAAAACCTTTCGCTAAGGCCGTTGTTGTGGAATTGGAAAAGGGATATTTGGAAGCCCGTAGAGAGCTATTGTGAAAAAGGAATTATCTTCCGTTCAAAACTGGAAAGAAGCTTTCTAGAAACTGCTCTGTGTTCTGTTAATTCATCTCACAGAGTTACATCTTTCCCTTCTAGAAGCCTTTCGCTAAGGCTGATCTTGTGGAATTGGCAAAGGGATATTTGGAAGCCCATTGACGGCTATGGTGAAAAAGGAAATATCTTCCGTTCCAAACTGGAAAGAAGCTTTCTGAGAAACTGCTCTGTGTTCTGTTAATTCATCTCACAGTGTTACATCTTTCCCTTCAAGAAGCCTTTCGCTAAGGCTGTTCTTGTGGAATTGGCAAAGCGATATTTGGAAGCCCATAGATGGCTATGGTGAAAAAGGAAATATCTTCCGTTCAAAACTGGAAAGAAGCTTTCTGAGAAACTGCTCTGTGTTCTGTTAATTCATCTCAAAGAGTTACATCTTTCCCTTCAAGAAGCCTTTCGCTAAGGCTCTTCTTGTGGAATTGGCAAAGGGATATTTGGAAGCCCATAGAGGGCTATGGTGATAAAGGAAATATCTTCCGTTCAAAACTGGAAAGAAGCTTTCTGAGAAACTGCTCTGTGTTCTGTTAATTCATCTCACAGAGTTATATCTTTCCCTTCAAGAAGCCGTTCGCTAAGGCTGTTCTTGTGGAATTGGCAAAGGGATATTTGGAAGCCCATAGAGGGCTATGGTGAAAAAGGTAATATCTTCCGTTGAAAGCTGGAAACAAGCTTTCTGAGAAACTGCTCTGTGTTCTGATAATTCATCTCACAGAGTTGCATCTTTCCCTTCAAGAAGCCTTTCGCTAAGGCTGTTCTTGTGGAATTGGCAAAGGGATATTTGGAAGCCCATAGAGGGCTATGGTGACAAAAGTAATATCTTCCGTTCAAAACTGGAAAGAAGCTTTCTGAGAAAACGCTCTGTGTTCTGTTAATTCATCTCACAGAGTTACATCTTTCCTTTCAAGAAGCCTTTCGCTAAGGCTGTTCTTGTGGAATTGGCAAAGGGATATTTGGAAGCCCATAGAGGGCTATGGTGAAAAAGGAAATATCTTCCGTTCAAAACTGGAAAGAAGCTTCCTGAGAAACTGCTCTGTGTTCTGTTAGTTCGTCTCACAGAGTTACATCTTTCCATTCAAGAAGCCTTTCGCTAAGGCTGTTCTTGTGGAATTGGCAAAGGGATATTTGGAAGCCCATAGAGGGCTATGGTGACAAAAGAAATATCTTCCGTTCAAAACTGGAAAGAAGCTTTCTGAGAAACTGCTCTGTGTTCTATTAATTCATCTCACAGAGTTACATCTTTCCCTTCAAGAAGCCTTTCGCTAAGGCTGTTCTTGTGGAATTGGCAAAGGGATATTTGGAAGCCCTTAGAGGGCTATGGTGACAAAAGAAATATCTTCCGTTCAAAACTGGAAAGAAGCTTTCTGAGAAACTCCTCTGTGTTCTGTTAATTCATCTCACAGAGTTACATCTTTCCCTTCAAAAAAACTTTCGCTAAGACCGTTCTTGTGTAATTGGAAAAGGGATATTTGGAAGCCCGTAGAGAGCTATTGTGAAAAAGGAATTATCTTCCGTTCAAAACTGGAAAGAAGCTTTCTGAGAAAACCCTCTGTGTTCTGTTAATTCATCTCACAGAGTTACATCTTTCCTTTCAAGAAGCCTTTCGCTAAGGCTGTTCTTGTGGAATTGGCAAAGGGATATTTGGAAGCCCATAGAGGGCTATGGTGAAAAAGGAAATATCTTCCGTTCCAAACTGGAAAGAAGCTTTCTGAGAAACTGCTCTGTGTTGTGTTAATTCATCTCAGAGAGTTACATCTTTCCCTTCAAGAAGCCTTTCGCTAAGGCTGTTCTTGTGGAATTGGCAAAGGGATATTTGGAAGCCCATAGAGGGCTATGGTGAAAAAGGAAATATCTGCCGTTCCAAACTGGAAAGAAGCTTTCTGAGAAACTGCTCTGTGTTGTGTTAATTCATCTCACAGAGTTACATCTTTCCGTTCAAGAAGCCTTTCGCTAAGGCTGTTCTTGTGGAATTGGCAAAGCGATATTTGGAAGCCCATTGATGGCTATGGTGAAAAACGAAATATCTTCCGTTCAAAACTGGAAAGAAGCTTTCTGAGAAACTGCTCTGTGTTCTGTTAATTCATCTCAAAGTGTTACATCTTTCCCTTCAAGAAGCCTTTCGCTAAGGCTCTTCTTGTGGAATTGGCAAAGGGATATTTGGAAGCCCATAGAGGGCTATGGTGAAAAAGGGAATATCTTCCGTTGAAAGCTGGAAACAAGCTTTCTGAGAAACTGCTCTGTGTTCTGTGAATTCATCTCACAGAGTTACATCTTTCCCTTCAAGAAGCCTTTCGCTAAGGCTGTTCTTGTGGAATTGGCAAAGGGATATTTGGAAGCCCATAGAGGGCTACGGTGAAAAAGGAAATATCTTGCGTTCAAAACTGGAAAGAAGCTTTCTGAGAATCTGCTCTGTGTTCTGTTAATTCATCTCACAGAGCTACATCTTTCCCTTCAAGAAGCCTTTCGCTAAGGCTGTTCTTGTGGAATTGGCAAAGGGATATTTGGAAGCCCATAGACGGCTATGATGAAAAAGGAAATATCTGCCGTTCCAAACTGGAAAGAAGCTTTCTGAGAAACTGCTCTGTGTTGTGTTAATTCATCTCACAGAGTTACATCTTTCCCTTCAAGAATCCGTTCGCTAAGGCTGTTCTTGTGGAATTGGCAAAGGGATATTTGGAAGCCCATAGAGGGATATGGTGAAAAAGGAAATATCTTCCGTTCAAAACTGGAAAGAAGCTTTTTGAGAAACTGCTCTGTGTTCTGTTAATTCATCTCACAGAGTTACATCTTTCCCTTCAAGAAACCTTTCGCTAAGGCTGTTCGTGTGGAATTGGCAACGGGATATTTGGAAGCCCATAGAGGGCTACGGTGAAAAAGGAAATATCTTCTGTTCAAAACTGGAAAGAATCTTTCTGAGAAACTGCTCTGTGTTCTGTTAATTTATCTCACAGAGTTACATCTTTCCCTTCAAGAAGCCTTTCGCTAAGGCTGTTCTTGTGGAATTGGCAAAGGGATATTTGGAAGCCCATAGAGGGCTATGGTGAAAAAGGAAATATCTTCCGTTCAAAACTGGAAAGAAGCTTTCTGAGAAACTGCTCTGTGTTCTATTAATTCATCTCACAGAGTTACATATTTCCCTTCATGAAGCCTTTCGCTAAGGCTGTTCTTGTGGAATTGGCAGAGGGATATTTGGAAGCCCCTAGAGGGCTATGGTGAAAAAGGCAATACCTTCCGTTCAAAACTGGAAAGAAGCTTTCTGAGAAACTGCTCTGTGTTCTGTTAATTCATCTCACAGAGTTACATCTTTGCCTTCAAAAAACCTTTCGCTAAGGCCGTTGTTGTGGAATTGGAAAAGGGATATTTGGAAGCCCGTAGAGAGCTATTGTGAAAAAGGAATTATCTTCCGTTCAAAACTGGAAAGAAGCTTTCTAGAAACTGCTCTGTGTTCTGTTAATTCATCTCACAGAGTTACATCTTTCCCTTCTAGAAGCCTTTCGCTAAGGCTGATCTTGTGGAATTGGCAAAGGGATATTTGGAAGCCCATAGACGGCTATGGTGAAAAAGGAAATATCTTCCGTTCCAAACTGGAAAGAAGCTTTCTGAGAAACTGCTCTGTGTTCTGTTAATTCATCTCACAGAGTTACATCTTTCCCTTCAAGAAGCCTTTCGCTAAGGCTGTTCTTGTGGAATTGGCAAAGGGATATTTGGAAGCAAATAGACGGCTATGGTGAAAAAGGAAATATCTTCCGTTCCAAACTGGAAAGAAGCTTTCTGAGAAACTGCTCTGTGTTGTGTTAATTCATCTCACAGAGTTACATCTTTCCCTTCAAGGAGCCTTTCGCTGAGGCTGTTCTTGTGGAATTGGCAAAGGGATATTTGGAAGCCCATAGAAGGCTATGGTGAAAAAGGAAATATCTTCCGTTCAAAACTGGAAAGAAGCTTTCTGAGAAACTGCTCTGTGTTCTGTTAATTCATCTCACAGAGTTACATCTTTCCCTTCAAGAAGCCTTTCTCTAAGGCTCTTCTTGTGGAATTGGCAAAGGGATATTTGGAAGCCCATAGAGGGCTATGGTGATAAAGGAAATATCTTCCGTTCAAAACTGGAAAGAAGCTTTCTGAGAAACTGCTCTGTGTTCTATTAATTCATCTCACAGAGTTACATCTTTCCCTTCAAGAAGCCGTTCGCTAAGGCTGTTCTTGTGGAATTGGCAAAGGGATATATGGAAGCCCATAGAGGGCTATGGTGAATAAGGGAATATCTTGAGTTGAAAGCTGGAAAAAAGCTTTCTGAGAAACTGCTCCATGTTCTGTTAATTCATCTCACAGAGTTACATCTTTTCCTTCAAGAAGCCTTTCGCTAAGGATGTTCTTGTGGAATTGGCAAAGTTTTATTTGGAAGCCCATAGAAGGCTATGGTGAAAAAGGAAATATCTTCCGTTCAAAACTGGAAAGAAGCTTTCTGAGAAACTGCTCTGTGTTCTGTTAATTCATCTCACAGAGTTACATCTTTCCCTTCAAGAAGCCTTTCGCTAAGGCTGTTCTTGTGGAATTGGCAAAGGGATATTTGGAAGCCCATAGAGGGCTATGGTGAAAAAGGAAATATCTGCCGTTCCAAACTGGAAAGAA
The DNA here is from genome assembly GCF_047675955.1 of Chlorocebus sabaeus. Classification (NCBI taxonomy): domain Eukaryota; kingdom Metazoa; phylum Chordata; class Mammalia; order Primates; family Cercopithecidae; genus Chlorocebus; species Chlorocebus sabaeus. The sequence goes on along the minus strand of NW_027327531.1, from coordinate 121,764 downwards.
GCTTTCTGAGAAACTGCTCTGTGTTGTGTTAATTCATCTCACAGAGTTACATCTTTCCGTTCAAGAAGCCTTTCGCTAAGGCTGTTCTTGTGGAATTGGCAAAGCGATATTTGGAAGCCCATTGATGGCTATGGTGAAAAACGAAATATCTTCCGTTCAAAACTGGAAAGAAGCTTTCTGAGAAACTGCTCTGTGTTCTGTTAATTCATCTCAAAGTGTTACATCTTTCCCTTCAAGAAGCCTTTCGCTAAGGCTCTTCTTGTGGAATTGGCAAAGGGATATTTGGAAGCCCATAGAGGGCTATGGTGAAAAAGGGAATATCTTCCGTTGAAAGCTGGAAACAAGCTTTCTGAGAAACTGCTCTGTGTTCTGTGAATTCATCTCACAGAGTTACATCTTTCCCTTCAAGAAGCCTTTCGCTAAGGCTGTTCTTGTGGAATTGGCAAAGGGATATTTGGAAGCCCATAGAGGGCTACGGTGAAAAAGGAAATATCTTGCGTTCAAAACTGGAAAGAAGCTTTCTGAGAATCTGCTCTGTGTTCTGTTAATTCATCTCACAGAGCTACATCTTTCCCTTCAAGAAGCCTTTCGCTAAGGCTGTTCTTGTGGAATTGGCAAAGGGATATTTGGAAGCCCATAGACGGCTATGATGAAAAAGGAAATATCTGCCGTTCCAAACTGGAAAGAAGCTTTCTGAGAAACTGCTCTGTGTTGTGTTAATTCATCTCACAGAGTTACATCTTTCCCTTCAAGAATCCGTTCGCTAAGGCTGTTCTTGTGGAATTGGCAAAGGGATATTTGGAAGCCCATAGAGGGATATGGTGAAAAAGGAAATATCTTCCGTTCAAAACTGGAAAGAAGCTTTTTGAGAAACTGCTCTGTGTTCTGTTAATTCATCTCACAGAGTTACATCTTTCCCTTCAAGAAACCTTTCGCTAAGGCTGTTCGTGTGGAATTGGCAACGGGATATTTGGAAGCCCATAGAGGGCTACGGTGAAAAAGGAAATATCTTCTGTTCAAAACTGGAAAGAATCTTTCTGAGAAACTGCTCTGTGTTCTGTTAATTTATCTCACAGAGTTACATCTTTCCCTTCAAGAAGCCTTTCGCTAAGGCTGTTCTTGTGGAATTGGCAAAGGGATATTTGGAAGCCCATAGAGGGCTATGGTGAAAAAGGAAATATCTTCCGTTCAAAACTGGAAAGAAGCTTTCTGAGAAACTGCTCTGTGTTCTATTAATTCATCTCACAGAGTTACATATTTCCCTTCATGAAGCCTTTCGCTAAGGCTGTTCTTGTGGAATTGGCAGAGGGATATTTGGAAGCCCCTAGAGGGCTATGGTGAAAAAGGCAATACCTTCCGTTCAAAACTGGAAAGAAGCTTTCTGAGAAACTGCTCTGTGTTCTGTTAATTCATCTCACAGAGTTACATCTTTGCCTTCAAAAAACCTTTCGCTAAGGCCGTTGTTGTGGAATTGGAAAAGGGATATTTGGAAGCCCGTAGAGAGCTATTGTGAAAAAGGAATTATCTTCCGTTCAAAACTGGAAAGAAGCTTTCTAGAAACTGCTCTGTGTTCTGTTAATTCATCTCACAGAGTTACATCTTTCCCTTCTAGAAGCCTTTCGCTAAGGCTGATCTTGTGGAATTGGCAAAGGGATATTTGGAAGCCCATAGACGGCTATGGTGAAAAAGGAAATATCTTCCGTTCCAAACTGGAAAGAAGCTTTCTGAGAAACTGCTCTGTGTTCTGTTAATTCATCTCACAGAGTTACATCTTTCCCTTCAAGAAGCCTTTCGCTAAGGCTGTTCTTGTGGAATTGGCAAAGGGATATTTGGAAGCAAATAGACGGCTATGGTGAAAAAGGAAATATCTTCCGTTCCAAACTGGAAAGAAGCTTTCTGAGAAACTGCTCTGTGTTGTGTTAATTCATCTCACAGAGTTACATCTTTCCCTTCAAGGAGCCTTTCGCTAAGGCTGTTCTTGTGGAATTGGCAAAGGGATATTTGGAAGCCCATAGAAGGCTATGGTGAAAAAGGAAATATCTTCCGTTCAAAACTGGAAAGAAGCTTTCTGAGAAACTGCTCTGTGTTCTGTTAATTCATCTCACAGAGTTACATCTTTCCCTTCAAGAAGCCTTTCTCTAAGGCTCTTCTTGTGGAATTGGCAAAGGGATATTTGGAAGCCCATAGAGGGCTATGGTGATAAAGGAAATATCTTCCGTTCAAAACTGGAAAGAAGCTTTCTGAGAAACTGCTCTGTGTTCTATTAATTCATCTCACAGAGTTACATCTTTCCCTTCAAGAAGCCGTTCGCTAAGGCTGTTCTTGTGGAATTGGCAAAGGGATATATGGAAGCCCATAGAGGGCTATGGTGAATAAGGGAATATCTTGAGTTGAAAGCTGGAAAAAAGCTTTCTGAGAAACTGCTCCATGTTCTGTTAATTCATCTCACAGAGTTACATCTTTTCCTTCAAGAAGCCTTTCGCTAAGGATGTTCTTGTGGAATTGGCAAAGTTTTATTTGGAAGCCCATAGAAGGCTATGGTGAAAAAGGAAATATCTTCCGTTCAAAACTGGAAAGAAGCTTTCTGAGAAACTGCTCTGTGTTCTGTTAATTCATCTCACAGAGTTACATCTTTCCCTTCAAGAAGCCTTTCGCTAAGGCTGTTCTTGTGGAATTGGCAAAGGGATGTTTGGAAGCCCATAGAGGGCTACGGTGAAAAAGGAGATATCTTGCGTTCCAAACTGGAAAGAAGCTTTCTGAGAAACTGCTCTGTGTTGTGTTAATTCATCTCACAGAGTTACATGTTTCCCTTCAAGTAGCCTTTCGCTAAGGCTGTTCTTGTGGAATTGGCAAAGGGATATTTGGAAGCCCATAGAGGGCTATGGTGAAAAAGGAAATATCTTGCGTTCAAAACTGGAAAGAAGCTTTCTGAGAAACTGCTCTGTGTTCTGTTAATTCATCTCACAGAGTTACATCTTTCCCTTCAAGAAGCCTTTCGCTAAGGCTGTTCTTGTGGAATTGGCAAAGGGATTTTGGGAAGCCCATAGAGGGCTATGGTGAAAAAGGAAATATCTGCCGTTCCAAACTGGAAAGAAGCTTTCTGAGAAACTGCTCTGTGTTGTGTTAATTCATCTCACAGAGTTACATCTTTCCCTTCAAGAAGCCTTTCGCTAAGGCTGTTCTTGTGGAATTGGCAAAGCGATATTTGGAAGCCCATAGATGGCTATGGTGAAAAAGGAAATATCTTCCGTTCAAAACTGGAAAGAAGCTTTCTGAGAAACTGCTCTGTGTTCTGTTAATTCATCTCAAAGAGTTACATCTTTCCCTTCAAGAAGCCTTTCGCTAAGGCTCTTCTTGTGGAATTGGCAAAGGGATATTTGGAAGCCCATAGAGGGCTATGGTGATAAAGGAAATATCTTCCGTTCAAAACTGGAAAGAAGCTTTCTGAGAAACTGCTCTGTGTTCTGTTAATTCATCTCACAGAGTTATATCTTTCCCTTCAAGAAGCCGTTCGCTAAGGCTGTTCTTGTGGAATTGGCAAGGGGATATTTGGAAGCCCATAGAGGGCTATGGTGAAAAAGGGAATATCTTCCGTTGAAAGCTGGAAACAAGCTTTCTGAGAAACTGCTCTGTGTTCTGATAATTCATCTCACAGAGTTACATCTTTCCCTTCAAGAAGCCTTTCGCTAAGGCTGTTCTTGTGGAATTGGCAAAGGGATATTTGGAAGCCCATAGAGGGCTATGGTGACAAAAGTAATATCTTCCGTTCAAAACTGGAAAGAAGCTTTCTGAGAAAACGCTCTGTGTTCTGTTAATTCATCTCACAGAGTTACATCTTTCCTTTCAAGAAGCCTTTCGCTAAGGCTTTTCTTGTGGAATTGGCAAAGGGATATTTGGAAGCCCATAGAGGGCTATGGTGAAAAAGGAAATATCTTCCGTTCAAAACTGGAAAGAAGCTTTCTGAGAAACTGCTCTGTGTTCTGTTAGTTCGTCTCACAGAGTAACATCTTTCCATTCAAGAAGCCTTTCGCTAAGGCTGTTCTTGTGGAATTGGCAAAGGGATATTTGGAAGCCCATAGAGGGCTATGGTGACAAAAGATATATCTTCCGTTCAAAACTGGAAAGAAGCTTTCTGAGAAACTGCTCTGTGTTCTATTAATTCATCTCACAGAGTTACATCTTTCCCTTCAAGAAGCCTTTCGCTAAGGCTGTTCTTGTGGAATTGGCAAAGGATATTTGGAAGCCCCTAGAGGGCTATGGTGAAAAAGGCAATATCTTCCGTAAAACTGGAAAGAAGCTTTCTGAGAAACTCCTCTGTGTTCTGTTAATTCATCTCACAGAGTTACATCTTTCCCTTCAAAAAAACTTTCGCTAAGGCCGTTCTTGTGTAATTGGAAAAGGGATATTTGGAAGCCCGTAGAGAGCTATTGTGAAAAAGGAATTATCTTCCGTTCAAAACTGGAAAGAAGCTTTCTAGAAACTGCTCTGTGTTCTGTTAATTCATCTCACAGAGTTACATCTTTCCCTTCAAGAAGCCTTTCGCTAAGGCTGTTCTTGTGGAATTGGCAAAGGGATATTTGGAAGCCCATAGAGGGCTATGGTGAAAAAGGAAATATCTTCCGTTCCAAACTGGAAAGAAGCTTTCTGAGAAACTGCTCTGTGTTGTGTTAATTCATCTCACAGAGTTACATCTTTCCCTTCAAGAAGCCTTTCGCTAAGGCTGTTCTTGTGGAATTGGCAAAGGGATATTTCGAAGCCCATAGAGGGCTATGGTGAAAAAGGAAATATCTTCCGTTCAAAACTGGAAAGAAGCTTTCTGAGAAACTGCTCTGTGTTCTGTTAATTCATCTCACAGAGTTACATCTTTCCCTTCAAGAAGCCTTTCGCTAAGGCTGTTCTTGTGGAATTGGCAAAGGGATATTTGGAAGCCCATAGAGGGCTATGGTGAAAAAGGGAATATCTTCCGTTGAAAGCTGGAAACAAGCTTTCTGAGAAACTGCTCTGTGTTCTGTGAATTCATCTCACAGAGTTACATATTTCCCTTCAAGAAGCCTTTCGCTAAGGCTGTTCTTGTGGAATTGGCAAAGGGATATTTGGAAGCCCATAGAGGGCTACGGTGAAAAAGGAAATATCTTGCGTTCAAAACTGGAAAGAAGCTTTCTGAGAAACTGCTCTGTGTTCTGTTAATTCATCTCACAGAGCTACATCTTTCCCTTCAAGAAGCCTTTCGCTAAGGCTGTTCTTGTGGAATTGGCAAAGGGATATTTGGAAGCCCATAGACGGTTATGATGAAAAAGGAAATATCTGCCGTTCCAAACTGGAAAGAAGCTTTCTGAGAAACTGCTCTGTGTTGTGTTAATTCATCTCACAGAGTTACATCTTTCCCTTCAAGAATCCGTTCGCTAAGGCTGTTCTTGTGGAATTGGCAAAGGGATATTTGGAAGCCCATAGAGGGATATGGTGAAAAAGGAAATATCTTCCGTTCAAAGCTGGAAAGAAGGTTTTTGAGAAACTGCTCTGTGTTCTGTTAATTCATCTCACAGAGTTACATCTTTCCCTTCAAGAAACCTTTCGCTAAGGCTGTTCGTGTGGAATTGGCAACGGGATATTTGGAAGCCCATAGAGGGCTACGGTGATAAAGGAAATTTCTTCCGTTCAAAACTGGAAAGAAGCTTTCTGAGAAACTGCTCTGTGTTCTGTTAATTCATCTCACAGAGTTACATCTTTCCCTTCAAGAAGCCTTTCGCTAAGGCTGTTCTTGTGGAATTGGCAAAGGGATATTTGGAAGCCCATAGAGGGCTATGGTGAAAAAGGAAATATCTTCCGTTCAAAACTGGAAAGAAGCTTTCTGAGAAACTGCTCTGTGTTCTGTTAATTCATCTCACAGAGTTACATCTTTCCCTTCAAGAAGCCTTTCGCTAAGGCTGTTCTTGTGGAATTGGCAAAGGGATATTTATAAGCCCATAGAGGGCTATGGTGAAAAAGGAAATATCTTCCGTTCAAAACTGGAAAGAAGCTTTCTGAGAAACTGCTCTGTGTTCTGTTAATTCATCTCACGGAGTTACATCTTTCTCTTCAAGAAGCCTTTCGCTAAGGCTGTTCTTGTGGAATTGGCAAAGGGATATTTGGAAGCCCATAGAGGGCTACGGTGAAAAAGGAAATATCTTGCGTTCAATACTGGAAAGAAGCTTTCTGAGAATCTGCTCTGTGTTCTGTTAATTCATCTCACAGAGCTACATCTTTCCCTTCAAGAAGCCTTTCGCTAAGGCTGTTCTTGTGGAATTGGCAAAGGGATATTTGGAAGCCCATAGACGGCTATGATGAAAAAGGAAATATCTGCCGTTCCAAACTGGAAAGAAGCTTTCTGAGAAACTGCTCTGTGTTGTGTTAATTCATCTCACAGAGTTACATCTTTCCCTTCAAGAAACCTTTCGCTAAGGCTGTTCGTGTGGAATTGGCAACGGGATATTTGGAAGCCCATAGAGGGCTACGGTGATAAAGGAAATTTCTTCCGTTCAAAACTGGAAAGAAGCTTTCTGAGAAACTGCTCTGTGTTCTGTTAATTCATCTCACAGAGTTACATCTTTCGCTTCAAGAAGCCTTTCGCTAAGGCTGTTCTTCTGGAATTGGCAAAGGTTTATTTGGAAGCCCATAGAAGGCTATGGTGAAAAAGGAAATATCTTCCGTTAAAAACTGGAAAGAAGCTTTCTGAGAAACTGCTCTGTGTTCTGTTAATTCATCTCACAGAGTTACATCTTTCCCTTCAAGAAGCCTTTCGCTAAGGCTCTTCTTGTGGAATTGGCTAAGGGATATTTGGAAGCCCGTAGAGGGCTATGGTGAAAAAGAAAATATCTTCTGTTCAAAACTGGAAAGAAACATTCTGAGAAACTGCTCTGTGTTCTGTTAATTTATCTCACAGAGTTACATCTTTCCCTTCAAGAAGCCTTTCGCTAAGGCTGTTCTTGTGGAATTGGCAAAGGTATAGTTGGAAGCCCATAGAGGGCTATGGTGAAAAAGGAAATAACTTCCGTTCAAAACTGGAAAGAAGCTTTCTGAGAAACTGCTCTGTGTTCCGTTAATTCATCTCACAGAGTTACATCTTTCCCCTCAAGAAGCCTTTCGCTAAGTCTCTTCTTGTGGAATTGGCAAAGGGATATTTGGAAGCTCATAGAGGGCTATGGTGATAAAGGAAATATCTTCCGTTCAAAACTGGAAAGAAACTTTCTGAGAAACTGCTCTGTGTTCTGTTAATTCATTTCACAGAGTTACATCTTTCCCTTCAAGAAGCCTTTCGCTATGGCTGTTCTTGTGGAATTGGTAAAGGGATATTTTCAAGCCCATAGAGGGCTATGGTGACAAAAGAAATATCTTCCGTTCAAAACTGGAAAGAAGCATTCTGAGAAAATGCTCTGTGTTCTGTTAATTCATCTCACAGAGTTACATCTTTCCCTTCAAGAAGCCTTTCGCTAAGGCTGTTCTTGTGGAATTGGCAAAGGGATATTTGGAAGCCCATAGAGGGCTATGGTGAAAAAGGAAATATCTTCCGTTCAAAACTGGAAAGAAGCTTTCTGAGAAACTGCTCTGTGTTCTATTAATTCATCTCACAGAGTTACATATTTCCCTTCAAGAAGCCTTTCGCTAAGGCTGTTCTTGTGGAATTGGCAAAGGGATATTTGGAAGCCCCTAGAGGGCTATGGTGAAAAAGGCAATACCTTCCGTTCAAAACTGGAAAGAAGCTTTCTGAGAAACTGCTCTGTGTTCTGTTAATTCATCTCACAGAGTTACATCTTTGCCTTCAAAAAACCTTTCGCTAAGGCCGTTGTTGTGGAATTGGAAAAGGGATATTTGGAAGCCCGTAGAGAGCTATTGTGAAAAAGGAATTATCTTCCGTTCAAAACTGGAAAGAAGCTTTCTAGAAACTGCTCTGTGTTCTGTTAATTCATCTCACAGAGTTACATCTTTCCCTTCTAGAAGCCTTTCGCTAAGGCTGATCTTGTGGAATTGGCAAAGGGATATTTGGAAGCCCATAGACGGCTATGGTGAAAAAGGAAATATCTTCCGTTCCAAACTGGAAAGAAGCTTTCTGAGAAACTGCTCTGTGTTCTGTTAATTCATCTCACAGAGTTACATCTTTCCCTTCAAGAAGCCTTTCGCTAAGGCTGTTCTTGTGGAATTGGCAAAGGGATATTTGGAAGCAAATAGACGGCTATGGTGAAAAAGGAAATATCTTCCGTTCCAAACTGGAAAGAAGCTTTCTGAGAAACTGCTCTGTGTTGTGTTAATTCATCTCACAGAGTTACATCTTTCCCTTCAAGGATCCTTTCGCTAAGGCTGTTCTTGTGGAATTGGCAAAGGGATATTTGGAAGCCCATAGAAGGCTATGGTGAAAAAGGAAATATCTTCCGTTCAAAACTGGAAAGAAGCTTTCTGAGAAACTGCTCTGTGTTCTGTTAATTCATCTCACAGAGTTACATCTTTCCCTTCAAGAAGCCTTTCTCTAAGGCTCTTCTTGTGGAATTGGCAAAGGGATATTTGGAAGCCCATAGAGGGCTATGGTGATAAAGGAAATATCTTCCGTTCAAAAGTGGAAAGAAGCTTTCTGAGAAACTGCTCTGTGTTCTATTAATTCATCTCACAGAGTTACATCTTTCCCTTCAAGAAGCCGTTCGCTAAGGCTGTTCTTGTGGAATTGGCAAAGGGATATATGGAAGCCCATAGAGGGCTATGGTGAATAAGGGAATATCTTGAGTTGAAAGCTGGAAAAAAGCTTTCTGAGAAACTGCTCCATGTTCTGTTAATTCATCTCACAGAGTTACATCTTTTCCTTCAAGAAGCCTTTCGCTAAGGATGTTCTTGTGGAATTGGCAAAGTTTTATTTGGAAGCCCATAGAAGGCTATGGTGAAAAAGGAAATATCTTCCGTTCAAAACTGGAAAGAAGCTTTCTGAGAAACTGCTCTGTGTTCTGTTAATTCATCTCACAGAGTTACATCTTTCCCTTCAAGAAGCCTTTCTCTAAGGCTGTTCTTGTGGAATTGGCAAAGGGATGTTTGGAAGCCCATAGAGGGCTACGGTGAAAAAGGAGATATCTTGCGTTCCAAACTGGAAAGAAGCTTTCTGAGAAACTGCTCTGTGTTGTGTTAATTCATCTCACAGAGTTACATGTTTCCCTTCAAGTAGCCTTTCGCTAAGGCTGTTCTTGTGGAATTGGCAAAGGGATATTTGGAAGCCCATAGAGGGCTATGGTGAAAAAGGAAATATCTTGCGTTCAAAACTGGAAAGAAGCTTTCTGAGAAACTGCTCTGTGTTCTGTTAATTCATCTCACAGAGTTACATCTTTCCCTTCAAAAAAACTTTCGCTAAGGCCGTTCTTGTGTAATTGGAAAAGGGATATTTGGAAGCCCGTAGAGAGCTATTGTGAAAAAGGAATTATCTTCCGTTCAAAACTGGAAAGAAGCTTTCTAGAAACTGCTCTGTGTTCTGTTAATTCATCTCACAGAGTTACATCTTTCCCTTCAAGAAACCTTTCGCTAAGGCTGTTCTTGTGGAATTGGCAAAGGGATATTTGGAAGCCCATAGAGGGCTATGGTGAAAAAGGAAATATCTTCCGTTCCAAACTGGAAAGAAGCTTTCTGAGAAACTGCTCTGTGTTGTGTTAATTCATCTCACAGAGTTACATCTTTCCCTTCAAGAAGCCTTTCGCTAAGGCTGTTCTTGTGGAATTGGCAAAGGGATATTTGGAAGCCCATAGAGGGCTATGGTGAAACAGGAAATATATTCCGTTCCAAACTGGAAAGAAGCTTTCTGAGAAACTGCTCTGTGTTCTGTTAATTCATCTCACAGAGTTACATCTTTCCCTTCAAGAAGCCTTTCGCTAAGGCTGTTCTTGTGGAATTGGCAAAGGGATATTTCGAAGCCCATAGAGGGCTATGGTGAAAAAGGAAATATCTTCCGTTCAAAACTGGAAAGAAGCTTTCTGAGAAACTGCTCTGTGTTCTGTTAATTCATCTCACAGAGTTACATCTTTCCCTTCAAGAAGCCTTTCGCTAAGGCTGTTCTTGTGGAATTGGCAAAGGGATATTTGGAAGCCCATAGAGGGCTATGGTGAAAAAGGAAATATCTTCCGTTCAAAACTGGAAAGAAGCTTTTTGAGAAACTGCTCTGTGTTCTGTTAATTCATCTCACAGAGTTACATCTTTCCCTTCAAGAAACCTTTCGCTAAGGCTGTTCGTGTGGAATTGGCAACTGGATATTTGGAAGCCCATAGAGGGCTACGGTGATAAAGGAAATTTCTTCTGTTCAAAACTGGAAAGAAGGTTTCTGAGAAACTGTTCTGTGTTCTGTTAATTCATCTCACAGAGTTACATCTTTCCCTTCAATAAGCCTTTCGCTAAGGCTGTTCTTGTGGAATTGGCAAAGGGATATTTGGAAGCCCATAGAGGGCTATGGTGAAAAAGGAAATATCTTCCGTTCCAAACTGGAAAGAAGCTTTCTGAGAAACTGCTCTGTGTTCTGTTAATTCATCTCACAGTGTTACATCTTTCCCTTCAAGAAGCCTTTCGCTAAGGCTGTTCTTGTGGAATTGGCAAAGGGATATTTGGAAGCCCATAGAGGGCTACGGTGAAAAAGGAAATATCTTGCGTTCAAAACTGGAAAGAAGCTTTCTGAGAAACTGCTCTGTGTTCTGTTAATTCATCTCACAGTTACATCTTTGCCTTCAAGAAGCCTTTCGCTAAGGCTGTTCTTGGGGAATTGGCAAAGGGATATTTGGAAGCCCATAGACGGCTATGGTGAAAAAGGAAATATCTGCCTTTCCAAACTGGAATGAAGGTTTCTGAGAAACTGCTCTCTGTTGTGTTAATTCATCTCACAGAGTTACATCTTTCCCTTCAAGAAGCCTTTCGCTAAGGCTGTTCTTGTGGAATTGGCAAAGTGATATTTGGAATCCCATAGATGGCTATGGTTAAAAAGGAAATATCTTCCGTTCAAAACTGGAAAGAAGCTTTCTGAGAAACTGCTCTGTGTTCTGTTAATTCATCTCACAGAGTTACATCTTTCCCTTCAAGAAGCCTTTCGCTAAGGCTCTTCTTGTGGAATTCGCAAAGGGATATTTGGAAGCCCATAGAGGGCTATGGTGATAAAGGAAATATCTTCCGTTCAAAACTGGAAAGAAGCTTTCTGAGAAACTGCTCTGTGTTCTGTTAATTCATCTCACAGAGTTACATCTTTCCCTTCAAGAAGCCGTTCGCTAAGGCTGTTCTTGTGGAATTGGCAAAGGGATATTTGGAAGCCCATAGAGGGCTATGGTGAAAAAGGGAATATCTTCCGTTGAAAGCTGGAAACAAGCTTTCTGAGAAACTGCTCTGTGTTCTGTTAATTCATCTCACAGAGTTACATCTTTCCCTTCAAGAAGCCTTTCGCTAAGGCTGTTCTTGTGGAATTGGCAAAGGGATATTTGGAAGCCCATAGAGGGCTATGGTGACAAAAGAAATATCTTCCGTTCAAAACTGGAAAGAAGCTTTCTGAGAAAATGCTCTGTGTTCTGTTAATTCATCTCACAGAGTTACATCTTTCCCTTCAAGAAGCCTTTCGCTAAGGCTGTTCTTGTGGAATTGGCAAAGGGATATTTGGAAGCCCATAGACGGCTATGGTGAAAAAGGAAATATCTTCCGTTCAAAACTGGAAAGAAGCTTTCTGAGAAACTGCTCTGTGTGCTGTTAATTCATCTCACAGAGTTACATCTTTCCCTTCAAGAAGCCTTTCGCTATGGCTGTTCTTGTGGAATTGTCAAAGGGATATTTTGAAGCCCATAGAGGGCTATGGTGACAAAAGAAATATCTTCCGTTCAAAACTGGAAAGAAGCTTTCTGAGAAACTGCTCTGTGTTGTATTAACTCATCTCACAGAGTTACATCTTTCCCTTCAAGAAGCCTTTCGCTAAGGCTGTTCTTGTGGAATTGGCAAAGGGATATTTGGAAGCCCCTAGAGGGCTATGGTGAAAAGGGTAATATCTTCCGTTCAAAACTGGAAAGAAGATTTCTGAGAAACTGCTCTGTGTTCTCTTAATTCATCTCACAGAGTTACATCTTTCCCTTCAAAAAAACTTTCGCTAAGGCCGTTCTTGTGGAATTGGAAAAGGGATATTTGGAAGCCCATAGAGGGCTATGGTGAAAAAGGAAATATCATCTGTTCCAAACTGGAAAGAAGCTTTCTGAGAAACTGCTCTGTGTTCTGTTAATTCATCTCACAGAGTTACATCTTTCCCTTCAAGAAGCCTTTCGCTAAGGCTGCTCTTGTGGAATTGGCAAAGGGATATTTGGAAGCCCATAGAGGGCTATGGTGAAAAAGGAAATATCTTCCGTTCCAAACTGGAAAGAAGCTTTCTGAGAAACTGCTCTGTGTTCTGTTAATTCATCTCACAGAGTTACATCTTTCCCTTCAAGAAGCCTTTCGCTAAGGCTGTTCTTGTGGAATTGGCAAAGGGATATTTGGAAGCCCATAGAGGGCTATGGTGAAAAAGGAAATATCTTCCGTTCCAAACTGGAAAGAAGCTTTCTGAGAAACTGCTCTGTGTTGTGTTAATTCATCTCACAGAGTTACATCTTTCCCTTCAAGAAGCCTTTCGCTAAGGCTGTTCTTGTGGAATTGGCAAAGGGATATTTGGAAGCCCATAGAGGGCTATGGTGAAAAAGGAAATATCTGCCGTTCCAAACTGGAAAGAAGCTTTCTGAGAAACTGCTCTGTGTTGTGTTAATTCATCTCACAGAGTTACATCTTTCCGTTCAAGAAGCCTTTCGCTAAGGCTGTTCTTGTGGAATTGGCAAAGCGATATTTGGAAGCCCATAGATGGCTATGGTGAAAAAGGAAATATCTTCCGTTCAAAACTGGAAAGAAGCTTTCTGAGAAACTGCTCTGTGTTCTGTTAATTCATCTCAAAGAGTTACATCTTTCCCTTCAAGAAGCCTTTCGCTAAGGCTCTTCTTGTGGAATTGGCAAAGGGATATTTGGAAGCCCATAGAGGGCTATGGTGAAAAAGGGAATATCTTCCGTTAAAGCTGGAAACAAGCTTTCTGAGAAACTTCTCTCTGTTCTGTGAATTCATCTCACAGAGTTACATCTTTCCCTTCAAGAAGCCTTTCGCTAAGGCTGTTCTTGTGGAATTGGCAAAGGGATATTTGGAAGCCCATAGAGGGCTACGGTGAAAAAGGAAATATCTTGCGTTCAAAACTGGAAAGAAGCTTTCTGAGAATCTGCTCTGTGTTCTGTTAATTCATCTCACAGAGCTACATCTTTCCCTTCAAGAAGCCTTTCGCTAAGGCTGTTCTTGTGGAATTGGCAAAGGGATATTTGGAAGCCCATAGACGGCAATGATGAAAAAGGAAATATCTGCCGTTCCAAACTGGAAAGAAGCTTTCTGAGAAACTGCTCTGTGTTGTGTTAATTCATCTCACAGAGTTACATCTTTCCCTTCAAGAATCCGTTCGCTAAGGCTGTTCTTGTGGAATTGGCAAAGGGATATTTGGAAGCCCATAGAGGGCTATGGTGAAAAAGGAAATATCTTCCGTTCAAAACTGGAAAGAAGCTTTTTGAGAAACTGCTCTGTGTTCTGTTAATTCATCTCACAGAGTTACATCTTTCCCTTCAAGAAACCTTTCGCTAAGGCTGTTCGTGTGGAATTGGCAACGGGATATTTGGAAGCCCATAGAGGGCTACGGTGATAAAGGAAATTTCTTCCGTTCAAAACTGGAAAGAAGCTTTCTGAGAAACTGCTCTGTGTTCTGTTAATTCATCTCACAGAGTTACATCTTTCCCTTCAAGAAGCCTTTCGCTAAGGCTGTTCTTCTGGAATTGGCAAAGGTTTATTTGGAAGCCCATAGAAGGCTATGGTGAAAAAGGAAATATCTTCCGTTTAAACTGGAAAGAAGCTTTCTGAGAAACTGCTCTGTGTTCTGTAAATTCATCTCACAGAGTTACATCTTTCCCTTCAAGAAGCCTTTCGCTAAGGCTGTTCTTGTGGAATTGGCAAAGGGATATTTGGAAGCCCATAGAGGTCTATGGTGAAAAAGAAAATATCTTCTGTTCAAAACTGGAAAGAATCTTTCTGAGAAACTGCTCTGTGTTCTGTTAATTTATCTCACAGAGTTACATCTTTCCCTTCAAGAAGCCTTTCGCTAAGGCTGTTCTTGTGGAATTGGCAAAGGTATAGTTGGAAGCCCATAGAGGGCTATGGTGAAAAAGGAAATAACTTCCGTTCAAAACTGGAGAGAAGCTTTCTGAGAAACTGCTCTGTGTTCCGTTAATTCATCTCACAGAGTTACATCTTTCCCCTCAAGAAGCCTTTCGCTAAGTCTCTTCTTGTGTAATTGGCAAAGGGATATTTGGAAGCTCATAGAGGGCTATGGTGATAAAGGAAATATCTTCCGTTCAAAACTGGAAAGAAGCTTTCTGAGAAACTGCTCTGTGTTCTGTTAATTCATTTCACAGAGTTACATCTTTCCCTTTAAGAAGCCTTTCGCTAAGGCTGTTCTTGTGGAATTGGTAAAGGGATATTTGGAAGCCCATAGAGGGCTATGGTGACAAAAGAAATATCTTCCGTCCAAAACTGGAAAGAAGCATTCTGAGAAAATGCTCTGTGTTCTGTTAATTCATCTCACAGAGTTACATCTTTCCCTTCAAGAAGCCTTTCGCTAAGGCTGTTCTTGTGGAATTGGCAAAGGGATATTTGGAAGCCCATAGAGGGCTATGGTGAAAAAGGAAATATCTTCCGTTCAAAACTGGAAAGAAGCTTTCTGAGAAACTGCTCTGTGTTCTATTAATTCATCTCACAGAGTTACATATTTCCCTTCAAGAAGCCTTTCGCTAAGGCTGTTCTTGTGGAATTGGCAAAGGGATATTTGGAAGCCCCTAGAGGGCTATGGTGAAAAAGGCAATACCTTCCGTTCAAAACTGGAAAGAAGCTTTCTGAGAAACTGCTCTGTGTTCTGTTAATTCATCTCACAGAGTTACATCTTTGCCTTCAAAAAACCTTTCGCTAAGGCCGTTGTTGTGGAATTAGAAAAGGGATATTTGGAAGCCCGTAGAGAGCTATTGTGAAAAAGGAATTATCTTCCGTTCAAAACTGGAAAGAAGCTTTCTAGAAACTGCTCTGTGTTCTGTTAATTCATCTCACAGAGTTACATCTTTCCCTTCAAGAAGCCTTTCGCTAAGGCTGTTCTTGTGGAATTGGCAAAGGGATATTTGGAAGCCCATAGACGGCTATGGTGAAAAAGGAAATATCTTCCGTTCCAAACTGGAAAGAAGCTTTCTGAGAAACTGCTCTGTGTTGTGTTAATTCATCTCACAGAGTTACATCTTTCCCTTCAAGAAGCCTTTCGCTAAGGCTGTTCTTGTGGAATTGGCAAAGGGATATTTGGAAGCCCATAGAAGGCTATGGTGAAAAAGGAAATATCTTCCGTTCAAAACTGGAAAGAAGCTTTCTGAGAAACTGCTCTGTGTTCTGTTAATTCATCTCACGGAGTTACATCTTTCCCTTCAAGAAGCCTTTCTCTAAGGCTCTTCTTGTGGAATTGGCAAAGGGATATTTGGAAGCCCATAGAGGGCTATGGTGATAAAGGAAATATCTTCCGTTCAAAACTGGAAAGAAGCTTTCTGAGAAACTGCTCTGTGTTCTATTAATTCATCTCACAGAGTTACATCTTTCCCTTCAAGAAGCCGTTCGCTAAGGCTGTTCTTGTGGAATTGGCAAAGGGATATATGGAAGCCCTTAGAGGGCTATGGTGAAAAAGGGAATATCTTGAGTTGAAAGCTGGAAACAAGCTTTCTGAGAAACTGCTCCGTGTTCTGTTAATTCATCTCACAGAGTTACATCTTTTCCTTCAAGAAGCCTTTCGCTAAGGATGTTCTTGTGGAATTGGCAAAGTTTTATTTGGAAGCCCATAGAAGGCTATGGTGAAAAAGGAAATATCTTCCGTTCAAAACTGGAAAGAAGCTTTCTGAGAAACTGCTCTGTGTTCTGTTAATTCATCTCACAGAGTTACATCTTTCCCTTCAAGAAGCCTTTCGCTAAGGCTGTTCTTGTGGAATTGGCAAAGGGATGTTTGGAAGCCCATAGAGGGCTACGGTGAAAAAGGAGATATCTTGCGTTCCAAACTGGAAAGAAGCTTTCTGAGAAACTGCTCTGTGTTGTGTTAATTCATCTCACAGAGTTACATGTTTCCCTTCAAGTAGCCTTTCGCTAAGGCTGTTCTTGTGGAATTGGCAAAGGGATATTTGGAAGCCCATAGAGGGCTATGGTGAAAAAGGAAATATCTTCCGTTCAAAACTGGAAAGAAGCTTTCTGAGAAACTGCTCTGTGTTCTGTTAATTCATCTCACAGTGTTACATCTTTCCCTTCAAGAAGCCTTTCTTTAAGGCTGTTCTTTTGGAATTGGCAAAGGGATATTTGGAAGCCCATAGAGGGCTCTGGTGAAAAAGGAAATATCTTGCGTTCAAAACTGGAAAGAAGCTTTCTGAGAAACTGCTCTGTGTTCTGTTAATTCATCTCACAGAGTTACATCTTTCCCTTCAAGAAGCCTGTCGCTAAGGCTGTTCTTGTGGAATTTTCAAAGGGATATTTGGAAGCATATAGACGGCTATGGTGAGAAAGGAAATATCTGCCGTTCCAAATTGGATAGAAGCTTTCTGAGAAACTGCTCTGTGTTGTGTTAATTCATCTCACAGATTTACGTCTTTCCCTTCAAAAAGCCTTTCCATAAGGCCGTTCTTGTGGAATTGGAAAAGGGATATTTGGAAGCCCGTAGAGGGCTATGGTGAAAAAGGATATATCTTCCGTTCAAAACTGGAAAGAAGCTTTCTGAGAAACTGCTCTGTGTTCTGTTAATTCATCTCACAGAGTTACATCTTTCCCTTCAAGAAGCCTTTCGCTAAGGCTGTTCTTGTGGAATTGGCAAAGGGATATTTGGAAGCCCATAGAGGGCTATGGTGAAAAAAGGAAATATCTTCCGTTCAAAACTGGAAAGAAGCTTTCTGAGAAACTGCTCTGTGTTGTGTTAATTCATCTCACAGAGTTACATCTTTCCCTTCAAGAAGCCTTTCGCTAAGGCTGTTTTTGTGGAATTGGCAAAGGGATATTTGGAAGCCCATAGAGGGCTATGGTGAAAAAGGAAATATCTGCCGTTCCAAACTGGAAAGAAGCTTTCTGAGAAACTGCTCTGTGTTCTGTTAATTCATCTCACAGAGTTACATCTTTCCCTTCAAGAAGCCTTTCGCTAAGGCTGCTCTTGTGGAATTGGCAAAGGGATATTTGGAAGCCCATAGAGGGCTATGATGAAAAAGGAAATATCTTCCGTTCAAAACTGGAAAGAAGCTTTCTGAGAAACTGCTCTGTGTTCCGTTAATTCATCTCACAGAGTTACATCTTTCCCTTCAAGAAGCCTTTCGCTAAGGCTCTTCTTGTGGAATTGGCAAAGGGATATTTGGAAGCCCATAGAGGGCTATGGTGAAAAAGGAAATATCTTGCGTTCCAAACTGGAAAGAAGCTTTCTGAGAAACTGCTCTGTGTTCTGTGAACTCATCTCACAGAGTTACATCTTTCCCTTCAAGAAGCCTTTCGCTAAGGCTGTTCTTGTGGAATTGGCAAAGGGATATTTGGAAGCCCATAGACGGCTACGGTGAAAAAGGAAATATCTTCCGTTCAAAACTGGAAAGAAGCTTTCTGAGAAACTGCTCTGTGTTCTGTTAATTCATCTCACAGAGTTACATCTTTCCCTTCAAGAAGCCTTTCGCTAAGGCTGTTCTTGTGGAATTGGCAAAGGGATTTTGGGAAGCCCATAGAGGGCTATGGTGAAAAAGGAAATATCTGCCGTTCCAAACTGGAAAGAAGCTTTCTGAGAAACTGCTCTGTGTTGTGTTAATTCATCTCACAGAGTTACATCTTTCCCTTCAAGAAGCCTTTCGCTAAGGCTGTTCTTGTGGAATTGGCAAAGCGATATTTGGAAGCCCATAGATGGCTATGGTGAAAAAGGAAATATCTTCCGTTCAAAACTGGAAAGAAGCTTTCTGAGAAACTGCTCTGTGTTCTGTTAATTCATCTCAAAGAGTTACATCTTTCCCTTCAAGAAGCCTTTCGCTAAGGCTCTTCTTGTGGAATTGGCAAAGGGATATTTGGAAGCCCATAGAGGGCTATGGTGATAAAGGAAATATCTTCCGTTCAAAACTGGAAAGAAGCTTTCTGAGAAACTGCTCTGTGTTCTGTTAATTCATCTCACAGAGTTATATCTTTCCCTTCAAGAAGCCGTTCGCTAAGGCTGTTCTTGTGGAATTGGCAAAGGGATATTTGGAATCCCATAGATGGCTATGGTGAAAAAGGAAATATCTTCCGTTCAAAACTGGAAAGAAGGTTTCTGAGAAACTGCTCTGTGTTCTGTTAATTCATCTCACAGAGTTACATCTTTCCCTTCAAGAAGCCTTTCGCTAAGGCTGTTCTTGTGGAATTGGCAAAGGGATATTTGGAAGCCCATAGAGGGCTATGGTGAAAAAGGAAATATCTTCCGTTCCAAACTGGAAAGAAGCTTTCTGAGAAACTGCTCTGTGTTCTGTTAATTCATCTCACAGTGTTACATCTTTCCCTTCAAGAAGCCTTTCGCTAAGGCTGTTCTTGTGGAATTGGCAAAGGGATATTTGGAAGCCCATAGAGGGCTACGGTGAAAAAGGAAATATCTTGCGTTCAAAATGGAAAGAAGCTTTCTGAGAAACTGCTCTGTGTTCTGTTAATTCATCTCACAGAGTTACATCTTTCCCTTCAAGAAGCCTTTCGCTAAGGCTGTTCTTGGGGAATTGGCAAAGGGATATTTGGAAGCCCATAGACGGCTATGGTGAAAAAGGAAATATCTGCCTTTCCAAACTGGAATGAAGGTTTCTGAGAAACTGCTCTGTGTTGTGTTAATTCATCTCACAGAGTTACATCTTTCCCTTCAAGAAGCCTTTCGCTAAGGCTGTTCTTGTGGAATTGGCAAAGCGATATTTGGAAGCCCATAGATGGCTATGGTGAAAAAGGAAATATCTTCCGTTCAAAACTGGAAAGAAGCTTTCTGAGAAACTGCTCTGTGTTCTGTTAATTCATCTCAAAGAGTTACATCTTTCCCTTCAAGAAGCCTTTCGCTAAGGCTCTTCTTGTGGAATTGGCAAAGGGATATTTGGAAGCCCATAGAGGGCTATGGTGATAAAGGAAATATCTTCCGTTCAAAACTGGAAAGAAGCTTTCTGAGAAACTGCTCTGTGTTCTGTTAATTCATCTCACAGAGTTATATCTTTCCCTTCAAGAAGCCGTTCGCTAAGGCTGTTCTTGTGGAATTGGCAAAGGGATATTTGGAATCCCATAGATGGCTATGGTGAAAAAGGAAATATCTTCCGTTCAAAACTGGAAAGAAGGTTTCTGAGAAACTGCTCTGTGTTCTGTTAATTCATCTCACAGAGTTACATCTTTCCCTTCAAGAAGCCTTTCGCTAAGGCTGTTCTTGTGGAATTGGCAAAGGGATATTTGGAAGCCCATAGAGGGCTATGGTGAAAAAGGAAATATCTTCCGTTCCAAACTGGAAAGAAGCTTTCTGAGAAACTGCTCTGTGTTCTGTTAATTCATCTCACAGTGTTACATCTTTCCCTTCAAGAAGCCTTTCGCTAAGGCTGTTCTTGTGGAATTGGCAAAGGGATATTTGGAAGCCCATAGAGGGCTACGGTGAAAAAGGAAATATCTTGCGTTCAAAACTGGAAAGAAGCTTTCTGAGAAACTGCTCTGTGTTCTGTTAATTCATCTCACAGAGTTACATCTTTCCCTTCAAGAAGCCTTTCGCTAAGGCTGTTCTTGGGGAATTGGCAAAGGGATATTTGGAAGCCCATAGACGGCTATGGTGAAAAAGGAAATATCTGCCTTTCCAAACTGGAATGAAGGTTTCTGAGAAACTGCTCTCTGTTGTGTTAATTCATCTCACAGAGTTACATCTTTCCCTTCAAGAAGCCTTTCGCTAAGGCTGTTCTTGTGGAATTGGCAAAGTGATATTTTTGAATCCCATAGATGGCTATGGTTAAAAAGGAAATATCTTCCGTTCAAAACTGGAAAGAAGCTTTCTGAGAAACTGCTCTGTGTTCTGTTAATTCATCTCACAGAGTTACATCTTTCCCTTCAAGAAGCCTTTCGCTAAGGCTCTTCTTGTGGAATTCGCAAAGGGATATTTGGAAGCCCATAGAGGGCTATGGTGATAAAGGAAATATCTTCCGTTCAAAACTGGAAAGAAGCTTTCTGAGAAACTGCTCTGTGTTCTGTTAATTCATCTCACAGAGTTACATCTTTCCCTTCAAGAAGCCGTTCGCTAAGGCTGTTCTTGTGGAATTGGCAAAGGGATATTTGGAAGCCCATAGAGGGCTATGGTGAAAAAGGGAATATCTTCCGTTGAAAGCTGGAAACAAGCTTTCTGAGAAACTGCTCTGTGTTCTGTTAATTCATCTCACAGAGTTACATCTTTCCCTTCAAGAAGCCTTTCGCTAAGGCTGTTCTTGTGGAATTGGCAAAGGGATATTTGGAAGCCCATAGAGGGCTATGGTGACAAAAGAAATATCTTCCGTTCAAAACTGGAAAGAAGCTTTCTGAGAAAATGCTCTGTGTTCTGTTAATTCATCTCACAGAGTTACATCTTTCCCTTCAAGAAGCCTTTCGCTAAGGCTGTTCTTGTGGAATTGGCAAAGGGATATTTGGAAGCCCATAGAGGGCTATGGTGAAAAAGGAAATATCTTCCGTTCAAAACTGGAAAGAAGCTTTCTGAGAAACTGCTCTGTGTGCTGTTAATTCATCTCACAGTGTTACATCTTTCCCTTCAAGAAGCCTTTCGCTATGGCTGTTCTTGTGGAATTGTCAAAGGGATATTTTGAAGCCCATAGAGGGCTATGGTGACAAAAGAAATATCTTCCGTTCAAAACTGGAAAGAAGCTTTCTGAGAAACTGCTCTGTGTTGTATTAATTCATCTCACAGAGTTACATCTTTCCCTTCAAGAAGCCTTTCGCTAAGGCTGTTCTTGTGGAATTGGCAAAGGGATATTTGGAAGCCCATAGAGGGCTACGGTGAAAAAGGAAATATCTTGCGTTCAAAACTGGAAAGAAGCTTTCTGAGAATCTGCTCTGTGTTCTGTTAATTCATCTCACAGAGCTACATCTTTCCCTTCAAGAAGCCTTTCGCTAAGGCTGTTCTTGTGGAATTGGCAAAGGGATATTTGGAAGCCCATAGACGGCAATGATGAAAAAGGAAATATCTGCCGTTCCAAACTGGAAAGAAGCTTTCTGAGAAACTGCTCTGTGTTGTGTTAATTCATCTCACAGAGTTACATCTTTCCCTTCAAGAATCCGTTCGCTAAGGCTGTTCTTGTGGAATTGGCAAAGGGATATTTGGAAGCCCATAGAGGGCTATGGTGAAAAAGGAAATATCTTCCGTTCAAAACTGGAAAGAAGCTTTTTGAGAAACTGCTCTGTGTTCTGTTAATTCATCTCACAGAGTTACATCTTTCCCTTCAAGAAACCTTTCGCTAAGGCTGTTCGTGTGGAATTGGCAACGGGATATTTGGAAGCCCATAGAGGGCTACGGTGATAAAGGAAATTTCTTCCGTTCAAAACTGGAAAGAAGCTTTCTGAGAAACTGCTCTGTGTTCTGTTAATTCATCTCACAGAGTTACATCTTTCCCTTCAAGAAGCCTTTCGCTAAGGCTGTTCTTCTGGAATTGGCAAAGGTTTATTTGGAAGCCCATAGAAGGCTATGGTGAAAAAGGAAATATCTTCCGTTTAAACTGGAAAGAAGCTTTCTGAGAAACTGCTCTGTGTTCTGTAAATTCATCTCACAGAGTTACATCTTTCCCTTCAAGAAGCCTTTCGCTAAGGCTGTTCTTGTGGAATTGGCAAAGGGATATTTGGAAGCCCATAGAGGTCTATGGTGAAAAAGAAAATATCTTCTGTTCAAAACTGGAAAGAATCTTTCTGAGAAACTGCTCTGTGTTCTGTTAATTTATCTCACAGAGTTACATCTTTCCCTTCAAGAAGCCTTTCGCTAAGGCTGTTCTTGTGGAATTGGCAAAGGTATAGTTGGAAGCCCATAGAGGGCTATGGTGAAAAAGGAAATAACTTCCGTTCAAAACTGGAGAGAAGCTTTCTGAGAAACTGCTCTGTGTTCCGTTAATTCATCTCACAGAGTTACATCTTTCCCCTCAAGAAGCCTTTCGCTAAGTCTCTTCTTGTGTAATTGGCAAAGGGATATTTGGAAGCTCATAGAGGGCTATGGTGATAAAGGAAATATCTTCCGTTCAAAACTGGAAAGAAGCTTTCTGAGAAACTGCTCTGTGTTCTGTTAATTCATTTCACAGAGTTACATCTTTCCCTTTAAGAAGCCTTTCGCTAAGGCTGTTCTTGTGGAATTGGTAAAGGGATATTTGGAAGCCCATAGAGGGCTATGGTGACAAAAGAAATATCTTCCGTCCAAAACTGGAAAGAAGCATTCTGAGAAAATGCTCTGTGTTCTGTTAATTCATCTCACAGAGTTACATCTTTCCCTTCAAGAAGCCTTTCGCTAAGGCTGTTCTTGTGGAATTGGCAAAGGGATATTTGGAAGCCCATAGAGGGCTATGGTGAAAAAGGAAATATCTTCCGTTCAAAACTGGAAAGAAGCTTTCTGAGAAACTGCTCTGTGTTCTATTAATTCATCTCACAGAGTTACATATTTCCCTTCAAGAAGCCTTTCGCTAAGGCTGTTCTTGTGGAATTGGCAAAGGGATATTTGGAAGCCCCTAGAGGGCTATGGTGAAAAAGGCAATACCTTCCGTTCAAAACTGGAAAGAAGCTTTCTGAGAAACTGCTCTGTGTTCTGTTAATTCATCTCACAGAGTTACATCTTTGCCTTCAAAAAACCTTTCGCTAAGGCCGTTGTTGTGGAATTAGAAAAGGGATATTTGGAAGCCCGTAGAGAGCTATTGTGAAAAAGGAATTATCTTCCGTTCAAAACTGGAAAGAAGCTTTCTAGAAACTGCTCTGTGTTCTGTTAATTCATCTCACAGAGTTACATCTTTCCCTTCAAGAAGCCTTTCGCTAAGGCTGTTCTTGTGGAATTGGCAAAGGGATATTTGGAAGCCCATAGACGGCTATGGTGAAAAAGGAAATATCTTCCGTTCCAAACTGGAAAGAAGCTTTCTGAGAAACTGCTCTGTGTTGTGTTAATTCATCTCACAGAGTTACATCTTTCCCTTCAAGAAGCCTTTCGCTAAGGCTGTTCTTGTGGAATTGGCAAAGGGATATTTGGAAGCCCATAGAAGGCTATGGTGAAAAAGGAAATATCTTCCGTTCAAAACTGGAAAGAAGCTTTCTGAGAAACTGCTCTGTGTTCTGTTAATTCATCTCACGGAGTTACATCTTTCCCTTCAAGAAGCCTTTCTCTAAGGCTCTTCTTGTGGAATTGGCAAAGGGATATTTGGAAGCCCATAGAGGGCTATGGTGATAAAGGAAATATCTTCCGTTCAAAACTGGAAAGAAGCTTTCTGAGAAACTGCTCTGTGTTCTATTAATTCATCTCACAGAGTTACATCTTTCCCTTCAAGAAGCCGTTCGCTAAGGCTGTTCTTGTGGAATTGGCAAAGGGATATATGGAAGCCCTTAGAGGGCTATGGTGAAAAAGGGAATATCTTGAGTTGAAAGCTGGAAACAAGCTTTCTGAGAAACTGCTCCATGTTCTGTTAATTCATCTCACAGAGTTACATCTTTTCCTTCAAGAAGCCTTTCGCTAAGGATGTTCTTGTGGAATTGGCAAAGTTTTATTTGGAAGCCCATAGAAGGCTATGGTGAAAAAGGAAATATCTTCCGTTCAAAACTGGAAAGAAGCTTTCTGAGAAACTGCTCTGTGTTCTGTTAATTAATCTCACAGAGTTACATCTTTCCCTTCAAGAAGCCTTTCGCTAAGGCTGTTCTTGTGGAATTGGCAAAGGGATGTTTGGAAGCCCATAGAGGGCTACGGTGAAAAAGGAGATATCTTGCGTTCCAAACTGGAAAGAAGCTTTCTGAGAAACTGCTCTGTGTTGTGTTAATTCATCTCACAGAGTTACATGTTTCCCTTCAAGTAGCCTTTCGCTAAGGCTGTTCTTGTGGAATTGGCAAAGGGATATTTGGAAGCCCATAGAGGGCTATGGTGAAAAAGGAAATATCTTCCGTTCAAAACTGGAAAGAAGCTTTCTGAGAAACTGCTCTGTGTTCTGTTAATTCATCTCACAGTGTTACATCTTTCCCTTCAAGAAGCCTTTCTTTAAGGCTGTTCTTTTGGAATTGGCAAAGGGATATTTGGAAGCCCATAGAGGGCTCTGGTGAAAAAGGAAATATCTTGCGTTCAAAACTGGAAAGAAGCTTTCTGAGAAACTGCTCTGTGTTCTGTTAATTCATCTCACAGAGTTACATCTTTCCCTTCAAGAAGCCTGTCGCTAAGGCTGTTCTTGTGGAATTTTCAAAGGGATATTTGGAAGCATATAGACGGCTATGGTGAGAAAGGAAATATCTGCCGTTCCAAATTGGATAGAAGCTTTCTGAGAAACTGCTCTGTGTTGTGTTAATTCATCTCACAGATTTACGTCTTTCCCTTCAAAAAGCCTTTCCATAAGGCCGTTCTTGTGGAATTGGAAAAGGGATATTTGGAAGCCCGTAGAGGGCTATGGTGAAAAAGGATATATCTTCCGTTCAAAACTGGAAAGAAGCTTTCTGAGAAACTGCTCTGTGTTCTGTTAATTCATCTCACAGAGTTACATCTTTCCCTTCAAGAAGCCTTTCGCTAAGGCTGTTCTTGTGGAATTGGCAAAGGGATATTTGGAAGCCCATAGAGGGCTATGGTGAAAAAAGGAAATATCTTCCGTTCAAAACTGGAAAGAAGCTTTCTGAGAAACTGCTCTGTGTTGTGTTAATTCATCTCACAGAGTTACATCTTTCCCTTCAAGAAGCCTTTCGCTAAGGCTGTTTTTGTGGAATTGGCAAAGGGATATTTGGAAGCCCATAGAGGGCTATGGTGAAAAAGGAAATATCTTCCGTTCCAAACTGGAAAGAAGCTTTCTGAGAAACTGCTCTGTGTTCTGTTAATTCATCTCACAGAGTTACATCTTTCCCTTCAAGAAGCCTTTCGCTAAGGCTGCTCTTGTGGAATTGGCAAAGGGATATTTGGAAGCCCATAGAGGGCTATGATGAAAAAGGAAATATCTTCCGTTCAAAACTGGAAAGAAGCTTTCTGAGAAACTGCTCTGTGTTCCGTTAATTCATCTCACAGAGTTACATCTTTCCCTTCAAGAAGCCTTTCGCTAAGGCTCTTCTTGTGGAATTGGCAAAGGGATATTTGGAAGCCCATAGAGGGCTATGGTGAAAAAGGAAATATCTTGCGTTCCAAACTGGAAAGAAGCTTTCTGAGAAACTGCTCTGTGTTCTGTGAACTCATCTCACAGAGTTACATCTTTCCCTTCAAGAAGCCTTTCGCTAAGGCTGTTCTTGTGGAATTGGCAAAGGGATATTTGGAAGCCCATAGACGGCTATGGTGAAAAAGGAAATATCTGCCTTTCCAAACTGGAATGAAGGTTTCTGAGAAACTGCTCTGTGTTGTGTTAATTCATCTCACAGAGTTACATCTTTCCCTTCAAGAAGCCTTTCGCTAAGGCTGTTCTTGTGGAATTGGCAAAGCGATATTTGGAAGCCCATAGATGGCTATGGTGAAAA
Source organism: Chlorocebus sabaeus (assembly GCF_047675955.1). Classification (NCBI taxonomy): domain Eukaryota; kingdom Metazoa; phylum Chordata; class Mammalia; order Primates; family Cercopithecidae; genus Chlorocebus; species Chlorocebus sabaeus. Next base: position 96,008 of record NW_027327531.1, on the reverse strand, counting down.
AGGAAATATCTTCCGTTCAAAACTGGAAAGAAGCTTTCTGAGAAACTGCTCTGTGTTCTGTTAATTCATCTCAAAGAGTTACATCTTTCCCTTCAAGAAGCCTTTCGCTAAGGCTCTTCTTGTGGAATTGGCAAAGGGATATTTGGAAGCCCATAGAGGGCTATGGTGATAAAGGAAATATCTTCCGTTCAAAACTGGAAAGAAGCTTTCTGAGAAACTGCTCTGTGTTCTGTTAATTCATCTCACAGAGTTATATCTTTCCCTTCAAGAAGCCGTTCGCTAAGGCTGTTCTTGTGGAATTGGCAAAGGGATATTTGGAATCCCATAGATGGCTATGGTGAAAAAGGAAATATCTTCCGTTCAAAACTGGAAAGAAGGTTTCTGAGAAACTGCTCTGTGTTCTGTTAATTCATCTCACAGAGTTACATCTTTCCCTTCAAGAAGCCTTTCGCTAAGGCTGTTCTTGTGGAATTGGCAAAGGGATATTTGGAAGCCCATAGAGGGCTATGGTGAAAAAGGAAATATCTTCCGTTCCAAACTGGAAAGAAGCTTTCTGAGAAACTGCTCTGTGTTCTGTTAATTCATCTCACAGTGTTACATCTTTCCCTTCAAGAAGCCTTTCGCTAAGGCTGTTCTTGTGGAATTGGCAAAGGGATATTTGGAAGCCCATAGAGGGCTACGGTGAAAAAGGAAATATCTTGCGTTCAAAACTGGAAAGAAGCTTTCTGAGAAACTGCTCTGTGTTCTGTTAATTCATCTCACAGAGTTACATCTTTCCCTTCAAGAAGCCTTTCGCTAAGGCTGTTCTTGGGGAATTGGCAAAGGGATATTTGGAAGCCCATAGACGGCTATGGTGAAAAAGGAAATATCTGCCTTTCCAAACTGGAATGAAGGTTTCTGAGAAACTGCTCTCTGTTGTGTTAATTCATCTCACAGAGTTACATCTTTCCCTTCAAGAAGCCTTTCGCTAAGGCAGTTCTTGTGGAATTGGCAAAGTGATATTTTTGAATCCCATAGATGGCTATGGTTAAAAAGGAAATATCTTCCGTTCAAAACTGGAAAGAAGCTTTCTGAGAAACTGCTCTGTGTTCTGTTAATTCATCTCACAGAGTTACATCTTTCCCTTCAAGAAGCCTTTCGCTAAGGCTCTTCTTGTGGAATTCGCAAAGGGATATTTGGAAGCCCATAGAGGGCTATGGTGATAAAGGAAATATCTTCCGTTCAAAACTGGAAAGAAGCTTTCTGAGAAACTGCTCTGTGTTCTGTTAATTCATCTCACAGAGTTACATCTTTCCCTTCAAGAAGCCGTTCGCTAAGGCTGTTCTTGTGGAATTGGCAAAGGGATATTTGGAAGCCCATAGAGGGCTATGGTGAAAAAGGGAATATCTTCCGTTGAAAGCTGGAAACAAGCTTTCTGAGAAACTGCTCTGTGTTCTGTTAATTCATCTCACAGAGTTACATCTTTCCCTTCAAGAAGCCTTTCGCTAAGGCTGTTCTTGTGGAATTGGCAAAGGGATATTTGGAAGCCCATAGAGGGCTATGGTGACAAAAGAAATATCTTCCGTTCAAAACTGGAAAGAAGCTTTCTGAGAAAATGCTCTGTGTTCTGTTAATTCATCTCACAGAGTTACATCTTTCCCTTCAAGAAGCCTTTCGCTAAGGCTGTTCTTGTGGAATTGGCAAAGGGATATTTGGAAGCCCATAGAGGGCTATGGTGAAAAAGGAAATATCTTCCGTTCAAAACTGGAAAGAAGCTTTCTGAGAAACTGCTCTGTGTGCTGTTAATTCATCTCACAGTGTTACATCTTTCCCTTCAAGAAGCCTTTCGCTATGGCTGTTCTTGTGGAATTGTCAAAGGGATATTTTGAAGCCCATAGAGGGCTATGGTGACAAAAGAAATATCTTCCGTTCAAAACTGGAAAGAAGCTTTCTGAGAAACTGCTCTGTGTTGTATTAATTCATCTCACAGAGTTACATCTTTCCCTTCAAGAAGCCTTTCGCTAAGGCTGTTCTTGTGGAATTGGCAAAGGGATATTTGGAAGCCCCTAGAGGGCTATGGTGAAAAAGGCAATATCTTCCGTTCAAAACCGGAAAGAAGCTTTCTGAGAAACTGCTCTGTGTTCTGTTAATTCATCTCACAGAGTTACATCTTTCCCTTCAAGAAGCCTTTCGCTAAGGCTGTTCTTGTGGAATTGGCAAAGGGATATTTGGAAGCCCATAGAGGGCTATGGTGAAAAAGGAAATATCTTCCGTTCCAAACTGGAAAGAAGCTTTCTGAGAAACTGCTCTGTGTTGTGTTAATTCATCTCACAGAGTTACATCTTTCCCTTCAAGAAGCCTTTCGCTAAGGCTGTTCTTGTGGAATTGGCAAAGGGATATTTGGAAGCCCATAGAGGGCTATGGTGAAAAAGGAAATATCTGCCGTTCCAAACTGGAAAGAAGCTTTCTGAGAAACTGCTCTGTGTTGTGTTAATTCATCTCACAGAGTTACATCTTTCCGTTCAAGAAGCCTTTCGCTAAGGCTGTTCTTGTGGAATTGGCAAAGCGATATTTGGAAGCCCATAGATGGCTATGGTGAAAAAGGAAATATCTTCCGTTCAAAACTGGAAAGAAGCTTTCTGAGAAACTGCTCTGTGTTCTGCTAATTCATCTCAAAGAGTTACATCTTTCCCTTCAAGAAGCCTTTCGCTAAGGCTCTTCTTGTGGAATTGGCAAAGGGATATTTGGAAGCCCATAGAGGGCTATGGTGAAAAAGGGAATATCTTCCGTTGAAAGCTGGAAACAAGCTTTCTGAGAAACTGCTCTGTGTTCTGTGAATTCATCGCACAGAGTTACATCTTTCCCTTCAAGAAGCCTTTCGCTAAGGCTGTTCTTGTGGAATTGGCAAAGGGATATTTGGAAGCCCATAGAGGGCTACGGTGAAAAAGGAAATATCTTGCGTTCAAAACTGGAAAGAAGCTTTCTGAGAAACTGCTCTGTGTTCTGTTAATTCATCTCACAGAGCTACATCTTTCCCTTCAAGAAGCCTTTCGCTAAGGCTGTTCTTGTGGAATTGGCAAAGGGATATTTGGAAGCCCATAGACGGCAATGATGAAAAAGGAAATATCTGCCGTTCCAATCTGGAAAGAAGCTTTCTGAGAAACTGCTCTGTGTTGTGTTAATTCATCTCACAGAGTTACATCTTTCCCTTCAAGAATCCGTTCCCTAAGGCTGTTCTTGTGGAATTGGCAAAGGGATATTTGGAAGCCCATAGAGGGCTATGGTGAAAAAGGAAATATCTTCCGTTCAAAACTGGAAAGAAGCTTTTTGAGAAACTGCTCTGTGTTCTGTTAATTCATCTCACAGAGTTACATCTTTCCCTTCAAGAAACCTTTCGCTAAGGCTGTTCGTGTGGAATTGGCAACGGGATATTTGGAAGCCCATAGAGGGCTACGGTGATAAAGGAAATTTCTTCCGTTCAAAACTGGAAAGAAGCTTTCTGAGAAACTGCTCTGTGTTCTGTTAATTCATCTCACAGAGTTACATCTTTCCCTTCAAGAAGCCTTTCGCTAAGGCTGTTCTTCTGGAATTGGCAAAGGTTTATTTGGAAGCCCATAGAAGGCTATGGTGAAAAAGGAAATATCTTCCGTTTAAAACTGGAAAGAAGCTTTCTGAGAAACTGCTCTGTGTTCTGTTAATTCATCTCACAGAGTTACATCTTTCCCTTCAAGAAGCCTTTCGCTAAGGCTGTTCTTGTGGAATTGGAAAAGGGATATTTGGAAGCCCATAGAGGTCTATGGTGAAAAAGAAAATATCTTCTGTTCAAAACTGGAAAGAATCTTTCTGAGAAACTGCTCTGTGTTCTGTTAATTTATCTCACAGAGTTACATCTTTCCCTTCAAGAAGACTTTCGCTAAGGCTGTTCTTGTGGAATTGGCAAAGGTATAGTTGGAAGCCCATAGAGGGCTATGGTGAAAAAGGAAATAACTTCCGTTCAAAACTGGAGAGAAGCTTTCTGAGAAACTGCTCTGTGTTCCGTTAATTCATCTCACAGAGTTACATCTTTCCCCTCAAGAAGCCTTTCGCTAAGTCTCTTCTTGTGTAATTGGCAAAGGGATATTTGGAAGCTCATAGAGGGCTATGGTGATAAAGGAAATATCTTCCGTTCAAAACTGGAAAGAAGCTTTCTGAGAAACTGCTCTGTGTTCTGTTAATTCATCTCACAGAGTTATATCTTTCCCTTCAAGAAGCCGTTCGCTAAGGCTGTTCTTGTGGAATTGGCAAAGGGATATTTGGAATCCCATAGATGGCTATGGTGAAAAAGGAAATATCTTCCGTTCAAAACTGGAAAGAAGGTTTCTGAGAAACTGCTCTGTGTTCTGTTAATTCATCTCACAGAGTTACATCTTTCCCTTCAAGAAGCCTTTCGCTAAGGCTGTTCTTGTGGAATTGGCAAAGGGATATTTGGAAGCCCATAGAGGGCTATGGTGAAAAAGGAAATATCTTCCGTTCCAAACTGGAAAGAAGCTTTCTGAGAAACTGCTCTGTGTTCTGTTAATTCATCTCACAGTGTTACATCTTTCCCTTCAAGAAGCCTTTCGCTAAGGCTGTTCTTGTGGAATTGGCAAAGGGATATTTGGAAGCCCATAGAGGGCTACGGTGAAAAAGGAAATATCTTGCGTTCAAAACTGGAAAGAAGCTTTCTGAGAAACTGCTCTGTGTTCTGTTAATTCATCTCACAGAGTTACATCTTTCCCTTCAAGAAGCCTTTCGCTAAGGCTGTTCTTGGGGAATTGGCAAAGGGATATTTGGAAGCCCATAGACGGCTATGGTGAAAAAGGAAATATCTGCCTTTCCAAACTGGAATGAAGGTTTCTGAGAAACTGCTCTCTGTTGTGTTAATTCATCTCACAGAGTTACATCTTTCCCTTCAAGAAGCCTTTCACTAAGGCTGTTCTTGTGGAATTGGCAAAGTGATATTTTTGAATACCATAGATGGCTATGGTTAAAAAGGAAATATCTTCCGTTCAAAACTGGAAAGAAGCTTTCTGAGAAACTGCTCTGTGTGCTGTTAATTCATCTCACAGTGTTACATCTTTCCCTTCAAGAAGCCTTTCGCTATGGCTGTTCTTGTGGAATTGTCAAAGGGATATTTTGAAGCCCATAGAGGGCTATGGTGACAAAAGAAATATCTTCCGTTCAAAACTGGAAAGAAGCTTTCTGAGAAACTGCTCTGTGTTGTATTAATTCATCTCACAGAGTTACATCTTTCCCTTCAAGAAGCCTTTCGCTAAGGCTGTTCTTGTGGAATTGGCAAAGGGATATTTGGAAGCCCCTAGAGGGCTATGGTGAAAAAGGCAATATCTTCCGTTCAAAACCGGAAAGAAGCTTTCTGAGAAACTGCTCTGTGTTCTGTTAATTCATCTCACAGAGTTACATCTTTCCGTTCAAGAAGCCTTTCGCTAAGGTTGTTCTTGTGGAATTGGCAAAGCGATATTTGGAAGCCCATAGATGGCTATGGTGAAAAAGGAAATATCTTCCGTTCAAAACTGGAAAGAAGCTTTCTGAGAAACTGCTCTGTGTTCTGTTAATTCATCTCAAAGAGTTACATCTTTCCCTTCAAGAAGCCTTTCGCTGAGGCTCTTCTTGTGGAATTGGCAAAGGGATATTTGGAAGCCCATAGAGGGCTATGGTGAAAAAGGGAATATCTTCCGTTGAAAGCTGGAAACAAGCTTTCTGAGAAACTGCTCTGTGTTCTGTGAATTCATCGCACAGAGTTACATCTTTCCCTTCAAGAAGCCTTTCGCTAAGGCTGTTCTTGTGGAATTGGCAAAGGGATATTTGGAAGCCCATAGAGGGCTACGGTGAAAAAGGAAATATCCTGCGTTCAAAACTGGAAAGAAGCTTTCTGAGAAACTGCTCTGTGTTCTGTTAATTCATCTCACAGAGCTACATCTTTCCCTTCAAGAAGCCTTTCGCTAAGGCTGTTCTTGTGGAATTGGCAAAGGGATATTTGGAAGCCCATAGACGGCAATGATGAAAAAGGAAATATCTGCCGTTCCAATCTGGAAAGAAGCTTTCTGAGAAACTGCTCTGTGTTGTGTTAATTCATCTCACAGAGTTACATCTTTCCCTTCAAGAATCCGTTCCCTAAGGCTGTTCTTGTGGAATTGGCAAAGGGATATTTGGAAGCCCATAGAGGGCTATGGTGAAAAAGGAAATATCTTCCGTTCAAAACTGGAAAGAAGCTTTTTGAGAAACTGCTCTGTGTTCTGTTAATTCATCTCACAGAGTTACATCTTTCCCTTCAAGAAACCTTTCGCTAAGGCTGTTCGTGTGGAATTGGCAACGGGATATTTGGAAGCCCATAGAGGGCTACGGTGATAAAGGAAATTTCTTCCGTTCAAAACTGGAAAGAAGCTTTCTGAGAAACTGCTCTGTGTTCTGTTAATTCATCTCACAGAGTTACATCTTTCCCTTCAAGAAGCCTTTCGCTAAGGCTGTTCTTCTGGAATTGGCAAAGGTTTATTTGGAAGCCCATAGAAGGCTATGGTGAAAAAGGAAATATCTTCCGTTTAAAACTGGAAAGAAGCTTTCTGAGAAACTGCTCTGTGTTCTGTTAATTCATCTCACAGAGTTACATCTTTCCCTTCAAGAAGCCTTTCGCTAAGGCTGTTCTTGTGGAATTGGAAAAGGGATATTTGGAAGCCCATAGAGGTCTATGGTGAAAAAGAAAATATCTTCTGTTCAAAACTGGAAAGAATCTTTCTGAGAAACTGCTCTGTGTTCTGTTAATTTATCTCACAGAGTTACATCTTTCCCTTCAAGAAGACTTTCGCTAAGGCTGTTCTTGTGGAATTGGCAAAGGTATAGTTGGAAGCCCATAGAGGGCTATGGTGAAAAAGGAAATAACTTCCGTTCAAAACTGGAGAGAAGCTTTCTGAGAAACTGCTCTGTGTTCCGTTAATTCATCTCACAGAGTTACATCTTTCCCCTCAAGAAGCCTTTCGCTAAGTCTCTTCTTGTGTAATTGGCAAAGGGATATTTGGAAGCTCATAGAGGGCTATGGTGATAAAGGAAATATCTTCCGTTCAAAACTGGAAAGAAGCTTTCTGAGAAACTGCTCTGTGTTCTGTTAATTCATTTCACAGAGTTACATCTTTCCCTTCAAGAAGCCTTTCGCTAAGGCTGTTCTTGTGGAATTGGTAAAGGGATATTTGGAAGCCCATAGAGGGCTATGGTGACAAAAGAAATATCTTCCGTCCAAAACTGGAAAGAAGCATTCTGAGAAAATGCTCTGTGTTCTGTTAATTCATCTCACAGAGTTACATCTTTCCCTTCAAGAAGCCTTTCGCTAAGGCTGTTCTTGTGGAATTGGCAAAGGGATATTTGGAAGCCCATAGAGGGCTATGGTGAAAAAGGAAATATCTTCCGTTCAAAACTGGAAAGAAGCTTTCTGAGAAACTGCTCTGTGTTCTATTAATTCATCTCACAGAGTTACATATTTCCCTTCAAGAAGCCTTTCGCTAAGGCTGTTCTTGTGGAATTGGCAAAGGGATATTTGGAAGCCCCTAGAGGGCTATGGTGAAAAAGGCAATACCTTCCGTTCAAAACTGGAAAGAAGCTTTCTGAGAAACTGCTCTGTGTTCTGTTAATTCATCTCACAGAGTTACATCTTTGCCTTCAAAAAACCTTTCGCTAAGGCCGTTGTTGTGGAATTGGAAAAGGGATATTTGGAAGCCCGTAGAGAGCTATTGTGAAAAAGGAATTATCTTCCGTTCAAAACTGGAAAGAAGCTTTCTAGAAACTGCTCTGTGTTCTGTTAATTCATCTCACAGAGTTACATCTTTCCCTTCAAGAAGCCTTTCGCTAAGGCTGTTCTTGTGGAATTGGCAAAGGGATATTTGGAAGCCCATAGACGGCTATGGTGAAAAAGGAAATATCTTCCGTTCCAAACTGGAAAGAAGCTTTCTGAGAAACTGCTCTGTGTTGTGTTAATTCATCTCACAGAGTTACATCTTTCCCTTCAAGAAGCCTTTCGCTAAGGCTGTTCTTGTGGAATTGGCAAAGGGATATTTGGAAGCCCATAGAAGGTTATGGTGAAAAAGGAAATATCTTCCGTTCAAAACTGGAAAGAAGCTTTCTGAGAAACTGCTCTGTGTTCTGTTAATTCATCTCACGGAGTTACATCTTTCCCTTCAAGAAGCCTTTCGCTAAGGCTGTTCTTGTGGAATTGGCAAAGGGATATTTGGAAGCCCATAGAGGGCTATGGTGATAAAGGAAATATCTTGCGTTCAAAACTGGAAAGAAGCTTTCTGAGAAACTGCTCTGTGTTCTGTTAATTCATCTCACAGAGTTACATCTTTCCCTTCAAGAAGCCTGTCGCTAAGGCTGTTCTTGTGGAATTTTCAAAGGGATATTTGGAAGCATATAGACGGCTATGGTGAGAAAGGAAATATCTGCCGTTCCAAATTGGAAAGAAGCTTTCTGAGAAACTGCTCTGTGTTGTGTTAATACATCTCACAGATTTACGTCTTTCCCTTCAAAAAGCCTTTCCATAAGGCCGTTCTTGTGGAATTGGAAAAGGGATATTTGGAAGCCCGTAGACGGCTATGGTGAAAAATGATATATCTTCCGTTCAAAACTGGAAAGAAGCTTTCTGAGAAACTGCTCTGTGTTCTGTTAATTCATCTCACAGAGTTACATCTTTCCCTTCAAGAAGCCTTTCGCTAAGGCTGTTCTTGTGGAATTGGCAAAGGGATATTTGGAAGCCCATAGAGGGCTATGGTGAAAAAAGGAAATATCTTCCGTTCAAAACTGGAAAGAAGCTTTCTGAGAAACTGCCCTGTGTTCTGTTAATTCATCTCACAGAGTTACATCTTTCCCTTCAAGAAGCCTTTCGCTAAGGCTGTTTTTGTGGAATTGGCAAAGGGATATTTGGAAGCCCATAGAGGGCTATGGTGAAAAAGGAAATATCTGCCGTTCCAAACTGGAAAGAAGCTTTCTGAGAAACTGCTCTGTGTTCTGTTAACTCATCTCACAGTGTTACATCTTTCCCTTCAAGTAGCCTTTCGCTAAGGCTGCTCTTGTGGAATTGGCAAAGGGATATTTGGAAGCCCATAGAGGGCTATGATGAAAAAGGAAATATCTTCCGTTCAAAACTGGAAAGAAGCTTTCTGAGAAACTGCTCTGTGTTCCGTTAATTCATCTCACAGAGTTACATCTTTCCCTTCAAGAAGCCTTTCGCTAAGGCTCTTCTTGTGGAATTGGCAAAGGGATATTTGGAAGCCCATAGAGGGCTATGGTGAAAAAGGAAATATCTTGCGTTCCAAACTGGAAAGAAGCTTTCTGAGAAACTGCTCTGTGTTCTGTTAATTCATCTCACAGAGTTACATCTTTCCCTTCAAGAAGCCTTTCGCTAAGGCTGTTCTTGTGGAATTGGCAAAGGGATATTTGGAAGCCCATAGACGGCTACGGTGAAAAAGGAAATATCTTGCGTTCAAAACTGGAAAGAAGCTTTCTGAGAAACTGCTCTGTGTTCTGTTAATTCATCTCACAGAGTTACATCTTTCCCTTCAAGAAGCCTTTCGCTAAGGCTGTTCTTGTGGAATTGGCAAAGGGATTTTGGGAAGCCCATAGAGGGCTATGGTGAAAAAGGAAATATCTGCCGTTCCAAACTGGAAAGAAGCTTTCTGAGAAACTGCTCTGTGTTGTGTTAATTCATCTCACAGAGTTACATCTTTCCCTTCAAGAAGCCTTTCGCTAAGGCTGTTCTTGTGGAATTGGCAAAGCGATATTTGGAAGCCCATAGATGGCTATGGTGAAAAAGGAAATATCTTCCGTTCAAAACTGGAAAGAAGCTTTCTGAGAAACTGCTCTGTGTTCTGTTAATTCATCTCAAGGAGTTACATCTTTCCCTTCAAGAAGCCTTTCGCTAAGGCTCTTCTTGTGGAATTGGCAAAGGGATATTTGGAAGCCCATAGAGGGCTATGGTGATAAAGGAAATATCTTCCGTTCAAAACTGGAAAGAAGCTTTCTGAGAAACTGCTCTGTGTTCTGATAATTCATCTCACAGAGTTACATCTTTCCCTTCAAGAAGCCTTTCGCTAAGGCTGTTCTTGTGGAATTGGCAAAGGGATATTTGGAAGCCCATAGAGGGCTATGGTGAAAAAGGGAATATCTTCCGTTGAAAGCTGGAAACAAGCTTTCTGAGAAACTGCTCTGTGTTCTGTTAATTCATCTCACAGAGTTACATCTTTCCCTTCAAGAAGCCTTTCGCTAAGGCTGTTCTTGTGGAATTGGCAAAGGGATATTTGGAAGCCCATAGAGGGCTATGGTGACAAAAGAAATATCTTCCGTTCAAAACTGGAAAGAAGCTTTCTGAGAAAATGCTCTGTGTTCTGTTAATTCATCTCACAGAGTTACATCTTTCCCTTCAAGAAGCCTTTCGCTAAGGCTGTTCTTGTGGAATTGGCAAAGGGATATTTGGAAGCCCATAGAGGGCTATGGTGAAAAAGGAAATATCTTCCGTTCAAAACTGGAAAGAAGCTTTCTGAGAAACTGCTCTGTGTGCTGTTAATTCATCTCACAGTGTTACATCTTTCCCTTCAAGAAGCCTTTCGCTATGGCTGTTCTTGTGGAATTGTCAAAGGGATATTTTGAAGCCCATAGAGGGCTATGGTGACAAAAGAAATATCTTCCGTTCAAAACTGGAAAGAAGCTTTCTGAGAAACTGCTCTGTGTTCTGTTAATTCATCTCACAGAGTTACATCTTTCCCTTCAAGAAGCCTTTCGCTAAGGCTGTTCTTGTGGAATTGGCAAAGGGATATTTGGAAGCCCCTAGAGGGCTATGGTGAAAAAGGCAATATCTTCCGTTCAAAACCGGAAAGAAGCTTTCTGAGAAACTGCTCTGTGTTGTGTTAATTCATCTCACAGAGTTACATCTTTCCCTTCAAGAAGCCTTTCGCTAAGGCTGTTCTTGTGGAATTGGCAAAGGGATATTTGGAAGCCCCTAGAGGGCTATGGTGAAAAAGGCAATATCTTCCGTTCAAAACCGGAAAGAAGCTTTCTGAGAAACTGCTCTGTGTTCTGTTAATTCATCTCACAGAGTTACATCTTTCCCTTCAAGAAGCCTTTCGCTAAGGCTGTTCTTGTGGAATTGGCAAAGGGATATTTGGAAGCCCATAGAGGGCTATGGTGAAAAAGGAAATATCTTCCGTTCCAAACTGGAAAGAAGCTTTCTGAGAAACTACTCTGTGTTGTGTTAATTCATCTCACAGAGTTACATCTTTCCCTTCAAGAAGCCTTTCGCTAAGGCTGTTCTTGTGGAATTGGCAAAGGTATAGTTGGAAGCCCATAGAGGGCTATGGTGAAAAAGGAAATAACTTCCGTTCAAAACTGGAGAGAAGCTTTCTGAGAAACTGCTCTGTGTTCCGTTAATTCATCTCACAGAGTTACATCTTTCCCCTCAAGAAGCCTTTCGCTAAGTCTCTTCTTGTGTAATTGGCAAAGGGATATTTGGAAGCTCATAGAGGGCTATGGTGATAAAGGAAATATCTTCCGTTCAAAACTGGAAAGAAGCTTTCTGAGAAACTGCTCTGTGTTCTGTTAATTCATTTCACAGAGTTACATCTTTCCCTTCAAGAAGCCTTTCGCTAAGGCTGTTCTTGTGGAATTGGTAAAGGGATATTTGGAAGCCCATAGAGGGCTATGGTGACAAAAGAAATATCTTCCGTCCAAAACTGGAAAGAAGCATTCTGAGAAAATGCTCTGTGTTCTGTTAATTCATCTCACAGAGTTACATCTTTCCCTTCAAGAAGCCTTTCGCTAAGGCTGTTCTTGTGGAATTGGCAAAGGGATATTTGGAAGCCCATAGAGGGCTATGGTGAAAAAGGAAATATCTTCCGTTCAAAACTGGAAAGAAGCTTTCTGAGAAACTGCTCTGTGTTCTATTAATTCATCTCACAGAGTTACATATTTCCCTTCAAGAAGCCTTTCGCTAAGGCTGTTCTTGTGGAATTGGCAAAGGGATATTTGGAAGCCCCTAGAGGGCTATGGTGAAAAAGGCAATACCTTCCGTTCAAAACTGGAAAGAAGCTTTCTGAGAAACTGCTCTGTGTTCTGTTAATTCATCTCACAGAGTTACATCTTTGCCTTCAAAAAACCTTTCGCTAAGGCCGTTGTTGTGGAATTGGAAAAGGGATATTTGGAAGCCCGTAGAGAGCTATTGTGAAAAAGGAATTATCTTCCGTTCAAAACTGGAAAGAAGCTTTCTAGAAACTGCTCTGTGTTCTGTTAATTCATCTCACAGAGTTACATCTTTCCCTTCAAGAAGCCTTTCGCTAAGGCTGTTCTTGTGGAATTGGCAAAGGGATATTTGGAAGCCCATAGACGGCTATGGTGAAAAAGGAAATATCTTCCGTTCCAAACTGGAAAGAAGCTTTCTGAGAAACTGCTCTGTGTTCTGTTAATTCATCTCACAGAGTTACATCTTTCCCTTCAAGAAGCCTGTCGCTAAGGCTGTTCTTGTGGAATTTTCAAAGGGATATTTGGAAGCATATAGACGGCTATGGTGAGAAAGGAAATATCTGCCGTTCCAAATTGGAAAGAAGCTTTCTGAGAAACTGCTCTGTGTTGTGTTAATTCATCTCACAGATTTACGTCTTTCCCTTCAAAAAGCCTTTCCATAAGGCCGTTCTTGTGGAATTGGAAAAGGGATATCTGGAAGCCCGTAGAGGGCTATGGTGAAAAAGGATATATCTTCCGTTCAAAACTGGAAAGAAGCTTTCTGAGAAACTGCTCTGTGTTCTGTTAATTCATCTCACAGAGTTACATCTTTCCCTTCAAGAAGCCTTTCGCTAAGGCTGTTCTTGTGGAATTGGCAAAGGGATATTTGGAAGCCCATAGAGGGCTATGGTGAAAAAAGGAAATATCTTCCGTTCAAAACTGGAAAGAAGCTTTCTGAGAAACTGCTCTGTGTTGTGTTAATTCATCTCACAGAGTTACATCTTTCCCTTCAAGAAGCCTTTCGCTAAGGCTGTTTTTGTGGAATTGGCAAAGGGATATTTGGAAGCCCATAGAGGGCTATGGTGAAAAATAAAATATCTGCCGTTCCAAACTGGAAAGAAGCTTTCTGAGAAACTGCTCTGTGTTCTGTTAATTCATCTCACGGAGTTACATCTTTCCCTTCAAGAAGCCTTTCGCTAAGGCTGCTCTTGTGGAATTGGCAAAGGGATATTTGGAAGCCCATAGAGGGCTATGATGAAAAAGGAAATATCTTCCGTTCAAAACTGGAAAGAAGCTTTCTGAGAAACTGCTCTGTGTTCCGTTAATTCATCTAACAGAGTTACATCTTTCCCTTCAAGAAGCCTTTCGCTAAGGCTCTTCTTGTGTAATTGGCAAAGGGATATTTGGAAGCCCATAGAGGGCTATGGTGAAAAAGGAAATATCTTGCGTTCCAAACTGGAAAGAAGCTTTCTGAGAAACTGCTCTGTGTTCTGTGAATTCATCTCACAGAGTTACATCTTTCCCTTCAAGAAGCCTTTCGCTAAGGCTGTTCTTGTGGAATTGGCAAAGGGATATTTGGAAGCCCATAGACGGCTACGGTGAAAAAGGAAATATCTTGCGTTCAAAACTGGAAAGAAGCTTTCTGAGAAACTGCTCTGTGTTCTGTTAATTCATCTCACAGAGTTACATCTTTCCCTTCAAGAAGCCTGTCGCTAAGGCTGTTCTTGTGGAATTGGCAAAGGGATATTTGGAAGCCCATAGACGGCTATGGTGAAAAAGGCAATACCTTCCGTTCCAAACTGGAAAGAAGCTTTCTGAGAAACTGCTCTGTGTTGTGTTAATACATCTCACAGATTTACGTCTTTCCCTTCAAAAAGCCTTTCCATAAGGCCGTTCTTGTGGAATTGGAAAAGGGATATTTGGAAGCCCGTAGACGGCTATGGTGAAAAATGATATATCTTCCGTTCAAAACTGGAAAGAAGCTTTCTGAGAAACTGCTCTGTGTTCTGTTAATTCATCTCACAGAGTTACATCTTTCCCTTCAAGAAGCCTTTCGCTAAGGCTGTTCTTGTGGAATTGGCAAAGGGATATTTGGAAGCCCATAGAGGGCTATGGTGAAAAAAGGAAATATCTTCCGTTCAAAACTGGAAAGAAGCTTTCTGAGAAACTGCCCTGTGTTCTGTTAATTCATCTCACAGAGTTACATCTTTCCCTTCAAGAAGCCTTTCGCTAAGGCTGTTTTTGTGGAATTGGCAAAGGGATATTTGGAAGCCCATAGAGGGCTATGGTGAAAAAGGAAATATCTGCCGTTCCAAACTGGAAAGAAGCTTTCTGAGAAACTGCTCTGTGTTCTGTTAACTCATCTCACAGTGTTACATCTTTCCCTTCAAGTAGCCTTTCGCTAAGGCTGCTCTTGTGGAATTGGCAAAGGGATATTTGGAAGCCCATAGAGGGCTATGATGAAAAAGGAAATATCTTCCGTTCAAAACTGGAAAGAAGCTTTCTGAGAAACTGCTCTGTGTTCCGTTAATTCATCTCACAGAGTTACATCTTTCCCTTCAAGAAGCCTTTCGCTAAGGCTCTTCTTGTGGAATTGGCAAAGGGATATTTGGAAGCCCATAGAGGGCTATGGTGAAAAAGGAAATATCTTGCGTTCCAAACTGGAAAGAAGCTTTCTGAGAAACTGCTCTGTGTTCTGTTAATTCATGTCACAGAGTTACATCTTTCCCTTCAAGAAGCCTTTCGCTAAGGCTGTTCTTGTGGAATTGGCAAAGGGATATTTGGAAGCCCATAGACGGCTACGGTGAAAAAGGAAATATCTTGCGTTCAAAACTGGAAAGAAGCTTTCTGAGAAACTGCTCTGTGTTCTGTTAATTCATCTCACAGAGTTACATCTTTCCCTTCAAGAAGCCTTTCGCTAAGGCTGTTCTTGTGGAATTGGCAAAGGGATTTTGGGAAGCCCATAGAGGGCTATGGTGAAAAAGGAAATATCTGCCGTTCCAAACTGGAAAGAAGCTTTCTGAGAAACTGCTCTGTGTTGTGTTAATTCATCTCACAGAGTTACATCTTTCCCTTCAAGAAGCCTTTCGCTAAGGCTGTTCTTGTGGAATTGGCAAAGCGATATTTGGAAGCCCATAGATGGCTATGGTGAAAAAGGAAATATCTTCCGTTCAAAACTGGAAAGAAGCTTTCTGAGAAACTGCTCTGTGTTCTGTTAATTCATCTCAAGGAGTTACATCTTTCCCTTCAAGAAGCCTTTCGCTAAGGCTCTTCTTGTGGAATTGGCAAAGGGATATTTGGAAGCCCATAGAGGGCTATGGTGATAAAGGAAATATCTTCCGTTCAAAACTGGAAAGAAGCTTTCTGAGAAACTGCTCTGTGTTCTGTTAATTCATCTCACAGAGTTATATCTTTCCCTTCAAGAAGCCGTTCGCTAAGGCTGTTCTTGTGGAATTGGCAAAGGGATATTTGGAAGCCCATAGAGGGCTATGGTGAAAAAGGAAATATCTTCCGTTGAAAGCTGGAAACAAGCTTTCTGAGAAACTGCTCTGTGTTCTGATAATTCATCTCACAGAGTTACATATTTCCCTTCAAGAAGCCTTTCGCTAAAGCTGTTCTTGTGGAATTGGCAAAGGGATATTTGGAAGCCCATAGAGGGCTATGGTGACAAAAGTAATATCTTCCGTTCAAAACTGGAAAGAAGCTTTCTGAGAAAACGCTCTGTGTTCTGTTAATTCATCTCACAGAGTTACATCTTTCCTTTCAAGAAGCCTTTCGCTAAGGCTGTTCTTGTGGAATTGGCAAAGGGATATTTGGAAGCCCATAGAGGGCTATGGTGAAAAAGGAAATATCTTCCGTTCAAAACTGGAAAGAAGCTTTCTGAGAAACTGCTCTGTGTTCTGTTAATTCGTCTCACAGAGTTACATCTTTCCCTTCAAGAAGCCTTTCGCTAAGGCTGTTCTTGTGGAATTGGCAAAGGGATATTTGGAAGCCCATAGAGGGCTATGGTGACAAAAGAAATATCTTCCGTTCAAAACTGGAAAGAAGCTTTCTGAGAAACTGCTCTGTGTTCTATTAATTCATCTCACAGAGTTACATCTTTCCCTTCAAGAAGCCTTTCGCTAAGGCTGTTCTTGTGGAATTGGCAAAGGGATATTTGGAAGCCCCTAGAGGGCTATGGTGAAAAAGGCAATATCTTCCGTAATACTGGAAAGAAGCTTTCTGAGAAACTGCTCTGTGTTCTGTTAATTCATCTCACAGAGTTACATCTTTCCCTTCAAAAAAACTTTCGCTAAGGCCGTTCTTGTGTAATTGGAAAAGGGATATTTGGAAGCCCGTAGAGAGCTATTGTGAAAAAGGAATTATCTTCCGTTCAAAACTGGAAAGAAGCTTTCTAGAAACTGCTCTGTGTTCTGTTAATTCATCTCACAGAGTTACATCTTTCCCTTCAAGAAGCCTTTCGCTAAGGCTGTTCTTGTGGAATTGGCAAAGGGATATTTGGAAGCCCATAGAGGGCTAAGGTGAAAAAGGGATTATCTTCCGTTGAAAGCTGGAAACAAGCTTTCTGAGAAACTGCTCTGTGTTCTGTTAATTCATTTCACAGAGTTACATCTTTCCCTTCAAGAAGCCTTTCGCTAAGGCTGTTCTTGTGGAATTGGCAAAGGGATATTTGGAAGCCCATAGAGGGCTATGGTGACAAAAGTAATATCTTCCGTTCAAAACAGGAAAGAAGCTTTCTGAGAAAACGCTCTGTGTTCTGTTAATTCATCTCACAGAGTTACATCTTTCCTTTCAAGAAGCCTTTCGCTAAGGCTGTTCTTGTGGAATTGGCAAAGGGATATTTGGAAGCCCTTAGAGGGCTATGGTGAAAAAGGAAATATCTTCCGTTCAAAACTGGAAAGAAGCTTTCTGAGAAACTGCTCTGTGTTCTGTTAATTCGTCTCACAGAGTTACATCTTTCCCTTCAAGAAGCCTTTCGCTAAGGCTGTTCTTGTGGAATTGGCAAAGGGATATTTGGAAGCCCATAGAGGGCTATGGTGACAAAAGAAATACCTTCCGTTCAAAACTGGAAAGAAGCTTTCTGAGAAACTGCTCTGTGTTCTATTAATTCATCTCACAGAGTTACATCTTTCCCTTCAAGAAGCCTTTCGCTAAGGCTGTTCTTGTGGAATTGGCAAAGGGATATTTGGAAGCCCCTAGAGGGCTATGGTGAAAAAGGCAATATCTTCCGTAAAACTCGAAAGAAGCTTTCTGAGAAACTCCTCTGTGTTCTGTTAATTCATCTCACAGAGTTACATCTTTCCCTTCAAAAAAACTTTCGCTAAGGCCGTTCTTGTGTAATTGGAAAAGGGATATTTGGAAGCCCGTAGAGAGCTATAGTGAAAAAGGAATTATCTTCCGTTCAAAACTGAAAAGAAGCTTTCTAGAAACTGCTCTGTGTTCTGTTAATTCATCTCACAGAGTTACATCTTTCCCTTCAAGAAGCCTTTCGCTAAGGCTGTTCTTGTGGAATTGGCAAAGGGATATTTGGAAGCCCATAGAGGGCTATGGTGAAAAAGGAAATATCTTCTGTTCCAAACTGGAAAGAAGGTATCTGAGAAATTGCTCTGTGTTCTGTTAATTCATCTCACAGAGTTACATCTTTCCCTTCAAGAAGCCTTTCGCTAAGGCTGTTCTTGTGGAATTGGCAAAGGGATATTTGGAAACCCATAGAGGGCTATGGTGAAAAAGGAAATATCTTCCGTTCCAAACTGGAAAGAAGCTTTCTGAGAAACTGCTCTGTGTTCTGTTAATTCATCTCAAAGAGTTACATCTTTCCCTTCAAGAAGCCTTTCGCTAAGGCTCTTCTTGTGGAATTCGCAAAGGGATATTTGGAAGCCCATAGAGGGCTATGGTGATAAAGGAAATATCTTCCGTTCAAAACTGGAAAGAAGCTTTCTGAGAAACTGCTCTGTGTTCTGTTAATTCATCTCACAGAGTTACATCTTTCCCTTCAAGAAGCCGTTCGCTAAGGCTGTTCTTGTGGAATTGGCAAAGGGATATTTGGAAGCCCATAGAGGGCTATGGTGAAAAAGGGAATATCTTCCGTGGAAAGCTGGAAACAAGCTTTCTGAGAAACTGCTCTGTGTTCTCTTAATTCATCTCACAGAGTTACATCTTTCCCTTCAAGAAGCCTTTCGCTAAGGCTGTTCTTGTGGAATTGGCAAAGGGATATTTGGAAGCCCATAGAGGGCTATGGTGACAAAAGAAATATCTTCCGTTCAAAACTGGAAAGAAGCTTTCTGAGAAAATGCTCTGTGTTCTGTTAATTCATCTCACAGAGTTACATCTTTCCCTCCAAGAAGCCTTTCGCTAAGGCTGTTCTTTTGGAATTGGCAAAGGGATATTTGGAAGCCCATAGAGGGCTATGGTGAAAAAGGAAATATCTTCCGTTCAAAACTGGAAAGAAGCTTTCTGAGAAACTGCTCTGTGTTCTGTTAATTCATCTCACAGAGTTACATCTTTCCCTTCAAGAAGCCTTTCGCTAAGGCTGTTCTTGTGGAATTGTCAAAGGGATATTTGGAAGCCCATAGAGGGCTATGGTGACAAAAGAAATATCTTCCGTTCAAAACTGGAAAGAAGCTTTCTGAGAAACTGCTCTGTGTTGTATTAATTCATCTCACAGAGTCACATCTTTCCCTTCAAGAAGCCTTTCGCTAAGGCTGTTCTTGTGGAATTGGCAAAGGGATATTTGGAAGCCCCTAGAGGGCTATGGTGAAAAAGGCAATATCTTCCGTTCCAAACTGGAAAGAAGCTTTCTGAGAAACTGCTCTGTGTTCTGTTAATTCATCTCACAGAGTTACATCTTTCCCTTCAAAAAAACTTTCGCTAAGGCCGTTCTTGTGGAATTGGATAAGGGATATTTGGAAGCCCATAGAGGGCTATGGTGAAAAAGGAAATATCTTCTGTTCCATACTGGAAAGAAGCTTTCTGAGAAACTGCTCTGTGTTCTGTTAATTCATCTCACAGAGTTACATCTTTCCCTTCAAGAAGCCATTCGCTAAGGCTGTTCTTGTGGAATTGGCAAAGGGATATTTGGAAGCCCATAGAGGGCTATGGTGAAAAAGGCAATATCTTCCGTTCCAAACTGGAAAGAAGCTTTCTGAGAAAATGCTCTGTGTTCTGTTAATTCATCTCACAGAGTTACATCTTTCCCTTCAAGAAGCCTTTCGCTAAGGCTGTTCTTGTGGAATTGGCAAAGGGATATTTGGAAGCCCATAGAGGGCTATGGTGAAAAAGGAAATATCTTCCGTTCCAAACTGGAAAGAAGCTTTCTTAGAAACTGCTCTGTGTTGTGTTAATTCATTTCACAGAGTTACATCTTTCCCTTCAAGAAGCCTTTCGCTAAGGCTGTTCTTGTGGAATTGGCAAAGGGATATTTGGAAGCCCATAGAGGGCTATGGTGAAACAGGAAATATATTCCGTTCAAAACTGGAAAGAAGCTTTCTGAGAAACTGCTCTGTGTTCTGTTAATTCATCTCACAGAGTTACATCTTTCCCTTCAAGAAGCCTTTCGCTAAGGCTGTTCTTGTGGAATTGGCAAAGGGATATTTCGAAGCCCATGGAGGGCTATGGTGAAAAAGGAAATATCTTCCGTTCAAAACTGGAAAGAAGCTTTCTGAGAAACTGCTCTGTGTTCTGTTAATTCATCTCACAGAGTTAAATCTTTAACTTCAAGAAGCCTTTCTCTAAGGCTGTTCTTGTGGAATTGGCAAAGGGATATTGGAAGCCCATAGAGGGCTATGGTGAAACAGGAAATATATTCCGTTCAAAACTGGAAAGAAGCTTTCTGAGAAACTGATCTGTGTTCTGTTAATTCATCTCACAGAGTTACATCTTTCCCTTCAAGAAGCCTTTCGCTAAGGCTGTTCTTGTGGAATTGGCAAAGGGATATTTGGAAGCCCATAGAGGGCTATGGTGAAAAAGGAAATAACTTCCGTTCAAAACTGGAAAGAAGCTTTCTGAGAAACTGCTCAGTGTTCTTTTAATTCATCTCACAGAGTTACATCTTTCCCTTCAAGAAGCCGTTCGCTAAGGCTGTTCTTGTGGAATTGGCAAAGGGATATTTGGAAGCCCATAGAGGGCTATGGTGAAAAAGGGAATATCTTCCGTTGAAAGCTGGAAACAAGCTTTCTGAGAAACTGCTCTGTGTTCTGTTAATTCATCTCACAGAGTTACATCTTTCCCTTCAAGAAGCCTTTCGCTAAGGCTGTTCTTGTGGAATTGGCAAAGTGATATTTGGAAGCCCATAGAGGGCTATGGTGACAAAAGAAATATCTTCCGTTCAAAACTGGAAAGAAACTTTCTGAGAAAATGCTCTGTGTTCTGTTAATTCATCTCACAGAGTTACATCTTTCCCTTCAAGAAGCCTTTCGCTAAGGCTGTTCTTGTGGAATTGGCAAAGGGATATTTGGAAGCCCATAGAAGGCTATGGTGAAAAAGGAAATATCTTCCGTTCAAAAATGGAAAGAAGCTTTCTGAGAAACTGCTCTGTTTTCAATTAATTCATCTCACAGAGTTACATTTTCCCTTCAAGAAGCCTTTCGCTAAGGCTGTTCTTGTGGAATTGGCAAAGGGATATTTGGAAGCCCATAGAAGGCTATGGTGAAAAAGGAAATATCTTCCGTTCAAAAATGGAAAGAAGCTTTCTGAGAAACTGCTCTGTGATCCGTTAATTCATCTCACAGAGTAACATCTTTCCCTTCAAAAAGCCTTTCGCTAAGGCCGTTCTTGGGAATTGGAATAGGGATATTTGGAAGCCCGTAGAGGGCTATGGTGAAAAAGGAAATATCTTCCGTTCCAAACTGGAAAGAAGCTTTGTGAGAAACTGCTCTGTGTTCTGTTAATTCATCTCACAGAGTTACATCTTTCCCTTCAAGAAGCCTTTCGCTAAGGCTGTTCTTGTGGAATTGGCAAAGGGATATTTGGAAGCCCATAGAGGGCTATGGTGAAAAAGGAAATATCTTCCATTCAAAACTGGAAAGAAGCTTTCTGAGAAACTGCTCTGTGTTCTGTTAATTCATCTCACAGAGTTACATCTTTCCCTTCAAGAAGCCTTTCGCTAAAGCTGTTCTTGTGGAATTGGCAAAGGGATATTTGGAAGCCCATAGAGGGCTATGGTGAAAAAGGAAATATCTACCGTTCAAAACTGGAAAGAAGCTTTCTGAGAAACTGCTCTGTGTTCTGTTAATTCATCTCACAGAGATACATCTTTCCCTTCAAGAAGCCTTTCGCTAAGGCTGTTCTTGTGGAATTGGCAAAGGGATATTTGGAAGCCCATAGAGGGCTACGGTGAAAAAGGAAATATCTTCCGTTCAAAACTGGAAAGAAGCTTTCTAAGAAACTGCTCTGTGTTCTGTTAATTCATCTCACAGAGTTACATCTTTCCCTTCAAAAAGCCTTTCGCTAAGGCCGTTCTTGTGGAATTGGACCAGGGATATTTGGAAGCCCGTAGAGGGCTATGGTGAAAAAGGAAATATCTTCCGTTCAAGAATGGAAAGAAGCTTTCTGAGAAACTGCTCTGTGTTCTGTTAATTCATCTCACAGAGTTACATCTTTCCCTTCAAGAAGCCTTTCGCTAAGGCTGTTCTTGTGGAATTGGCAAAGGGATATTTGGAAGCCCATAGAGGGCTATGGTGACAAAAGTAATATCTTCCGTTCAAAACCGGAAAGAAGCTTTCTGAGAAAACGCTCTGTGTTCTGTTAATTCATCTCACAGAGTTACATCTTTCCTTTCAAGAAGCCTTTCGCTAAGGCTGTTCTTGTGGAATTGGCAAAGGGATATTTGGAAGCCCATAGAGGGCTATGGTGAAAAAGGAAATATCTTCCGTTCAAAACTGGAAAGAAGCTTTCTGAGAAACTGCTCTGTGTTCTGTTAATTCGTCTCACAGAGTTACATCTTTCCCTTCAAGAAGCCTTTCGCTAAGGCTGTTCTTGTGGAATTGGCAAAGGGATATTTGGAAGCCCATAGAGGGCTATGGTGACAAAAGAAATATCTTCCGTTCAAAACTGGAAAGAAGCTTTCTGAGAAACTGCTCTGTGTTCTATTAATTCATCTCACAGAGTTACATCTTTCCCTTCAAGAAGCCTTTCGCTAAGGCTGTTCTTGTGGAATTGGCAAAGGGATATTTGGAAGCCCCTAGAGGGCTATGTTGAAAAAGGCAATATCTTCCGTAAAACTGGAAAGAAGCTTTCTGAGAAACTCCTCTGTGATCTGTTAATTCATCTCACAGAGTTACATCTTTCCCTTCAAAAAAAGTTTCGCTAAGGCCGTTCTTGTGTAATTGGAAAAGGGATATTTGGAAGCCCGTAGAGAGCTATTGTGAAAAAGGAATTATCTTCCGTTCAAAACTGGAAAGAAGCTTTCTAGAAACTGCTCTGTGTTCTGTTAATTCATCTCACAGAGTTACATCTTTCCCTTCAAGAAGCCTTTCGCTAAGGCTGTTCTTGTGGAATTGGCAAAGGGATATTTGGAAGCCCATAGAGGGCTATGGTGAAAAAGGAAATATCTTCTGTTCCAAACTGGAAAGAAGGTTTCTGAGAAACTGCTCTGTGTTCTGCTAATTCATCTCACAGAGTTACATCTTTCCCTTCAAGAAGCCTTTCGCTAAGGCTGTTCTTGTGGAATTGGCAAAGGGATATTTGGAAGCCCATAGAGGGCTATGGTGAAAAAGGAAATATCTTGCGTTCAAAACTGGAAAGAAGCTTTCTGAGAAACTGCTCTGTGTTCTGTTAATTCATCTCACAGAGTTACATCTTTCCCTTCAAGAAGCCTTTCGCTAAGGCTGTTCTTGTGGCATTGGCAAAGGGATATTAGGAAGCCCATAGGCGGCTATGGTGAAAAAGGAAATATCTGCCGTTCCAAACTGGAGAGAAGGTTTCTGAGAAACTGCTCTCTGTTGTGTTAATTCATCTCACAGAGTTACATCTTTCCCTTCAAGAAGCCTTTCGCTAAGGCTGTTCTTGTGGAATTCGCAAAGGGATATTTGGAAGCCCATAGAGGGCTATGGTGATAAAGGAAACATCTTCCGTTCAAAACTGGAAAGAAGCTTTCTGAGAAACTGCTCTGTGTTCTGTTAATTCATCTCACAGAGTTACATCTTTCCCTTCAAGAAGCCGTTCGCTAAGGCTGTTCTTGTGGAATTGGCAAACGGATATTTGGAAGCCCATAGAGGGCTATGGTGAAAAAGGGAATATCTTCCGTTGAAAGCTGGAAACAAGCTTTGTGAGAAACTGCTCTGTGTTCTGTTAATTCATCTCACAGAGTTACATCTTTCCCTTCAAGAAGCCTTTCGCTAAGGCTGTTCTTGTGGAATTGGCAAAGGGATATTTGGAAGCCCATAGAGGGCTATGGTGACAAAAGAAATATCTTAGGTTCAAAACTGGAAAGAAGCTTTCTGAGAAAATGCTCTGTGTTCTGTTAATTCATCTCACAGAGTTACATCTTTCCCTTCAAAAAAACTTTCGCTAAGGCCGTTCTTGTGGAATTGGAAAAGGGATATTTGGAAGCCCATAGAGGGCTATGGTGAAAAAGGAAATATCTTCTGTTCCAAACTGGAAAGAAGCTTTCTGAGAAACTGCTCTGTGTTCTGTTAATTCATCTCACAGAGTTACATCTTTCCCTTCAAGAAGCCTTTCGCTAAGGCTGTTCTTGTGGAATTGGCAAAAGGATATTTGGAAGCCCATAGAGAGCTATGGTGAAAAAGGCAATATCTTCCGTTCCAAACTGGAAAGAAGCTTTCTGAGAAACTGCTCTGTGTTCTGTTAATTCATCTCACAAACTTACATCTTTCCCTTCAAGAAGCCTTTCGCTAAGGCTGTTCTTGTGGAATTGGCAAAGGGATATTTGGAAGCCCATAGACGGCTATGGTGAAAAAGGAAATATCTTCCGTTCCAAACTGGAAAGAAGCTTTCTGAGAAACTGCTCTGTGTTCTGTTAATTCATCTCACAGAGTTACATCTTTCCCTTGAAGAAGCCTTTCGCTAAGGCTGTTCTTGTGGAATTGGCAAAGGGATATTTGGAAGCCCATAGAGGGCTATGGTGAAACAGGAAATATATTCCGTTCAAAACTGGAAAGAAGCTTTCTGAGAAACTGCTCTGTGTTCTGTTAATTCATCCCACAGAGTTACATCTTTCCCTTCAAGAAGCCGTTCGCTAAGGCTGTTCTTGTGGAATTGGCAAAGGGATATTTGGAAGCCCACAGAATGCTATGGTGAAAAACGGAATATCTTCCGTTGAAAGCTGGAAACGAGCTTTCTGAGAAACTGCTCTGTGTTGTGTTAATTCATCTCACAGAGTTACATCTTTCCCTTCAAGAAGCCTTTCGCTAAGGCTGTTCTTGTGGAATTGGCAAAGGGATATTTGGAAGCCCATAGAGGGCTACGGTGACAAAAGAAATATCTTCCGTTCAAAACTGGAAAGAAGCTTTCTGAGAAAATGCTCTGTGTTCTGTTAATTCATCTCACAGAGTTACATCTTTCCCTTCAAGAAGCCTTTCGCTAAGGCTGTTCTTGTGGAATTGGCAAAGGGATATTGGGAAGCCCATAGAGGGCTATGGTGAAACAGGAAATATCTTCCGTTCAAAACTGGAAAGAAGCTTTCTGAGAAACTGCTCTGTGTTCTGTTAATTCATCTCACAGAGTTACATCTTTCCCTTCAAGAAGCCTTTCGCTAAGGCTGTTCTTGTGGAATTGGCAAAGGGATATTTGGAAGCCCATAGAGGGCTATGGTGAAAAAGGAAATATCTTCAGTTCAAAACTGGAAAGAAGCTTTCTGAGAAACTGCTCTGTGTTCTGTTAATTCATCTCACAGAGTTACATCTTTCCCTTCAAGAAGCC
This sequence comes from Chlorocebus sabaeus, assembly GCF_047675955.1. NCBI lineage: Eukaryota > Metazoa > Chordata > Mammalia > Primates > Cercopithecidae > Chlorocebus > Chlorocebus sabaeus. The sequence goes on along the minus strand of NW_027327531.1, from coordinate 71,147 downwards.
TTTCGCTAAGGCTGTTCTTGTGGAATTGGCAAAGGGATATTGGAAGCCCATAGAGGGCTATGGTGAAACAGGAAATATATTCCGTTCAAAACTGGAAAGAAGCTTTCTGAGAAACTGCTCTGTGTTCTGTTAATTCATCTCACAGAGTTACATCTTTCCCTTCAAGAAGCCTTTCGCTAAGGCTGTTCTTGTGGAATTGGCAAAGGGATATTTGGAAGCCCATAGAGGGCTATGGTGAAAAAGGAAATAACTTCCGTTCAAAACTGGAAAGAAGCTTTCTGAGAAACTGCTCAGTGTTCTTTTAATTCATCTCACAGAGTTACATCTTTCCCTTCAAGAAGCCGTTCGCTAAGGCTGTTCTTGTGGAATTGGCAAAGGGATATTTGGAAGCCCATAGAGGGCTATGGTGAAAAAGGGAATATCTTCCGTTGAAAGCTGGAAACAAGCTTTCTGAGAAACTGGTCTGTGTTCTGTTAATTCATCTCACAGAGTTACATCTTTCCCTTCAAGAAGCCTTTCGCTAAGGCTGTTCTTGTGGAATTGGCAAAGGGATATTTGGAAGCCCTTAGAGGGGTATGGTGACAAAAGAAATATCTTCCGTTCAAAACTGGAAAGAAGCTTTCTGAGAAAATGCTCTGTGTTCTGTTAATTCATCTCACAGAGTTACATCTTTCCCTTCAAGAAGCCTTTCGCTAAGGCTGTTCTTGTGGAATTGGCAAAGGGATATTTGGAAGCCCATAGAGGGCTATGGTGAAAAAGGAAATATCTTCCGTTCAAAACTGGAAAGAAGCTTTCTGAGAAACTGCTCTGTGTTCTGTTAATTCATCTCACAGAGTTACATCTTTCCCTTCAAGAAGCCTTTCGCTAAGGCTGTTCTTGTGGAATTGGCAAAGGGATATTTGGAAGCCCATAGAGGGCTATGGTGACAAAAGAAATATCTTCCGTTCAAAACTGGAAAGAAGCTTTCTGAGAAACTGCTCTGTGTTCTATTAATTCATCTCACAGAGTTACATCTTTCCCTTCAAGAAGCCTTTCGCTAAGGCTGTTCTTGTGGAATTGGCAAAGGGATATTTGGAAGCCCCTAGAGGGCTATGGTGAAAAAGGCAATATCTTCCGTTCAAAACTGGAAAGAAGCTTTCTGAGAAACTGCTCTGTGTTCTGCTAATTAATCTCACAGAGTTAAATCTTTCCCTTCAAAAAAACTTTCGCTAAGGCCGTTCTTGTGGAATTGGAAAAGGGATATTTGGAAGCCCGTAGAGAGCTATTGTGAAAAAGGAATTATCTTCCGTTCAAAACTGGAAAGAAGCTTTCTAGAAACTGCTCTGTGTTCTGTTAATTCATCTCACAGAGTTACATCTTTCCCTTCAAGAAGCCTTTCGCTAAGGCTGTTCTTGTGGAATTTGCAAAGGGATATTTGGAAGCCCATAGAGGGCTATGGTGAAAAAGGAAATATCTTCCGTTCCAAACTGGAAAGAAGCTTTCTGAGAAACTGCTCTGTGTTCTGTTAATTCATCTCACAGAGTTACATCTTTCCCTTCAAGAAGCCGTTCGCTAAGGCTGTTCTTGTGGAATTGGCAAAGGCATATTTGGAAGCCCTTAGAGGGCTATGGTGAAAAAGGAAATATCTTCCTTTCAAAACTGGAAAGAAGCTTTCTGAGAAACTGCTCTGTGTTCTGTTAATTCGTCTCACAGAGTTACATCTTTCCCTTCAAGAAGCCTTTCGCTAAGGCTGTTCTTGTGGAATTGGCAAAGGGATATTTGGAAGCCCATAGAAGGCTATGGTGAAAAAGGAAATATCTTCCGGTCAAAAATGGAAAGAAGCTTTCTGAGAAACTGCTCTGTGATCCGTTAATTCATCTCACAGAGTAACATCTTTCCCTTCAAAAAGCCTTTCGCTAAGGCCGTTCTTGTGGAATTGGAATAGGTATATTTGGAAGCCCGTAGAGGGCTATGGTGAAAAAGGAAATATCTTCCGTTCAAAACTGGAAAGAAGCTTTCTGAGAAACTGCTCTGTGTTCTGTTAATTCATCTCACAGAGTTACATATTTCCCTTCAAGAAGCCTTTCTCTAAGGCTGTTCTTGTGGAATTGGCAAAGGGATATTTGGAAGCCCTTAGAGTTCTATGGTGAAAAAGGAAATATCTTCCATTCAAAACTGGAAAGAAGCTTTCTGAGAAACTGCTCTGTGTTCTGTTAATTCATCTAACAGAGTTACATCTTTCCCTTCAAGAAGCCTTTCGCTAAAGCTGTTCTTGTGGAATTGGCAAAGGGATATTTGGAAGCCCATAGAGGGCTATGGTGAAAAAGGAAATATCTACCGTTCAAAACTGGAAAGAAGCTTTCTGAGAAACTGCTCTGTGTTCTGTTAATTCATCTCACAGAGTTACATCTTTCCCTTCAAAAAGCCTTTCGCTAAGGCCGTTCTTGTGGAATTGGACAAGGGATATTTGGAAGCCCGTAGAGGGCTATGGTGAAAAAGGAAATATCTTCCGTTCAAAAATGGAAAGAAGCTTTCTGAGAAACTGCTCTGTGTTCTGTTAATTCATCTCACAGAGTTACATCTTTCCCTTCAAGAAGCCTTTCGCTAAGGCTGTTCTTGTGGAATTGGCAAAGGGATATTTGGAAGCCCATAGAGGGCTATGGTGACAAAAGTAATATCTTCCGTTCAAAACCGGAAAGAAGCTTTCTGAGAAAACGCTCTGTGTTCTGTTAATTCATCTCACAGAGTTACATCTTTCCTTTCAAGAAGCCTTTCGCTAAGGCTGTTCTTGTGGAATTGGCAAAGGGATATTTGGAAGCCCATAGAGGGCTATGGTGAAAAAGGAAATATCTTCCGTTCAAAACTGGAAAGAAGCTTTCTGAGAAACTGCTCTGTGTTCTGTTAATTCGTCTCACAGAGTTACATCTTTCCCTTCAAGAAGCCTTTCGCTAAGGCTGTTCTTGTGGAATTGGCAAAGGGATATTTGGAAGCCCATAGAGGGCTATGGTGACAAAAGAAATATCTTCCGTTCAAAACTGGAAAGAAGCTTTCTGAGAAACTGCTCTGTGTTCTATTAATTCATCTCACAGAGTTACATCTTTCCCTTCAAGAAGCCTTTCGCTAAGGCTGTTCTTGTGGAATTGGCAAAGGGATATTTGGAAGCCCCTAGAGGGCTATGTTGAAAAAGGCAATATCTTCCGTAAAACTGGAAAGAAGCTTTCTGAGAAACTCCTCTGTGATCTGTTAATTCATCTCACAGAGTTACATCTTTCCCTTCAAAAAAACTTTCGCTAAGGCCGTTCTTGTGTAATTGGAAAAGGGATATTTGGAAGCCCGTAGAGAGCTATTGTGAAAAAGGAATTATCTTCCGTTCAAAACTGGAAAGAAGCTTTCTAGAAACTGCTCTGTGTTCTGTTAATTCATCTCACAGAGTTACATCTTTCCCTTCAAGAAGCCTTTCGCTAAAGCTGTTCTTGTGGAATTGGCAAAGGGATATTTGGAAGCCCATAGAGGGCTGTGGTGAAAAAGGAAATATCTTCTGTTCCAAACTGGAAAGAAGGTTTCTGAGAAACTGCTCTGTGTTCTGCTAATTCATCTCACAGAGTTACATCTTTCCCTTCAAGAAGCCTTTCGCTAAGGCTGTTCTTGTGGAATTGGCAAAGGGATATTTGGAAGCCCATAGAGGGCTATGGTGAAAAAGGAAATATCTTCCGTTCCAAACTGGAAAGAAGCTTTCTGAGAAACTGCTCTCTGTTGTGTTAATTCATCTCACAGAGTTACATCTTTCCCTTCAAGAAGCCTTTCGCTAAGGCTGTTCTTGTGGAATTCGCAAAGGGATATTTGGAAGCCCATAGAGGGCTATGGTGATAAAGGAAATATCTTCCGTTCAAACTGGAAAGAAGCTTTCTGAGAAACTGCTCTGTGTTCTGTTAATTCATCTCACAGAGTTACATCTTTCCCTTCAAGAAGCCGTTCGCTAAGGCTGTTCTTGTGGAATTGGCAAACGGATATTTGGAAGCCCTTAGAGGGCTATGGTGAAAAAGGGAATATCTTCCGTTGAAAGCTGGAAACAAGCTTTCTGAGAAACTGCTCTGTGTTCTGTTAATTCATCTCACAGAGTTACATCTTTCCCTTCAAGAAGCCTTTCGCTAAGGCTGTTCTTGTGGAATTGGCAAAGGGATATTTGGAAGCCCATAGAGAGCTATGGTGAAAAAGGCAATATCTTCCGTTCCAAACTGGAAAGAAGCTTTCTGAGAAACTGCTCTGTGTTCTGTTAATTCATCTCACAAACTTACATCTTTCCCTTCAAGAAGCCTTTCGCTAAGGCTGTTCTTGTGGAATTGGCAAAGGGATATTTGGAAGCCCATAGACGGCTATGGTGAAAAAGGAAATATCTTCCGTTCCAAACTGGAAAGAAGCTTTCTGAGAAACTGCTCTGTGTTGTGTTAATTCATCTCACAGAGTTACATCTTTCCCTTCAAGAAGCCTTTCGCTAAGGCTGTTCTTGTGGAATTGGCAAAGGGATATTTGGAAGCCCATAGAGGGCTATGGTGAAACAGGAAATATATTCCGTTCAAAACTGGAAAGAAGCTTTCTGAGAAACTGCTCTGTGTTCTGTTAATTCATCTCACAGAGTTACATCTTTCCCTTCAAGAAGCCGTTCGCTAAGGCTGTTCTTGTGGAATTGGCAAAGGGATATTTGGAAGCCCACAGAATGCTATGGTGAAAAACGGAATATCTTCCGTTGAAAGCTGGAAACGAGCTTTCTGAGAAACTGCTCTGTGTTCTGTTAATTCATCTCACAGAGTTACATCTTTCCCTTCAAGAAGCCTTTCGCTAAGGCTGTTCTTGTGGAATTGGCAAAGGGATATTTGGAAGCCCATAGAGGGCTATGGTGAAAAAGGAAATATCTTCAGTTCAAAACTGGAAAGAAGCTTTCTGAGAAACTGCTCTGTGTTCTGTTAATTCATCTCACAGAGTTACATCTTTCCCTTCAAGAAGCCTTTCGCTAAGGCTGTTCTTGTGGAATTGGCAAAGGGATATTGGAAGCCCATAGAGGGCTATGGTGAAACAGGAAATATATTCCGTTCAAAACTGGAAAGAAGCTTTCTGAGAAACTGCTCTGTGTTCTGTTAATTCATCTCACAGAGTTACATCTTTCCCTTCAAGAAGTCTTTCGCTAAGGCTGTTCTTGTGGAATTGGCAAAGGGATATTTGGAAGCCCATAGAGGGCTATGGTGAAAAAGGAAATAACTTCCGTTTAAAACTGGAAGGAAGCTTTCTGAGAAACTGCTCAGTGTTCTTTTAATTCATCTCACAGAGTTACATCTTTCCCTTCAAGAAGCCGTTCGCTAAGGCTGTTCTTGTGGAATTGGCAAAAGGGATATTTGGAAGCCCATAGAGGGCTATGGTGAAAAAGGGAATATCTTCCGTTGAAAGCTGGAAACAAGCTTTCTGAGAAACTGCTCTGTGTTCTGTTAATTCATCTCACAGAGTTACATCTTTCCCTTCAAGAAGCCTTTCGCTAAGGCTGTTCTTGTGGAATTGGCAAAGGGATATTTGGAAGCCCTTAGAGGGGTATGGTGACAAAAGAAATATCTTCCGTTCAAAACTGGAAAGAAGCTTTCTGAGAAAATGCTCTGTGTTCTGTTAATTCATCTCACAGAGTTACATCTTTCCCTTCAAGAAGCCTTGCGCTAAGGCTGTTCTTGTGGAATTGGCAAAGGGATATTTGGAAGCCCATAGAGGGCTATGGTGAAAAAGGAAATATCTTCCGTTCAAAACTGGAAAGAAGCTTTCTGAGAAACTGCTCTGTGTTCTGTTAATTCATCTCACAGAGTTACATCTTTCCCTTCAAGAAGCCTTTCGCTAAGGCTGTTCTTGTGGAATTGGCAAAGGGATATTTGGAAGCCCATAGAGGGCTATGGTGACAAAAGAAATATCTTCCGTTCAAAACTGGAAAGAAGCTTTCTGAGAAACTGCTCTGTGTTCTGCTAATTAATCTCACAGAGTTACATCTTTCCCTTCAAAAAAACTTTCGCTAAGGCCGTTCTTGTGGAATTGGAAAAGGGATATTTGGAAGCCCGTAGAGAGCTATTGTGAAAAAGGAATTATCTTCCGTTCAAAACTGGAGAGAAGCTTTCTAGAAACTGCTCTGTGTTCTGTTAATTCATCTCACAGAGTTACATCTTTCCCTTCAAGAAGCCTTTCGCTAAGGCTGTTCTTGTGGAATTTGCAAAGGGATATTTGGAAGCCCATAGAGGGCTATGGTGAAAAAGGAAATATCTTCCGTTCAAAACTGGAAAGAAGCTTTCTGAGAAACTGCTCTGTGTTCTATTAATTCATCTCACAGAGTTACATCTTTCCCTTCAAGAAGCCTTTCGCTAAGGCTGTTCTTGTGGAATTGGCAAAGGGATATTTGGAAGCCCATAGAGGGCTATGGGGAAAAGGAAATATCTTCCGTTCAAAACTGGAAAGAAGCTTTCTGAGAAACTGCTCTGTGTTCTGTTAATTCATCTCACAGAGTTACATCATTCCCTTCAAGAAGCCGTTCGCTAAGGCTGTTCTTGTGGAATTGGCAAAGGTATATTTGGAAGCCCTTAGAGGGCTATGGTGAAAAAGGAAATATCTTCCTTTCAAAACTGGAAAGAAGCTTTCTGAGAAACTGCTCTGTGTTCTGTTAATTCGTCTAACAGAGTTTCATCTTTCCCTTCAAGAAGCCTTTTGCTAAGGCTGTTCTTGTGGAATTGGCAAAGGGATATTTGGAAGCCCATAGAGGGCTATGGTGACAAAAGAAATATCTTCCGTTCAAAACTGGAAAGAAGCTTTCTGAGAAACTGCTCTGTGTTCTATTAATTCATCTCACAGAGTTACATCTTTCCCTTCAAGAAGCCTTTCGCTAAGGCTGTTCTTGTGGAATTGGCAAAGGGATATTTGGAAGCCCATAGAAGGCTATGGTGAAAAAGGAAATATCTTCCGTTCAAAAATGGAAAGAAGCTTTCTGAGAAACTGCTCTGTGATCCGTTAATTCATCTCACAGAGTAACATCTTTCCCTTCAAAAAGCCTTTCGCTAAGGCCGTTCTTGTGGAATTGGAATAGGTATATTTGGAAGCCCGTAGAGGGCTATGGTGAAAAAAGAAATATCTTCCGTTCAAAACTGGAAAGAAGCTTTCTGAGAAACTGCTCTGTGTTCTGTTAATTCATCTCACAGAGTTACATATTTCCCTTCAAGAAGCCTTTCTCTAAGGCTGTTCTTGTGGAATTGGCAAAGGGATATTTGGAAGCCCATAGAGTTCTATGGTGAAAAAGGAAATATCTTCCATTCAAAACTGGAAAGAAGCTTTCTGAGAAACTGCTCTGTGTTCTGTTAATTCATCTAACAGAGTTACATCTTTCCCTTCAAGAAGCCTTTCGCTAAAGCTGTTCTTGTGGAATTGGCAAAGGGATATTTGGAAGCCCATAGAGGGCTATGGTGAAAAAGGAAATATCTACCGTTCAAAACTGGAAAGAAGCTTTCTGAGAAACTGCTCTGTGTTCTGTTAATTCATCTCACAGAGTTACATCTTTCCCTTCAAGAAGCCTTTCGCTAAGGCTGTTCTTGTGGAATTGGCAAAGGGATATTTGGAAGCCCATAGAGGGCTACGGTGAAAAAGGAAATATCTTCCGTTCAAAACTGTAAAGAAGCTTTCTGAGAAACTGCTCTGTGTTCTGTTAATTCATCTCACAGAATTACATCTTTCCCTTCAAAAAGCCTTTCGCTAAGGCCGTTCTTGTGGAATTGGACAAGGGATATTTGGAAGCCCGTAGAGGGCTATGGTGAAAAAGGAAATACCTTCCGTTCAAAACTGGAAAGAAGCTTTCTGAGAAACTGCTCTGTGTTCTGTTAATTCATCTCACAGAGTTACATCTTTCCATTCAAGAAGCCTTTCGCTAAGGCTGTTCTTGTGGAATTGGCAAAGGGATATTTGGAAGCCCATAGAGGGCTACGGTGAAAAAGGAAATATCTTCCGTTCAAAACTGGAAAGAAGCTTTCTGAGAAACTGATCTGTGTTCTGTTAATTCATCTCACAGAATTACATCTTTCCCTTCAAAAAGCCTTTCGCTAAGGTCGTTCTTGTGGAATTGGACAAGGGATATTTGGAAGCCCGTAGAGGGCTATGGTGAAAAAGGAAATACCTTCCGTTCAAAACTGGAAAGAAGCTTTCTGAGAAACTGCTCTGTGTTCTGTTAATTCATCTCACAGAGTTACATCTTTCCCTTCAAGAAGCCTTTCGCTAAGGCTGTTCTTGTGGAATTGGCAAAGGGATATTAGGAAGCCCATAGACGGCTATGGTGAAAAAGGAAATATCTTCCGTTCAAAACTGGAAAGAAGCTTTCTGAGAAACTGCTCTGTGTTCTGTTAATTCATCTCACAGAGTTACATCTTTCCCTTCAAGAAGCCGTTCGCTAAGGCTGTTCTGGTGGAATTGGCAAAGGGATATTTGGAAGTCCATAGAGGGCTATGGTGAAAAAGGAAATATCTTCCGTTGAAAGCTGGAAAGAAGCTTTCTGAGAAAGTGCGCTGTGTTCTGTTAATTCATCTCACAGAGTTACATCTTTCCCTTCAAGAAGCCTTCCGCTAAGGCTGTTCTTGTGGCATTGGCAAAAGTTTATTTGGAAGCCCATAGACGGCTATGGTGAAAAAGGAAATATCTTCCGTTCCAAACTGGAAAGAAGCTTTCTGAGAAACTGCTCTGTGTTCTGTTAATTCACCTCACAGAGTTACATCTTTCCATTCAAGAAGCCTTTCGCTAAGGCTGTTCTTGTCTAATTGGCAATGGGATATTGGGAAGCCCATAGAGGGCTATGGTGAAAAAGGAAATATCTTCCGTTCAAAACTGGAAAGAAGCTTTCTGAGAAACTGCTCTGTGTTCTGTTAATTCATCTCACAGAGTTACATCTTTCCCTTCAAGAAGTCTTTCTCTAAGGCTGTTCTTGTGGAATTGGCAAAGGGATATTTGGAAGTCCCTAGAGGGCTATGGTGAAAAAGGAAATATCTTCCGTTCAAAACTGGAAAGAAGCTTTCTGAGAAACTGCTCAGTGTTCTGTTAATTCATCTCACAGAGTTACATCTTTCCCTTCAAGAAGTCGTTCGCTAAGGCTGTTCTTGTGGAATTGGCAGAGGGATATTTGGAAGCCCTTAGAGGGCTATGGTGAAAAAGAAAATATCTTCCTTTCAAAACTGGAAAGAAGCTTTCTGAGAAACTGCTCTGTGTTCTGTTAATTCATCTCACAGAGTTACATCTTTCAATTCAAGAAGCCATTCGCTAAGGCTGTTCTTGTGTAATTGGAAAAGGGATATTTGGAAGCCCATAGAGGGCTATGGAGAAAAAGGAAATATCTTCCGTTCAAAACTGGAAAGAAGCTTTCTGAGAAACTGCTCTGTTTTCAATTAATTCATCTCACAGAGTTACATCTTTCCCTTCAAGAAGCCTTTTGCTAAGGCTGTTCTTGTGGAATTGGCAAAGGGATATTTGGAAGCCCATAGAAGGCTATGGTGAAAAAGGAAATATCTTCCGTTCAAAACTGGAAAGAAGCTTTCTGAGAAACTGCTCTGTGTTCCGATAATTCATCTCACAGAGTTACATCTTTCCCTTCAAAAAGCCTTTCGCTAAGGCCGTTCTTGTGGAATTGGAAAAGGGATATTTGGAAGCCCATAGAGGGCTATGGTGAAAAAGGAAATATCTTCCGTTCAAAACTGGAAAGAAGCTTTCTGAGAAACTGCTCTGTGTTCTGTTAATTCATCTCACAGAGTTACATCTTTCCCTTCAAGAAGCCTTTCGCTAAGGCTGTTCTTGTAGAATTTGCAAAGGGATATTTGGAAGCCCATAGAGTGCTATGGTGAAAAAAGGAAATATCTTCCGTTCAAAGCTGGAAAGAAGCTTTCTTAGAAACTGCTCTGTGTTCTGTTAATTCATCTCACAGAGTTACATCTTTCCCTTCAAGAAGCCTTTCGCTAAGGCTGTTCTTGTGGAATTGGCAAAGGCATATTTGGAAGCCCATAGACGGCTATGGTGAAAAAGGAAATATCTTCGGTTCCAAACTGGAAAGAAGCTTTCTGAGAAACTGCTCTGTGTTGTGTTAATTCATCTCACCGAGTTACATCTTTCCCTTCAAGAAGCCTTTCGCTAAGGCTGTTCTTGTGGAATTGGCAAAGGGATATTTGGAAGCCCATAGAGGGCTACGGTGAAAAAGGAAATATCTTCCGTTCCAAACTGGAAAGAAGCTTTCTGAGAAACTGCTCTGTGTTCTGCTAATTCATCTCACCGAGTTACATCTTTCCCTTCAAGAAGTCGTTCGCTAAGGCTGTTCTTGTAGAATTGGCAGAGGGATATTTGGAAGCCCTTAGAGGGCTATGGTGAAAAAGGAAATATCTTCCTTTCAAAACTGGAAAGAAGCTTTCTGAGAAACTGCTCTGTGTTCTGTTAATTCATCTCACAGAGTTACATCTTTCAATTCAAGAAGCCTTTCGCTAAGGCTGTTCTTGTGGAATTGGCAAAGGGATATTTGGAAGCCCATAGAGGGCTATGGAGAAAAAGGAAATATCTTCCGTTCAAAACTGGAAAGAAGCTTTCTGAGAAACTGCTCTGTTTTCAATTAATTCATCTCACAGAGTTACATCTTTCCCTTCAAGAAGCCTTTCGCTAAGGCTGTTCTTGTGGAATTGGCAAAGGGATATTTGGAAGCCCATAGAAGGCTATGGTGAAAAAGGAAATATCTTCCGTTCAGAACTGGAAAGAAGCTTTCTGAGAAACTGCTCTGTGTTCCGTTAATTCATCTCACAGAGTTACATGTTTCCCTTCAAGCAGCCTTTCGCTAAGGCCGTTCTTGTGGAATTGGAAAAGGGATATTTGGAAGCCCGTAGAGGGCTATGGTGAAAAAGGAAATATCGTCCGTTCAAAACTGGAAAGAAGCTTTCTGAGAAACTGCTCTGTGTTCTGTTAATTCATCTCACAGAGTTACATCTTTCCCTTCCAGAAGCCTTTCGCTAAGGCTGTTCTTGTGGAATTTGCAAAGGGATATTTGGAAGCCCATAGAGGGCTATGGTGAAAAAAGGAAATATCTTCCGTTCAAAACTGGAAAGAAGCTTTCTGAGAAACTGCTCTGTGTTCTGTTAATTCATCTCACAGAGTTACATCTTTCCCTTCAAGAAGCCTTTCGCTAAGGCTGTTCTTGTGGAATTGGCAAAGGGATATTTGGAAGCCCTTAGAGGGCTATGGTGAAAAAGGAAATATCTTCCTTTCAAAACTGGAAAGAAGCTTTCTGAGAAACTGCTCTGTGTTCTGTTAATTCATCTCACAGAGTTACATCTTTCCCTTCAAGAAGCCTTTCACTAAGGCTGTTCTTGTGGAATTGGCAAAGGGATATTTGGAAGCCCATAGAGGGCTATGGTGAAAAAGGAAATATCTTCCGTTCAAAACTGGAAAGAAGCTTTCTGAGAAACTGCTCTGTGTTCCGTTAATTCATCTCACAGAGTTACATCTTTCCCTTCAAAAAGCCTTTCGCTAAGGCCGTTCTTGTGGAATTGGAAAAGGGATATTTGGAAGCCCGTAGAGGGCTATGGTGAAAAAGGAAATATCTTCCGTTCAAAACTGGAAAGAAGCTTTCTGAGAAACTGCTCTGTGTTCTGTTAATTCATCTCACAGAGTTACATCTTTCCCTTCAAGAAGTCTTTCTCTAAGGCTGTTCTCGTGGAATTGGCAAAGGGATATTTGGAAGTCCATAGAGGGCTATGGTGAAAAAGGAAATATCTTCCGTTCAAAACTGGAAAGAAGCTTTCTGAGAAACTGCTCAGTGTTCTTTTAATTCATCTCACAGAGTTACATCTTTCCCTTCAAGAAGTCGTTCGCTAAGGCTGTTCTTGTGGAATTGGCAGAGGGATATTAGGAAGCCCTTAGAGGGCTATGGTGAAAAAGGAAATATCTTCCTTTCAAAACTGGAAAGAAGCTTTCTGAGAAACTGCTCTGTGTTCTGTTAATTCATCTCACAGAGTTACATCTTTCCCTTCAAGAAGCCGTTCGCTAAGGCTGTTCTTGTGGAATTGGCAAAGGGATATTTGGAAGCCCACAGAATGCTATGGTGAAAAACGGAATATCTTCCGTTGAAAGCTGGAAACGAGCTTTCTGAGAAACTGCTCTGTGTTCTGTTAATTCATCTCACAGAGTTACATCTTTCCCTTCAAGAAGCCTTTCGCTAAGGCTGTTCTTGTGGAATTGGCAAAGGGATATTTGGAAGCCCATAGAGGGCTACGGTGACAAAAGAAATATCTTCCGTTCAAAACTGGAAAGAAGCTTTCTGAGAAAATGCTCTGTGTTCTGTTAATTCATCTCACAGTGTTACATCTTTCCCTTCAAGAAGCCTTTCGCTAAGGCTGTTCTTGTGGAATTGGCAAAGGGATATTGGGAAGCCCATAGAGGGCTATGGTGAAACAGGAAATATCTTCCGTTCAAAACTGGAAAGAAGCTTTCTGAGAAACTGCTCTGTGTTCTGTTAATTCATCTCACAGAGTTACATCTTTCCCTTCAAGAAGCCTTTCGCTAAGGCTGTTCTTGTGGAATTGGCAAAGGGATATTTGGAAGCCCATAGAGGGCTATGGTGAAAAAGGAAATATCTTCAGTTCAAAACTGGAAAGAAGCTTTCTGAGAAACTGCTCTGTGTTCTGTTAATTCATCTCACAGAGTTACATCTTTCCCTTCAAGAAGCCTTTCGCTAAGGCTGTTCTTGTGGAATTGGCAAAGGGATATTGGAAGCCCATAGAGGGCTATGGTGAAACAGGAAATATATTCCGTTCAAAACTGGAAAGAAGCTTTCTGAGAAACTGCTCTGTGTTCTGTTAATTCATCTCACAGAGTTACATCTTTCCCTTCAAGAAGCCTTTCGCTAAGGCTGTTCTTGTGGAATTGGCAAAGGGATATTTGGAAGCCCATAGAGGGCTATGGTGAAAAAGGAAATAACTTCCGTTCAAAACTGGAAAGAAGCTTTCTGAGAAACTGCTCAGTGTTCTTTTAATTCATCTCACAGAGTTACATCTTTCCCTTCAAGAAGCCGTTCGCTAAGGCTGTTCTTGTGGAATTGGCAAAGGGATATTTGGAAGCCCATAGAGGGCTATGGTGAAAAAGGGAATATCTTCCGTTGAAAGCTGGAAACAAGCTTTCTGAGAAACTGGTCTGTGTTCTGTTAATTCATCTCACAGAGTTACATCTTTCCCTTCAAGAAGCCTTTCGCTAAGGCTGTTCTTGTGGAATTGGCAAAGGGATATTTGGAAGCCCTTAGAGGGGTATGGTGACAAAAGAAATATCTTCCGTTGAAAACTGGAAAGAAGCTTTCTGAGAAAATGCTCTGTGTTCTGTTAATTCATCTCACAGAGTTACATCTTTCCCTTCAAGAAGCCTTTCGCTAAGGCTGTTCTTGTGGAATTGGCAAAGGGATATTTGGAAGCCCATAGAGGGCTATGGTGAAAAAGGAAATATCTTCCGTTCAAAACTGGAAAGAAGCTTTCTGAGAAACTGCTCTGTGTTCTGTTAATTCATCTCACAGAGTTACATCTTTCCCTTCAAGAAGCCTTTCGCTAAGGCTGTTCTTGTGGAATTGGCAAAGGGATATTTGGAAGCCCATAGAGGGCTATGGTGACAAAAGAAATATCTTCCGTTCAAAACTGGAAAGAAGCTTTCTGAGAAACTGCTCTGTGTTCTGCTAATTAATCTCACAGAGTTACATCTTTCCCTTCAAAAAAACTTTCGCTAAGGCCGTTCTTGTGGAATTGGAAAAGGGATATTTGGAAGCCCGTAGAGAGCTATTGTGAAAAAGGAATTATCTTCCGTTCAAAACTGGAAAGAAGCTTTCTAGAAACTGCTCTGTGTTCTGTTAATTCATCTCACAGAGTTACATCTTTCCCTTCAAGAAGCCTTTCGCTAAGGCTGTTCTTGTGGAATTTGCAAAGGGATATTTGGAAGCCCATAGAGGGCTATGGTGAAAAAGGAAATATCTTCCGTTCCAAACTGGAAAGAAGCTTTCTGAGAAACTGCTCTGTGTTCTGTTAATTCATCTCACAGAGTTACATCTTTCCCTTCAAGAAGCCTTTCGCTAAGGCTGTTCTTGTGGAATTGGCAAAGGGATATTGGAAGCCCATAGAGGGCTATGGTGAAACAGGAAATATATTCCGTTCAAAACTGGAAAGAAGCTTTCTGAGAAACTGCTCTGTGTTCTGTTAATTCATCTCACAGAGTTACATCTTTCCCTTCAAGAAGCCTTTCGCTAAGGCTGTTCTTGTGGAATTGGCAAAGGGATATTTGGAAGCCCATAGAGGGCTATGGTGAAAAAGGAAATAACTTCCGTTCAAAACTGGAAAGAAGCTTTCTGAGAAACTGCTCAGTGTTCTTTTAATTCATCTCACAGAGTTACATCTTTCCCTTCAAGAAGCCGTTCGCTAAGGCTGTTCTTGTGGAATTGGCAAAGGGATATTTGGAAGCCCATAGAGGGCTATGGTGAAAAAGGGAATATCTTCCGTTGAAAGCTGGAAACAAGCTTTCTGAGAAACTGGTCTGTGTTCTGTTAATTCATCTCACAGAGTTACATCTTTCCCTTCAAGAAGCCTTTCGCTAAGGCTGTTCTTGTGGAATTGGCAAAGGGATATTTGGAAGCCGTTAGAGGGGTATGGTGACAAAAGAAATATCTTCCGTTCAAAACTGGAAAGAAGCTTTCTGAGAAAATGCTCTGTGTTCTGTTAATTCATCTCACAGAGTTACATCTTTCCCTTCAAGAAGCCTTTCGCTAAGGCTGTTCTTGTGGAATTGGCAAAGGGATATTTGGAAGCCCATAGAGGGCTATGGTGAAAAAGGAAATATCTTCCGTTCAAAACTGGAAAGAAGCTTTCTGAGAAACTGCTCTGTGTTCTGTTAATTCATCTCACAGAGTTACATCTTTCCCTTCAAGAAGCCTTTCGCTAAGGCTGTTCTTGTGGAATTGGCAAAGGGATATTTGGAAGCCCATAGAGGGCTATGGTGACAAAAGAAATATCTTCCGTTCAAAACTGGAAAGAAGCTTTCTGAGAAACTGCTCTGTGTTCTATTAATTCATCTCACAGAGTTACATCTTTCCCTTCAAGAAGCCTTTCGCTAAGGCTGTTCTTGTGGAATTGGCAAAGGGATATTTGGAAGCCCCTAGAGGGCTATGGTGAAAAAGGCAATATCTTCCGTTCAAAACTGGAAAGAAGCTTTCTGAGAAACTGCTCTGTGTTCTGCTAATTAATCTCACAGAGTTACATCTTTCCCTTCAAAAAAACTTTCGCTAAGGCCGTTCTTGTGGAATTGGAAAAGGGATATTTGGAAGCCCGTAGAGAGCTATTGTGAAAAAGGAATTATCTTCCGTTCAAAACTGGAAAGAAGCTTTCTAGAAACTGCTCTGTGTTCTGTTAATTCATCTCACAGAGTTACATCTTTCCCTTCAAGAAGCCTTTCGCTAAGGCTGTTCTTGTGGAATTTGCAAAGGGATATTTGGAAGCCCATAGAGGGCTATGGTGAAAAAGGAAATATCTTCCGTTCCAAACTGGAAAGAAGCTTTCTGAGAAACTGCTCTGTGTTCTGTTAATTCATCTCACAGAGTTACATCTTTCCCTTCAAGAAGCCGTTCGCTAAGGCTGTTCTTGTGGAATTGGCAAAGGCATATTTGGAAGCCCTTAGAGGGCTATGGTGAAAAAGGAAATATCTTCCTTTCAAAACTGGAAAGAAGCTTTCTGAGAAACTGCTCTGTGTTCTGTTAATTCATCTCACAGAATTACATCTTTCCCTTCAAAAAGCCTTTCGCTAAGGCCGTTCTTGTGGAATTGGAAAAGGGATATTTGGAAGCCCGTAGAGGGCTATGGTGAAAAAGGAAATACCTTCCGTTCAAAACTGGAAAGAAGCTTTCTGAGAAACTGCTCTGTGTTCTGTTAATTCATCTCACAGAGTTACATCTTTCCCTTCAAGAAGCCTTTCGCTAAGGCTGTTCTTGTGGAATTGGCAAAGGGATATTTGGAAGCCCATAGAGGGCTACGGTGAAAAAGGAAATATCTTCCGTTCAAAACTGGAAAGAAGCTTTCTGAGAAACTGATCTGTGTTCTGTTAATTCATCTCACAGAATTACATCTTTCCCTTCAAAAAGCCTTTCGCTAAGGCCGTTCTTGTGGAATTGGACAAGGGATATTTGGAAGCCCGTAGAGGGCTATGGTGAAAAAGGAAATACCTTCCGTTCAAAACTGGAAAGAAGCTTTCTGAGAAACTGCTCTGTGTTCTGTTAATTCATCTCACAGAGTTACATCTTTCCCTTCAAGAAGCCTTTCGCTAAGGCTGTTCTTGTGGAATTGGCAAAGGGATATTAGGAAGCCCATAGACGGCTATGGTGAAAAAGGAAATATCTTCCGTTCAAAACTGGAAAGAAGCTTTCTGAGAAACTGCTCTGTGTTCTGTTAATTCATCTCACAGAGTTACATCTTTCCCTTCAAGAAGCCGTTCGCTAAGGCTGTTCTGGTGGAATTGGCAAAGGGATATTTGGAAGTCCATAGAGGGCTATGGTGAAAAAGGAAATATCTTCCGTTGAAAGCTGGAAAGAAGCTTTCTGAGAAAGTGCGCTGTGTTCTGTTAATTCATCTCACAGAGTTACATCTTTCCCTTCAAGAAGCCTTCCGCTAAGGCTGTTCTTGTGGCATTGGCAAAAGTTTATTTGGAAGCCCATAGACGGCTATGGTGAAAAAGGAAATATCTTCCGTTCCAAACTGGAAAGAAGCTTTCTGAGAAACTGCTCTGTGTTCTGTTAATTCACCTCACAGAGTTACATCTTTCCATTCAAGAAGCCTTTCGCTAAGGCTGTTCTTGTCTAATTGGCAATGGGATATTGGGAAGCCCATAGAGGGCTATGGTGAAAAAGGAAATATCTTCCGTTCAAAACTGGAAAGAAGCTTTCTGAGAAACTGCTCTGTGTTCTGTTAATTCATCTCACAGAGTTACATCTTTCCCTTCAAGAAGTCTTTCTCTAAGGCTGTTCTTGTGGAATTGGCAAAGGGATATTTGGAAGTCCATAGAGGGCTATGGTGAAAAAGGAAATATCTTCCGTTCAAAACTGGAAAGAAGCTTTCTGAGAAACTGCTCAGTGTTCTGTTAATTCATCTCACAGAGTTACATCTTTCCCTTCAAGAAGTCGTTCGCTAAGGCTGTTCTTGTGGAATTGGCAGAGGGATATTTGGAAGCCCTTAGAGGGCTATGGTGAAAAAGAAAATATCTTCCTTTCAAAACTGGAAAGAAGCTTTCTGAGAAACTGCTCTGTGTTCTGTTAATTCATCTCACAGAGTTACATCTTTCAATTCAAGAAGCCTTTCGCTAAGGCTGTTTTTGTGTAATTGTAAAAGGGATATTTGGAAGCCCATAGAGGGCTATGGAGAAAAAGGAAATATCTTCCGTTCAAAACTGGAAAGAAGCTTTCTGAGAAACTGCTCTGTTTTCAATTAATTCATCTCACAGAGTTACATCTTTCCCTTCAAGAAGCCTTTTGCTAAGGCTGTTCTTGTGGAATTGGCAAAGGGATATTTGGAAGCCCATAGAAGGCTATGGTGAAAAAGGAAATATCTTCCGTTCAAAACTGGAAAGAAGCTTTCTGAGAAACTGCTCTGTGTTCCGATAATTCATCTCACAGAGTTACATCTTTCCCTTCAAAAAGCCTTTCGCTAAGGCCGTTCTTGTGGAATTGGAAAAGGGATATTTGGAAGCCCATAGAGGGCTATGGTGAAAAAGGAAATATCTTCCGTTCAAAACTGGAAAGAAGCTTTCTGAGAAACTGCTCTGTGTTCTGTTAATTCATCTCACAGAGTTACATCTTTCCCTTCAAGAAGCCTTTCGCTAAGGCTGTTCTTGTAGAATTTGCAAAGGGATATTTGGAAGCCCATAGAGTGCTATGGTGAAAAAAGGAAATATCTTCCGTTCAAAGCTGGAAAGAAGCTTTCTTAGAAACTGCTC
This sequence comes from Chlorocebus sabaeus, assembly GCF_047675955.1. Classification (NCBI taxonomy): domain Eukaryota; kingdom Metazoa; phylum Chordata; class Mammalia; order Primates; family Cercopithecidae; genus Chlorocebus; species Chlorocebus sabaeus. The sequence goes on along the minus strand of NW_027327531.1, from coordinate 53,147 downwards.
TCTGTTCTGTTAATTCATCTCACAGAGTTACATCTTTCCCTTCAAGAAGCCTTTCGCTAAGGCTGTTCTTGTGGAATTGGCAAAGGCATATTTGGAAGCCCATAGACGGCTATGGTGAAAAAGGAAATATCTTCGGTTCCAAACTGGAAAGAAGCTTTCTGAGAAACTGCTCTGTGTTCTGTTAATTCATCTCACAGAGTTACATCTTTCCCTTCAAGAAGCCTTTCGCTAAGGCTGTTCTTGTGGAATTGGCAAAGGGATATTTGGAAGCCCATAGAGGGCTACGGTGAAAAAGGAAATATCTTCCGTTCAAAACTGGAAAGAAGCTTTCTGAGAAACTGCTCTGTGTTCTGTTAATTCATCTCACAGAGTTACATCTTTCCCTTCAAGAAGCCTTTCGCTAAGGCTGTTCTTGTGGAATTGGCAAAGGGATATTTGGAAGCCCTTAGAGGGCTATGGTGAAAAAGGAAATATCTTCCGTTCCAAACTGGAAAGAAGCTTTCTGAGAAACTGCTCTGTGTTCTGCTAATTCATCTCACCGAGTTACATCTTTGCCTTCAAGAAGTCGTTCGCTAAGGCTGTTCTTGTAGAATTGGCAGAGGGATATTTGGAAGCCCTTAGAGGGCTATGGTGAAAAAGGAAATATCTTCCTTTCAAAACTGGAAAGAAGCTTTCTGAGAAACTGCTCTGTGTTCTGTTAATTCATCTCACAGAGTTACATCTTTCAATTCAAGAAGCCTTTCGCTAAGGCTGTTCTTGTGGAATTGGCAAAGGGATATTTGGAAGCCCATAGAGGGCTATGGAGAAAAAGGAAATATCTTCCGTTCAAAACTGGAAAGAAGCTTTCTGAGAAACTGCTCTGTTTTCAATTAATTCATCTCACAGAGTTACATCTTTCCCTTCAAGAAGCCTTTCGCTAAGGCTGTTCTTGTGGAATTGGCAAAGGGATATTTGGAAGCCCATAGAAGGCTATGGTGAAAAAGGAAATATCTTCCGTTCAGAACTGGAAAGAAGCTTTCTGAGAAACTGCTCTGTGTTCCGTTAATTCATCTCACAGAGTTACATGTTTCCCTTCAAGCAGCCTTTCGCTAAGGCCGTTCTTGTGGAATTGGAAAAGGGATATTTGGAAGCCCGTAGAGGGCTATGGTGAAAAAGGAAATATCGTCCGTTCAAAACTGGAAAGAAGCTTTCTGAGAAACTGCTCTGTGTTCTGTTAATTCATCTCACAGAGTTACATCTTTCCCTTCCAGAAGCCTTTCGCTAAGGCTGTTCTTGTGGAATTTGCAAAGGGATATTTGGAAGCCCATAGAGGGCTATGGTGAAAAAAGGAAATATCTTCCGTTCAAAACTGGAAAGAAGCTTTCTGAGAAACTGCTCTGTGTTCTGTTAATTCATCTCACAGAGTTACATCTTTCCCTTCAAGAAGCCTTTCGCTAAGGCTGTTCTTGTGGAATTGGCAAAGGGATATTTGGAAGCCCTTAGAGGGCTATGGTGAAAAAGGAAATATCTTCCTTTCAAAACTGGAAAGAAGCTTTCTGAGAAACTGCTCTGTGTTCTGTTAATTCATCTCACAGAGTTACATCTTTCCCTTCAAGAAGCCTTTCACTAAGGCTGTTCTTGTGGAATTGGCAAAGGGATATTTGGAAGCCCATAGAGGGCTATGGTGAAAAAGGAAATATCTTCCGTTCAAAACTGGAAAGAAGCTTTCTGAGAAACTGCTCTGTGTTCCGTTAATTCATCTCACAGAGTTACATCTTTCCCTTCAAGAAGTCGTTCGCTAAGGCTGTTCTTGTGGAATTGGCAGAGGGATATTAGGAAGCCCTTAGAGGGCTATGGTGAAAAAGGAAATATCTTCCTTTCAAAACTGGAAAGAAGCTTTCTGAGAAACTGCTCTGTGTTCTGTTAATTCACCTCACAGAGTTACATCTTTCCATTCAAGAAGCCTTTCGCTAAGGCTGTTCTTGTGGAATTGGCAAAGGGATATTGGGAAGCCCATAGAGTGCTATGGTGAAAAACGAAATATGTTCCGTTCAAAACTGGAAAGAAGCTTTCTGAGAAACTGCTCTGTGTTCTGTTAATTCATCTCACAGAGTTACATCTTTCCCTTCAAGAAGTCTTTCTCTAAGGCTGTTCTTGTGGAATGGGCAAAGGGATATTTGGAAGTCCATAGAGGGCTATGGTGAAAAAGGAAATATCTTCCGTTCAAAACTGGAAAGAAGCTTTCTGAGAAACTGCTCTGTGTTCTGTTAATTCATCTCACAGAGTTACATCTTTCCCTTCAAGAAGCCGTTCGCTAAGGCTGTTCTTGTGGAATTGGCAAAGGGATATTTGGAAGCCCTTAGAGGGCTATGGTGAAAAAGGAAATATCTTCCTTTCAAAACTGGAAAGAAGCTTTCTGAGAAACTGCTCTGTGTTCTGTTAATTCATCTCACAGGGTTACATCTTTCAATTCAAGAAGCCTTTCGCTAAGGCTGTTCTTGTGGAATTGGCAAAGGGATATTTGGAAGCCCATAGAGGGCTATGGTGAAAAAGGAAATATCTTGCGTTCAAAACTGGAAAGAAGCTTTCTGAGAAACTGATCTGTGTTCTGTTAATTCATCTCACAGAGTTACATCTTTCCCTTCAAGAAGCCTTTCGCTAAGGCTGTTCTTGTGGCATTGGCAAAGGGATATTAGGAAGCCCATAGAGGGCTATGGTGAAAAAGGAAATATCTGCCGTTCCAAACTGGAGAGAAGGTTTCTGAGAAACTGCTCTCTGTTGTGTTAATTCATCTCACAGAGTTACATCTTTCCCTTCAAGAAGCCTTTCGCTAAGGCTGTTCTTGTGGAATTCGCAAAGGGATATTTGGAAGCCCATAGAGGGCTATGGTGAAAAAGGAAACATCTTCCGTTCCAAACTGGAAAGAAGCTTTCTGAGAAACTGCTCTGTGTTCTGTTAATTCATCTCACAGAGGTACATCTTTCCCTTCAAGAAGCCGTTCGCTAAGGCTGTTCTTGTGGAATTGGCAAACGGATATTTGGAAGCCCATAGAGGGCTATGGTGAAAAAGGGAATATCTTCCGTTGAAAGCTGGAAACAAGCTTTCTGAGAAACTGCTCTGTGTTCTGTTAATTCATCTCACAGAGTTACATCTTTCCCTTCAAGAAGCCTTTCGCTAAGGCTGTTCTTCTGGAATTGGCAAAGGGATATTTGGAAGCCCATAGAGGGCTATGGTGACAAAAGAAATATCTTCCGTTCAAAACTGGAAAGAAGCTTTCTGAGAAAATGCTCTGTGTTCTGTTAATTCATCTCACAGAGTTACATCTTTCCCTTCAAAAAAACTTTCGCTAAGGCCGTTCTTGTGGAATTGGAAAAGGGATATTTGGAAGCCCATAGAGGGCTATGGTGAAAAAGGAAATATCTTCTGTTCCAAACTGGAAAGAAGCTTTCTCAGAAACTGCTCTGTGTTCTGTTAATTCATCTCACAGAGTTACATCTTTCCCTTCAAGAAGCCTTTCGCTAAGGCTGTTCTTGTGGAATTGGCAAAGGGATATTTGGAAGCCCACAGAGAGCTATGGTGAAAAAGGCAATATCTTCCGTTCCAAACTGGAAAGAAGCTTTCTGAGAAACTGCTCTGTGTTCTGTTAATTCATCTCACAAACTTACATCTTTCCCTTCAAGAAGCCTTTCGCTAAGGCTGTTCTTGTGGAATTGGCAAAGGGATATTTGGAAGCCCATAGACGGCTATGGTGAAAAAGGAAATATCTTCCGTTCCAAACTGGAAAGAAGCTTTCTGAGAAACTGCTCTGTGTTCTGTTAATTCATCTCACAGAGTTACATCTTTCCCTTCAAGAAGCCTTTCGCTAAGGCTGTTCTTGTGGAATTGGCAAAGGGATATTTGGAAGCCCATAGAGGGCTATGGTGAAACAGGAAATATATTCCGTTCAAAACTGGAAAGAAGCTTTCTGAGAAACTGCTCTGTGTTCTGTTAATTCATCTCACAGAGTTACATCTTTCCCTTCAAGAAGCCGTTCGCTAAGGCTGTTCTTGTGGAATTGGCAAAGGGATATTTGGAAGCCCACAGAATGCTATGGTGAAAAACGGAATATCTTCCGTTGAAAGCTGGAAACGAGCTTTCTGAGAAACTGCTCTGTGTTCTGTTAATTCATCTCACAGAGTTACATCTTTCCCTTCAAGAAGCCTTTCGCTAAGGCTGTTCTTGTGGAATTGGCAAAGGGATATTTGGAAGCCCATAGAGGGCTACGGTGACAAAAGAAATATCTTCCGTTCAAAACTGGAAAGAAGCTTTCTGAGAAAATGCTCTGTGTTCTGTTAATTCATCTCACAGAGTTACATCTTTCCCTTCAAGAAGCCTTTCGCTAAGGCTGTTCTTGTGGAATTGGCAAAGGGATATTGGGAAGCCCATAGAGGGCTATGGTGAAACAGGAAATATCTTCCGTTCAAAACTGGAAAGAAGCTTTCTGAGAAACTGCTCTGTGTTCTGTTAATTCATCTCACAGAGTTACATCTTTCCCTTCAAGAAGCCTTTCGCTAAGGCTGTTCTTGTGGAATTGGCAAAGGGATATTTGGAAGCCCATAGAGGGCTATGGTGAAAAAGGAAATATCTTCAGTTCAAAACTGGAAAGAAGCTTTCTGAGAAACTGCTCTGTGTTCTGTTAATTCATCTCACAGAGTTACATCTTTCCCTTCAAGAATCCTTTCGCTAAGGCTGTTCTTGTGGAATTGGCAAAGGGATATTGGAAGCCCATAGAGGGCTATGGTGAAACAGGAAATATATTCCGTTCAAAACTGGAAAGAAGCTTTCTGAGAAACTGCTCTGTGTTCTGTTAATTCATCTCACAGAGTTACATCTTTCCCTTCAAGAAGCCTTTCGCTAAGGCTGTTCTTGTGGAATTGGCAAAGGGATATTTGGAAGCCCATAGAGGGCTATGGTGAAAAAGGAAATAACTTCCGTTCAAAACTGGAAAGAAGCTTTCTGAGAAACTGCTCAGTGTTCTTTTAATTCATCTCACAGAGTTACATCTTTCCCTTCAAGAAGCCGTTCGCTAAGGCTGTTCTTGTGGAATTGGCAAAGGGATATTTGGAAGCCCATAGAGGGCTATGGTGAAAAAGGGAATATCTTCCGTTGAAAGCTGGAAACAAGCTTTCTGAGAAACTGGTCTGTGTTCTGTTAATTCATCTCACAGAGTTACATCTTTCCCTTCAAGAAGCCTTTCGCTAAGGCTGTTCTTGTGGAATTGGCAAAGGGATATTTGGAAGCCCTTAGAGGGGTATGGTGACAAAAGAAATATCTTCCGTTCAAAACTGGAAAGAAGCTTTCTGAGAAAATGCTCTGTGTTCTGTTAATTCATCTCACAGAGTTACATCTTTCCCTTCAAGAAGCCTTTCGCTAAGTCTGTTCTTGTGGAATTGGCAAAGGGATATTTGGAAGCCCATAGAGGGCTATGGTGAAAAAGGAAATATCTTCCTTTCAAAACTGGAAAGAAGCTTTCTGAGAAACTGGTCTGTGTTCTGTTAATTCATCTCACAGAGTTACATCTTTCCCTTCAAGAAGCCTTTCGCTAAGGCTGTTCTTGTGGAATTGGCAAAGGGATATTTGGAAGCCCATAGAGGGCTATGGTGACAAAAGAAATATCTTCCGTTCAAAACTGGAAAGAAGCTTTCTGAGAAACTGCTCTGTGTTCTATTAATTCATCTCACAGAGTTACATCTTTCCCTTCAAGAAGCCTTTCGCTAAGGCTGTTCTTGTGGAATTGGCAAAGGGATATTTGGAAGCCCCTAGAGGGCTATGGTGAAAAAGGCAATATCTTCCGTTCAAAACTGGAAAGAAGCTTTCTGAGAAACTGCTCTGTGTTCTGCTAATTAATCTCACAGAGTTACATCTTTCCCTTCAAAAAAACTTTCGCTAAGGCCGTTCTTGTGGAATTGGAAAAGGGATATTTGGAAGCCCGTAGAGAGCTATTGTGAAAAAGGAATTATCTTCCGTTCAAAACTGGAAAGAAGCTTTCTAGAAACTGCTCTGTGTTCTGTTAATTCATCTCACAGAGTTACATCTTTCCCTTCAAGAAGCCTTTCGCTAAGGCTGTTCTTGTGGAATTTGCAAAGGGATATTTGGAAGCCCATAGAGGGCTATGGTGAAAAAGGAAATATCTTCCGTTCCAAACTGGAAAGAAGCTTTCTGAGAAACTGCTCTGTGTTCTGTTAATTCATCTCACAGAGTTACATCTTTCCCTTCAAGAAGCCTTTCGCTAAGGCTGTTCTTGTGGAATTGGCAAAGGGATATTGGAAGCCCATAGAGGGCTATGGTGAAACAGGAAATATATTCCGTTCAAAACTGGAAAGAAGCTTTCTGAGAAACTGCTCTGTGTTCTGTTAATTCATCTCACAGAGTTACATCTTTCCCTTCAAGAAGCCTTTCGCTAAGGCTGTTCTTGTGGAATTGGCAAAGGGATATTTGGAAGCCCATAGAGGGCTATGGTGAAAAAGGAAATAACTTCCGTTCAAAACTGGAAAGAAGCTTTCTGAGAAACTGCTCAGTGTTCTTTTAATTCATCTCACAGAGTTACATCTTTCCCTTCAAGAAGCTGTTCGCTAAGGCTGTTCTTGTGGAATTGGCAAAGGGATATTTGGAAGCCCATAGAGGGCTATGGTGAAAAAGGGAATATCTTCCGTTGAAAGCTGGAAACAAGCTTTCTGAGAAACTGGTCTGTGTTCTGTTAATTCATCTCACAGAGTTACATCTTTCCCTTCAAGAAGCCTTTCGCTAAGGCTGTTCTTGTGGAATTGGCAAAGGGATATTTGGAAGCCCTTAGAGGGGTATGGTGACAAAAGAAATATCTTCCGTTCAAAACTGGAAAGAAGCTTTCTGAGAAAATGCTCTGTGTTCTGTTAATTCATCTCACAGAGTTACATCTTTCCCTTCAAGAAGCCTTTCGCTAAGGCTGTTCTTGTGGAATTGGCAAAGGGATATTTGGAAGCCCATAGAGGGCTATGGTGAAAAAGGAAATATCTTCCGTTCAAAACTGGAAAGAAGCTTTCTGAGAAACTGCTCTGTGTTCTGTTAATTCATCTCACAGAGTTACATCTTTCCCTTCAAGAAGCCTTTCGCTAAGGCTGTTCTTGTGGAATTGGCAAAGGGATATTTGGAAGCCCATAGAGGGCTATGGTGACAAAAGAAATATCTTCCGTTCAAAACTGGAAAGAAGCTTTCTGAGAAACTGCTCTGTGTTCTATTAATTCATCTCACAGAGTTACATCTTTCCCTTCAAGAAGCCTTTCGCTAAGGCTGTTCTTGTGGAATTGGCAAAGGGATATTTGGAAGCCCCTAGAGGGCTATGGTGAAAAAGGCAATATCTTCCGTTCAAAACTGGAAAGAAGCTTTCTGAGAAACTGCTCTGTGTTCTGCTAATTAATCTCACAGAGTTACATCTTTCCCTTCAAAAAAACTTTCGCTAAGGCCGTTCTTGTGGAATTGGAAAAGGGATATTTGGAAGCCCGTAGAGAGCTATTGTGAAAAAGGAATTATCTTCCGTTCAAAACTGGAAAGAAGCTTTCTAGAAACTGCTCTGTGTTCTGTTAATTCATCTCACAGAGTTACATCTTTCCCTTCAAGAAGCCTTTCGCTAAGGCTGTTCTTGTGGAATTTGCAAAGGGATATTTGGAAGCCCATAGAGGGCTATGGTGAAAAAGGAAATATCTACCGTTCCAAACTGGAAAGAAGCTTTCTGAGAAACTGCTCTGTGTTCTGTTAATTCATCTCACAGAGTTACATCTTTCCCTTCAAGAAGCCGTTCGCTAAGGCTGTTCTTGTGGAATTGGCAAAGGCATATTTGGAAGCCCTTAGAGGGCTATGGTGAAAAAGGAAATATCTTCCTTTCAAAACTGGAAAGAAGCTTTCTGAGAAACTGCTCTGTGTTCTGTTAATTCGTCTCACAGAGTTACATCTTTCCCTTCAAGAAGCCTTTCGCTAAGGCTGTTCTTGTGAAATTGGCAAAGGGATATTTGGAAGCCCATAGAGGGCTATGGTGACAAAAGAAATATCTTCCGTTCAAAACTGGAAAGAAGCTTTCTGAGAAACTGCTCTGTGTTCTATTAATTCATCTCACAGAGTTACATCTTTCCCTTCAAGAAGCCTTTCGCTAAGGCTGTTCTTGTGGAATTGGCAAAGGGATATTTGGAAGCCCATAGAGGGCTATGGTGAAAAAGAAAATATCTTCCGTTCAAAACTGGAAAGAAGCTTTCTGAGAAACTGCTCTGTGTTCTGTTAATTCATCTCACAGAGTTACATCTTTCCCTTCAAGAAGCCGTTCGCTAAGGCTGTTCTTGTGGAATTGGCAAAGGTATATTTGGAAGCCCTTAGAGGGCTATGGTGAAAAAGGAAATATCTTCCTTTCAAAACTGGAAAGAAGCTTTCTGAGAAACTGCTCTGTGTTCTGTTAATTCGTCTAACAGAGTTTCATCTTTCCCTTCAAGAAGCCTTTCGCTAAGGCTGTTCTTGTGGAATTGGCAAAGGGATATTTGGAAGCCCATAGAGGGCTATGGTGACAAAAGAAATATCTTCCGTTCAAAACTGGAAAGAAGCTTTCTGAGAAACTGCTCTGTGTTCTATTAATTCATCTCACAGAGTTACATCTTTCCCTTCAAGAAGCCTTTCGCTAAGGCTGTTCTTGTGGAATTGGCAAAGGGATATTTGGAAGCCCATAGAAGGCTATGGTGAAAAAGGAAATATCTTCCGTTCAAAAATGGAAAGAAGCTTTCTGAGAAACTGCTCTGTGATCCGTTAATTCATCTCACAGAGTAACATCTTTCCCTTCAAAAAGCCTTTCGCTAAGGCCGTTCTTGTGGAATTGGAATAGGTATATTTGGAAGCCCGTAGAGGGCTATGGTGAAAAAGGAAATATCTTCCGTTCAAAACTGGAAAGAAGCTTTCTGAGAAACTGCTCTGTGTTCTGTTAATTCATCTCACAGAGTTACATATTTCCCTTCAAGAAGCCTTTCTCTAAGGCTGTTCTTGTGGAATTGGCAAAGGGATATTTGGAAGCCCTTAGAGTTCTATGGTGAAAAAGGAAATATCTTCCATTCAAAACTGGAAAGAAGCTTTCTGAGAAACTGCTCTGTGTTCTGTTAATTCATCTAACAGAGTTACATCTTTCCCTTCAAGAAGCCTTTCGCTAAAGCTGTTCTTGTGGAATTGGCAAAGTGATATTTGGAAGCCCATAGAGGGCTATGGTGAAAAAGGAAATATCTACCGTTCAAAACTGGAAAGAAGCTTTCTGAGAAACTGCTCTGTGTTCTGTTAATTCATCTCACAGAGTTACATCTTTCCCTTCAAAAAGCCTTTCGCTAAGGCCGTTCTTGTGGAATTGGACAAGGGATATTTGGAAGCCCGTAGAGGGCTATGGTGAAAAAGGAAATATCTTCCGTTCAAAAATGGAAAGAAGCTTTCTGAGAAACTGCTCTGTGTTCTGTTAATTCATCTCACAGAGTTACATCTTTCCCTTCAAGAAGCCTTTCGCTAAGGCTGTTCTTGTGGAATTGGCAAAGGGATATTTGGAAGCCCATAGAGGGCTATGGTGACAAAAGTAATATCTTCCGTTCAAAACCGGAAAGAAGCTTTCTGAGAAAACGCTCTGTGTTCTGTTAATTCATCTCACAGAGTTACATCTTTCCTTTCAAGAAGCCTTTCGCTAAGGCTGTTCTTGTGGAATTGGCAAAGGGATATTTGGAAGCCCATAGAGGGCTATGGTGAAAAAGGAAATATCTTCCGTTCAAAACTGGAAAGAAGCTTTCTAAGAAACTGCTCTGTGTTCTGTTAATTCGTCTCACAGAGTTACATCTTTCCCTTCAAGAAGCCTTTCGCTAAGGCTGTTCTTGTGGAATTGGCAAAGGGATATTTGGAAGCCCATAGAGGGCTATGGTGACAAAAGAAATATCTTCCGTTCAAAACTGGAAAGAAGCTTTCTGAGAAACTGCTCTGTGTTCTATTAATTCATCTCACAGAGTTACATCTTTCCCTTCAAGAAGCCTTTCGCTAAGGCTGTTCTTGTGTAATTGGCAAAGGGATATTTGGAAGCCCCTAGAGGGCTATGTTGAAAAAGGCAATATCTTCCGCAAAACTGGAAAGAAGCTTTCTGAGAAACTCCTCTGTGATCTGTTAATTCATCTCACAGAGTTACATCTTTCCCTTCAAAAAAACTTTCGCTAAGGCCGTTCTTGTGTAAGTGGAAAAGGGATATTTGGAAGCCCGTAGAGAGCTATTGTGAAAAAGGAATTATCTTCCGTTCAAAACTGGAAAGAAGCTTTCTAGAAACTGCTCTGTGTTCTGTTAATTCATCTCACAGAGTTACATCTTTCCCTTCAAGAAGCCTTTCGCTAAGGCTGTTCTTGTGGAATTGGCAAAGGGATATTTGGAAGCCCATAGAGGGCTGTGGTGAAAAAGGAAATATCTTCTGTTCCAAACTGGAAAGAAGGTTTCTGAGAAACTGCTCTGTGTTCTGCTAATTCATCTCACAGAGTTACATCTTTCCCTTCAAGAAGCCTTTCGCTAAGGCTGTTCTTGTGGAATTGGCAAAGGGATATTTGGAAGCCCATAGAGGGCTATGGTGAAAAAGGAAATATCTTCCGTTCCAAACTGGAAAGAAGCTTTCTGAGAAACTGCTCTGTGTTCAGTTAATTCATCTCACAGAGTTACATCTTTCCCTTCAAGAAGCCTTTCGCTAAGGCTGTTCTTGTGGAATTGGCAAAGGGATATTTGGAAGCCCATAGAGGGCTACGGTGAAAAAGGAAATATCTTGCGTTTAAAACTGGAAAGAAGCTTTCTGAGAAACTGCTCTGTGTTCTGTTAATTCATCTCACAGAGTTACATCTTTCCCTTCAAGAAGCCTTTCGCTAAGGCTGTTCTTGTGGAATTGGCAAAGGGATATTAGGAAGCCCATAGACGGCTATGGTGAAAAAGGAAATATCTGCCGTTCCAAACTGGAGAGAAGGTTTCTGAGAAACTGCTCTCTGTTGTGTTAATTCATCTCACAGAGTTACATCTTTCCCTTCAAGAAGCCTTTCGCTAAGGCTGTTCTTGTGGAATTCGCAAAGGGATATTTGGAAGCCCATAGAGGGCTATGGTGATAAAGGAAATATCTTCCGTTCAAAACTGGAAAGAAGCTTTCTGAGAAACTGCTCTGTGTTCTGTTAATTCATCTCACAGAGTTACATCTTTCCCTTCAAGAAGCCGTTCGCTAAGGCTGTTCTTGTGGAATTGGCAAACGGATATTTGGAAGCCCTTAGAGGGCTATGGTGAAAAAGGGAATATCTTCCGTTGAAAGCTGGAAACAAGCTTTCTGAGAAACTGCTCTGTGTTCTGTTAATTCATCTCACAGAGTTACATCTTTCCCTTCAAGAGGCCTTTCGCTAAGGCTGTTCTTGTGGAATTGGCAAAGGGATATTTGGAAGCCCATAGAGGGCTATGGTGACAAAAGAAATATCTTCCGTTCAAAACTGGAAAGAAGCTTTCTGAGAAAATGCTCTGTGTTCTGTTAATTCATCTCACAGAGTTACATCTTTCCCTTCAAAAAAACTTTCGCTAAGGCCGTTCTTGTGGAATTGGAAAAGGGATATTTGGAAGGCCATAGAGGGCTATGGTGAAAAAGGAAATATCTTCTGTTCCAAACTGGAAAGAAGCTTTCTGAGAAACTGCTCTGTGTTCTGTTAATTCATCTCACAGAGTTACATCTTTCCCTTCAAGAAGCCTTTCGCTAAGGCTGTTCTTGTGGAATTGGCAAAGGGATATTTGGAAGCCCATAGAGAGCTATGGTGAAAAAGGCAATATCTTCCGTTCCAAACTGGAAAGAAGCTTTCTGAGAAACTGCTCTGTGTTCTGTTAATTCATCTCACAAACTTTCATCTTTCCCTTCAAGAAGCCTTTCGCTAAGGCTGTTCTTGTGGAATTGGCAAAGGGATATTTGGAAGCCCATAGACGGCTATGGTGAAAAAGGAAATATCTTCCGTTCCAAACTGGAAAGAAGCTTTCTTAGAAACTGCTCTGTGTTGTGTTAATTCATCTCACAGAGTTACATCTTTCCCTTCAAGAAGCCTTTCGCTAAGGCTGTTCTTGTGGAATTGGCAAAGGGATATTTGGAAGCCCATAGAGGGCTATGGTGAAACAGGAAATATATTCCGTTCAAAACTGGAAAGAAGCTTTCTGAGAAACTGCTCTGTGTTCTGTTAATTCATCTCACAGAGTTACATCTTTCCCTTCAAGAAGCCGTTCGCTAAGGCTGTTCTTGTGGAATTGGCAAAGGGATATTTGGAAGCCCACAGAATGCTATGGTGAAAAACGGAATATCTTCCGTTGAAAGCTGGAAACGAGCTTTCTGAGAAACTGCTCTGTGTTCTGTTAATTCATCTCACAGAGTTACATCTTTCCCTTCAAGAAGCCTTTCGCTAAGGCTGTTCTTGTGGAATTTGCAAAGGGATATTTGGAAGCCCATAGAGGGCTATGGTGAAAAAGGAAATATCTTCCGTTCCAAACTGGAAAGAAGCTTTCTGAGAAACTGCTCTGTGTTCTGTTAATTCATCTCACAGAGTTACATCTTTCCCTTCAAGAAGCCTTTCGCTAAGGCTGTTCTTGTGGAATTGGCAAAGGGATATTGGAAGCCCATAGAGGGCTATGGTGAAACAGGAAATATATTCCGTTCAAAACTGGAAAGAAGCTTTCTGAGAAACTGCTCTGTGTTCTGTTAATTCATCTCACAGAGTTACATCTTTCCCTTCAAGAAGCCTTTCGCTAAGGCTGTTCTTGTGGAATTGGCAAAGGGATATTTGGAAGCCCATAGAGGGCTATGGTGAAAAAGGAAATAACTTCCGTTCAAAACTGGAAAGAAGCTTTCTGAGAAACTGCTCAGTGTTCTTTTAATTCATCTCACAGAGTTACATCTTTCCCTTCAAGAAGCTGTTCGCTAAGGCTGTTCTTGTGGAATTGGCAAAGGGATATTTGGAAGCCCATAGAGGGCTATGGTGAAAAAGGGAATATCTTCCGTTGAAAGCTGGAAACAAGCTTTCTGAGAAACTGGTCTGTGTTCTGTTAATTCATCTCACAGAGTTACATCTTTCCCTTCAAGAAGCCTTTCGCTAAGGCTGTTCTTGTGGAATTGGCAAAGGGATATTTTGAAGCCCTTAGAGGGGTATGGTGACAAAAGAAATATCTTCCGTTCAAAACTGGAAAGAAGCTTTCTGAGAAAATGCTCTGTGTTCTGTTAATTCATCTCACAGAGTTACATCTTTCCCTTCAAGAAGCCTTTCGCTAAGGCTGTTCTTGTGGAATTGGCAAAGGGATATTTGGAAGCCCATAGAGGGCTATGGTGAAAAAGGAAATATCTTCCGTTCAAAACTGGAAAGAAGCTTTCTGAGAAACTGCTCTGTGTTCTGTTAATTCATCTCACAGAGTTACATCTTTCCCTTCAAGAAGCCTTTCGCTAAGGCTGTTCTTGTGGAATTGGCAAAGGGATATTTGGAAGCCCATAGAGGGCTATGGTGACAAAAGAAATATCTTCCGTTCAAAACTGGAAAGAAGCTTTCTGAGAAACTGCTCTGTGTTCTATTAATTCATCTCACAGAGTTACATCTTTCCCTTCAAGAAGCCTTTCGCTAAGGCTGTTCTTGTGGAATTGGCAAAGGGATATTTGGAAGCCCCTAGAGGGCTATGGTGAAAAAGGCAATATCTTCCGTTCAAAACTGGAAAGAAGCTTTCTGAGAAACTGCTCTGTGTTCTGCTAATTAATCTCACAGAGTTACATCTTTCCCTTCAAAAAAACTTTCGCTAAGGCCGTTCTTGTGGAATTGGAAAAGGGATATTTGGAAGCCCGTAGAGAGCTATTGTGAAAAAGGAATTATCTTCCGTTCAAAACTGGAAAGAAGCTTTCTAGAAACTGCTCTGTGTTCTGTTAATTCATCTCACAGAGTTATATCTTTCCCTTCAAGAAGCCTTTCGCTAAGGCTGTTCTTGTGGAATTTGCAAAGGGATATTTGGAAGCCCATAGAGGGCTATGGTGAAAAAGGAAATATCTTCCGTTCCAAACTGGAAAGAAGCTTTCTGAGAAACTGCTCTGTGTTCTGTTAATTCATCTCACAGAGTTACATCTTTCCCTTCAAGAAGCCGTTCGCTAAGGCTGTTCTTGTGGAATTGGCAAAGGCATATTTGGAAGCCCTTAGAGGGCTATGGTGAAAAAGGAAATATCTTCCTTTCAAAACTGGAAAGAAGCTTTCTGAGAAACTGCTCTGTGTTCTGTTAATTCGTCTCACAGAGTTACATCTTTCCCTTCAAGAAGCCTTTCGCTAAGGCTGTTCTTGTGAAATTGGCAAAGGGATATTTGGAAGCCCATAGAGGGCTATGGTGACAAAAGAAATATCTTCCGTTCAAAACTGGAAAGAAGCTTTCTGAGAAACTGCTCTGTGTTCTATTAATTCATCTCACAGAGTTACATCTTTCCCTTCAAGAAGCCTTTCGCTAAGGCTGTTCTTGTGGAATTGGCAAAGGGATATTTGGAAGCCCATAGAGGGCTATGGTGAAAAAGAAAATATCTTCCGTTCAAAACTGGAAAGAAGCTTTCTGAGAAACTGCTCTGTGTTCTGTTAATTCATCTCACAGAGTTACATCTTTCCCTTCAAGAAGCCGTTCGCTAAGGCTGTTCTTGTGGAATTGGCAAAGGTATATTTGGAAGCCCTTAGAGGGCTATGGTGAAAAAGGAAATATCTTCCTTTCAAAACTGGAAAGAAGCTTTCTGAGAAACTGCTCTGTGTTCTGTTAATTCGTCTAACAGAGTTTCATCTTTCCCTTCAAGAAGCCTTTCGCTAAGGCTGTTCTTGTGGAATTGGCAAAGGGATATTTGGAAGCCCATAGAGGGCTATGGTGACAAAAGAAATATCTTCCGTTCAAAACTGGAAAGAAGCTTTCTGAGAAACTGCTCTGTGTTCTATTAATTCATCTCACAGAGTTACATCTTTCCCTTCAAGAAGCCTTTCGCTAAGGCTGTTCTTGTGGAATTGGCAAAGGGATATTTGGAAGCCCATAGAAGGCTATGGTGAAAAAGGAAATATCTTCCGTTCAAAAATGGAAAGAAGCTTTCTGAGAAACTGCTCTGTGATCCGTTAATTCATCTCACAGAGTAACATCTTTCCCTTCAAAAAGCCTTTCGCTAAGGCCGTTCTTGTGGAATTGGAATAGGTATATTTGGAAGCCCGTAGAGGGCTATGGTGAAAAAGGAAATATCTTCCGTTCAAAACTGGAAAGAAGCTTTCTGAGAAACTGCTCTGTGTTCTGTTAATTCATCTCACAGAGTTACATATTTCCCTTCAAGAAGCCTTTCTCTAAGGCTGTTCTTGTGGAATTGGCAAAGGGATATTTGGAAGCCCTTAGAGTTCTATGGTGAAAAAGGAAATATCTTCCATTCAAAACTGGAAAGAAGCTTTCTGAGAAACTGCTCTGTGTTCTGTTAATTCATCTCACAGAGTTACATCTTTCCCTTCAAGAAGCCTTTCGCTAAGGCTGTTCTTGTGGAATTGGCAAAGGGATATTTGGAAGCCCATAGAGGGCTATGGTGACAAAAGTAATATCTTCCGTTCAAAACCGGAAAGAAGCTTTCTGAGAAAACGCTCTGTGTTCTGTTAATTCATCTCACAGAGTTACATCTTTCCTTTCAAGAAGCCTTTCGCTAAGGCTGTTCTTGTGGAATTGGCAAAGGGATATTTGGAAGCCCATAGAGGGCTATGGTGAAAAAGGAAATATCTTCCGTTCAAAACTGGAAAGAAGCTTTCTAAGAAACTGCTCTGTGTTCTGTTAATTCGTCTCACAGAGTTACATCTTTCCCTTCAAGAAGCCTTTCGCTAAGGCTGTTCTTGTGGAATTGGCAAAGGGATATTTGGAAGCCCATAGAGGGCTATGGTGACAAAAGAAATATCTTCCGTTCAAAACTGGAAAGAAGCTTTCTGAGAAACTGCTCTGTGTTCTATTAATTCATCTCACAGAGTTACATCTTTCCCTTCAAGAAGCCTTTCGCTAAGGCTGTTCTTGTGGAATTGGCAAAGGGATATTTGGAAGCCCCTAGAGGGCTATGTTGAAAAAGGCAATATCTTCCGCAAAACTGGAAAGAAGCTTTCTGAGAAACTCCTCTGTGATCTGTTAATTCATCTCACAGAGTTACATCTTTCCCTTCAAAAAAACTTTCGCTAAGGCCGTTCTTGTGTAATTGGAAAAGGGATATTTGGAAGCCCGTAGAGAGCTATTGTGAAAAAGGAATTATCTTCCGTTCAAAACTGGAAAGAAGCTTTCTAGAAACTGCTCTGTGTTCTGTTAATTCATCTCACAGAGTTACATCTTTCCCTTCAAGAAGCCTTTCGCTAAGGCTGTTCTTGTGGAATTGGCAAAGGGATATTTGGAAGCCCATAGAGGGCTGTGGTGAAAAAGGAAATATCTTCTGTTCCAAACTGGAAAGAAGGTTTCTGAGAAACTGCTCTGTGTTCTGCTAATTCATCTCACAGAGTTACATCTTTCCCTTCAAGAAGCCTTTCGCTAAGGCTGTTCTTGTGGAATTGGCAAAGGGATATTTGGAAGCCCATAGAGGGCTATGGTGAAAAAGGAAATATCTTCCGTTCCAAACTGGAAAGAAGCTTTCTGAGAAACTGCTCTGTGTTCTGTTAATTCATCTCACAGAGTTACATCTTTCCCTTCAAGAAGCCTTTCGCTAAGGCTGTTCTTGTGGAATTGGCAAAGGGATATTTGGAAGCCCATAGAGGGCTACGGTGAAAAAGGAAATATCTTGCGTTTAAAACTGGAAAGAAGCTTTCTGAGAAACTGCTCTGTGTTCTGTTAATTCATCTCACAGAGTTACATCTTTCCCTTCAAGAAGCCTTTCGCTAAGGCTGTTCTTGTGGAATTGGCAAAGGGATATTAGGAAGCCCATAGACGGCTATGGTGAAAAAGGAAATATCTGCCGTTCCAAACTGGAGAGAAGGTTTCTGAGAAACTGCTCTCTGTTGTGTTAATTCATCTCACAGAGTTACATCTTTCCCTTCAAGAAGCCTTTCGCTAAGGCTGTTCTTGTGGAATTCGCAAAGGGATATTTGGAAGCCCATAGAGGGCTATGGTGATAAAGGAAATATCTTCCGTTCAAAACTGGAAAGAAGCTTTCTGAGAAACTGCTCTGTGTTCTGTTAATTCATCTCACAGAGTTACATCTTTCCCTTCAAGAAGCCGTTCGCTAAGGCTGTTCTTGTGGAATTGGCAAACGGATATTTGGAAGCCCTTAGAGGGCTATGGTGAAAAAGGGAATATCTTCCGTTGAAAGCTGGAAACAAGCTTTCTGAGAAACTGCTCTGTGTTCTGTTAATTCATCTCACAGAGTTACATCTTTCCCTTCAAGAGGCCTTTCGCTAAGGCTGTTCTTGTGGAATTGGCAAAGGGATATTTGGAAGCCCATAGAGGGCTATGGTGACAAAAGAAATATCTTCCGTTCAAAACTGGAAAGAAGCTTTCTGAGAAAATGCTCTGTGTTCTGTTAATTCATCTCACAGAGTTACATCTTTCCCTTCAAAAAAACTTTCGCTAAGGCCGTTCTTGTGGAATTGGAAAAGGGATATTTGGAAGCCCATAGAGGGCTATGGTGAAAAAGGAAATATCTTCTGTTCCAAACTGGAAAGAAGCTTTCTGAGAAACTGCTCTGTGTTCTGTTAATTCATCTCACAGAGTTACATCTTTCCCTTCAAGAAGCCTTTCGCTAAGGCTGTTCTTGTGGAATTGGCAAAGGGATATTTGGAAGCCCATAGAGAGCTATGGTGAAAAAGGCAATATCTTCCGTTCCAAACTGGAAAGAAGCTTTCTGAGAAACTGCTCTGTGTTCTGTTAATTCATCTCACAAACTTACATCTTTCCCTTCAAGAAGCCTTTCGCTAAGGCTGTTCTTGTGGAATTGGCAAAGGGATATTTGGAAGCCCATAGACGGCTATGGTGAAAAAGGAAATATCTTCCGTTCCAAACTGGAAAGAAGCTTTCTTAGAAACTGCTCTGTGTTGTGTTAATTCATCTCACAGAGTTACATCTTTCCCTTCAAGAAGCCTTTCGCTAAGGCTGTTCTTGTGGAATTGGCAAAGGGATATTTGGAAGCCCATAGAGGGCTATGGTGAAACAGGAAATATATTCCGTTCAAAACTGGAAAGAAGCTTTCTGAGAAACTGCTCTGTGTTCTGTTAATTCATCTCACAGAGTTACATCTTTCCCTTCAAGAAGCCGTTCGCTAAGGCTGTTCTTGTGGAATTGGCAAAGGGATATTTGGAAGCCCACAGAATGCTATGGTGAAAAACGGAATATCTTCCGTTGAAAGCTGGAAACGAGCTTTCTGAGAAACTGCTCTGTGTTCTGTTAATTCATCTCACAGAGTTACATCTTTCCCTTCAAGAAGCCTTTCGCTAAGGCTGTTCTTGTGGAATTGGCAAAGGGATATTTGGAAGCCCATAGAGGGCTACGGTGACAAAAGAAATATCTTCCGTTCAAAACTGGAAAGAAGCTTTCTGAGAAAATGCTCTGTGTTCTGTTAATTCATCTCACAGAGTTACATCTTTCCCTTCAAGAAGCCTTTCGCTAAGGCTGTTCTTGTGGAATTGGCAAAGGGATATTGGGAAGCCCATAGAGGGCTATGGTGAAACAGGAAATATCTTCCGTTCAAAACTGGAAAGAAGCTTTCTGAGAAACTGCTCTGTGTTCTGTTAATTCATCTCACAGAGTTACATCTTTCCCTTCAAGAAGCCTTTCGCTAAGGCTGTTCTTGTGGAATTGGCAAAGGGATATTTGGAAGCCCATAGAGGGCTATGGTGAAAAAGGAAATATCTTCAGTTCAAAACTGGAAAGAAGCTTTCTGAGAAACTGCTCTGTGTTCTGTTAATTCATCTCACAGAGTTACATCTTTCCCTTCAAGAAGCCTTTCGCTAAGGCTGTTCTTGTGGAATTGGCAAAGGGATATTGGAAGCCCATAGAGGGCTATGGTGAAACAGGAAATATATTCCGTTCAAAACTGGAAAGAAGCTTTCTGAGAAACTGCTCTGTGTTCTGTTAATTCATCTCACAGAGTTACATCTTTCCCTTCAAGAAGCCTTTCGCTAAGGCTGTTCTTGTGGAATTGGCAAAGGGATATTTGGAAGCCCATAGAGGGCTATGGTGAAAAAGGAAATAACTTCCGTTTAAAACTGGAAAGAAGCTTTCTGAGAAACTGCTCAGTGTTCTTTTAATTCATCTCACAGAGTTACATCTTTCCCTTCAAGAAGCCGTTCGCTAAGGCTGTTCTTGTGGAATTGGCAAAAGGGATATTTGGAAGCCCATAGAGGGCTATGGTGAAAAAGGGAATATCTTCCGTTGAAAGCTGGAAACAAGCTTTCTGAGAAACTGCTCTGTGTTCTGTTAATTCATCTCACAGAGTTACATCTTTCCCTTCAAGAAGCCTTTCGCTAAGGCTGTTCTTGTGGAATTGGCAAAGGGATATTTGGAAGCCCATAGAGGGCTACGGTGAAAAAGGAAATATCTTGCGTTTAAAACTGGAAAGAAGCTTTCTGAGAAACTGCTCTGTGTTCTGTTAATTCATCTCACAGAGTTACATCTTTCCCTTCAAGAAGCCTTTCGCTAAGGCTGTTCTTGTGGAATTGGCAAAGGGATATTAGGAAGCCCATAGACGGCTATGGTGAAAAAGGAAATATCTGCCGTTCCAAACTGGAGAGAAGGTTTCTGAGAAACTGCTCTCTGTTGTGTTAATTCATCTCACAGAGTTACATCTTTCCCTTCAAGAAGCCTTTCGCTAAGGCTGTTCTTGTGGAATTCGCAAAGGGATATTTGGAAGCCCATAGAGGGCTATGGTGATAAAGGAAATATCTTCCGTTCAAAACTGGAAAGAAGCTTTCTGAGAAACTGCTCTGTGTTCTGTTAATTCATCTCACAGAGTTACATCTTTCCCTTCAAGAAGCCTTTCGCTAAGGCTGTTCTTGTGGAATTGGCAAACGGATATTTGGAAGCCCTTAGAGGGCTATGGTGAAAAAGGGAATATCTTCCGTTGAAAGCTGGAAACAAGCTTTCTGAGAAACTGCTCTGTGTTCTGTTAATTCATCTCACAGAGTTACATCTTTCCCTTCAAGAGGCCTTTCGCTAAGGCTGTTCTTGTGGAATTGGCAAAGGGATATTTGGAAGCCCATAGAGGGCTATGGTGACAAAAGAAATATCTTCCGTTCAAAACTGGAAAGAAGCTTTCTGAGAAAATGCTCTGTGTTCTGTTAATTCATCTCACAGAGTTACATCTTTCCCTTCAAAAAAACTTTCGCTAAGGCCGTTCTTGTGGAATTGGAAAAGGGATATTTGGAAGCCCATAGAGGGCTATGGTGAAAAAGGAAATATCTTCTGTTCCAAACTGGAAAGAAGCTTTCTGAGAAACTGCTCTGTGTTCTGTTAATTCATCTCACAGAGTTACATCTTTCCCTTCAAGAAGCCTTTCGCTAAGGCTGTTCTTGTGGAATTGGCAAAGGGATATTTGGAAGCCCATAGAGAGCTATGGTGAAAAAGGCAATATCTTCCGTTCCAAACTGGAAAGAAGCTTTCTGAGAAACTGCTCTGTGTTCTGTTAATTCATCTCACAAACTTACATCTTTCCCTTCAAGAAGCCTTTCGCTAAGGCTGTTCTTGTGGAATTGGCAAAGGGATATTTGGAAGCCCATAGACGGCTATGGTGAAAAAGGAAATATCTTCCGTTCCAAACTGGAAAGAAGCTTTCTTAGAAACTGCTCTGTGTTGTGTTAATTCATCTCACAGAGTTACATCTTTCCCTTCAAGAAGCCTTTTGCTAAGGCTGTTCTTGTGGAATTGGCAAAGGGATATTTGGAAGCCCATAGAGGGCTATGGTGAAACAGGAAATATATTCCGTTCAAAACTGGAAAGAAGCTTTCTGAGAAACTGCTCTGTGTTCTGTTAATTCATCTCACAGAGTTACATCTTTCCCTTCAAGAAGCCGTTCGCTAAGGCTGTTCTTGTGGAATTGGCAAAGGGATATTTGGAAGCCCACAGAATGCTATGGTGAAAAACGGAATATCTTCCGTTGAAAGCTGGAAACGAGCTTTCTGAGAAACTGCTCTGTGTTCTGTTAATTCATCTCACAGAGTTACATCTTTCCCTTCAAGAAGCCTTTCGCTAAGGCTGTTCTTGTGGAATTGGCAAAGGGATATTTGGAAGCCCATAGAGGGCTACGGTGACAAAAGAAATATCTTCCGTTCAAAACTGGAAAGAAGCTTTCTGAGAAAATGCTCTGTGTTCTGTTAATTCATCTCACAGAGTTACATCTTTCCCTTCAAGAAGCCTTTCGCTAAGGCTGTTCTTGTGGAATTGGCAAAGGGATATTGGGAAGCCCATAGAGGGCTATGGTGAAACAGGAAATATCTTCCGTTCAAAACTGGAAAGAAGCTTTCTGAGAAACTGCTCTGTGTTCTGTTAATTCATCTCACAGAGTTACATCTTTCCCTTCAAGAAGCCTTTCGCTAAGGCTGTTCTTGTGGAATTGGCAAAGGGATATTTGGAAGCCCATAGAGGGCTATGGTGAAAAAGGAAATATCTTCAGTTCAAAACTGGAAAGAAGCTTTCTGAGAAACTGCTCTGTGTTCTGTTAATTCATCTCACAGAGTTACATCTTTCCCTTCAAGAAGCCTTTCGCTAAGGCTGTTCTTGTGGAATTGGCAAAGGGATATTGGAAGCCCATAGAGGGCTATGGTGAAACAGGAAATATATTCCGTTCAAAACTGGAAAGAAGCTTTCTGAGAAACTGCTCTGTGTTCTGTTAATTCATCTCACAGAGTTACATCTTTCCCTTCAAGAAGCCTTTCGCTAAGGCTGTTCTTGTGGAATTGGCAAAGGGATATTTGGAAGCCCATAGAGGGCTATGGTGAAAAAGGAAATAACTTCCGTTTAAAACTGGAAAGAAGCTTTCTGAGAAACTGCTCAGTGTTCTTTTAATTCATCTCACAGAGTTACATCTTTCCCTTCAAGAAGCCGTTCGCTAAGGCTGTTCTTGTGGAATTGGCAAAAGGGATATTTGGAAGCCCATAGAGGGCTATGGTGAAAAAGGGAATATCTTCCGTTGAAAGCTGGAAACAAGCTTTCTGAGAAACTGCTCTGTGTTCTGTTAATTCATCTCACAGAGTTACATCTTTCCCTTCAAGAAGCCTTTCGCTAAGGCTGTTCTTGTGGAATTGGCAAAGGGATATTTGGAAGCCCTTAGAGGGGTATGGTGACAAAAGAAATATCTTCCGTTCAAAACTGGAAAGAAGCTTTCTGAGAAAATGCTCTGTGTTCTGTTAATTCATCTCACAGAGTTACATCTTTCCCTTCAAGAAGCCTTGCGCTAAGGCTGTTCTTGTGGAATTGGCAAAGGGATATTTGGAAGCCCATAGAGGGCTATGGTGAAAAAGGAAATATCTTCCGTTCAAAACTGGAAAGAAGCTTTCTGAGAAACTGCTCTGTGTTCTGTTAATTCATCTCACAGAGTTACATCTTTCCCTTCAAGAAGCCTTTCGCTAAGGCTGTTCTTGTGGAATTGGCAAAGGGATATTTGGAAGCCCATAGAGGGCTAAGGTGACAAAAGAAATATCTTCCGTTCAAAACTGGAAAGAAGCTTTCTGAGAAACTGCTCTGTGTTCTATTAATTCATCTCACAGAGTTACATCTTTCCCTTCAAGAAGCCTTTCGCTAAGGCTGTTCTTGTGGAATTGGCAAAATGATATTTGGAAGCCCCTAGAGGGCTATGGTGAAAAAGGCAATATCTTCCGTTCAAAACTGGAAAGAAGCTTTCTGAGAAACTGCTCTGTGTTCTGCTAATTAATCTCACAGAGTTACATCTTTCCCTTCAAAAAAACTTTCGCTAAGGCCGTTCTTGTGGAATTGGAAAAGGGATATTTGGAAGCCCGTAGAGAGCTATTGTGAAAAAGGAATTATCTTCCGTTCAAAACTGGAGAGAAGCTTTCTAGAAACTGCTCTGTGTTCTGTTAATTCATCTCACAGAGTTACATCTTTCCCTTCAAGAAGCCTTTCGCTAAGGCTGTTCTTGTGGAATTTGCAAAGGGATATTTGGAAGCCCATAGAGGGCTATGGTGAAAAAGGAAATATCTTCCGTTCAAAACTGGAAAGAAGCTTTCTGAGAAACTGCTCTGTGTTCTATTAATTCATCTCACAGAGTTACATCTTTCCCTTCAAGAAGCCTTTCGCTAAGGCTGTTCTTGTGGAATTGGCAAAGGGATATTTGGAAGCCCATAGAGGGCTATGGGGAAAAGGAAATATCTTCCGTTCAAAACTGGAAAGAAGCTTTCTGAGAAACTGCTCTGTGTTCTGTTAATTCATCTCACAGAGTTACATCATTCCCTTCAAGAAGCCGTTCGCTAAGGCTGTTCTTGTGGAATTGGCAAAGGTATATTTGGAAGCCCTTAGAGGGCTATGGTGAAAAAGGAAATATCTTCCTTTCAAAACTGGAAAGAAGCTTTCTGAGAAACTGCTCTGTGTTCTGTTAATTCGTCTAACAGAGTTTCATCTTTCCCTTCAAGAAGCCTTTTGCTAAGGCTGTTCTTGTGGAATTGGCAAAGGGATATTTGGAAGCCCATAGAGGGCTATGGTGACAAAAGAAATATCTTCCGTTCAAAACTGGAAAGAAGCTTTCTGAGAAACTGCTCTGTGTTCTATTAATTCATCTCACAGAGTTACATCTTTCCCTTCAAGAAGCCTTTCGCTAAGGCTGTTCTTGTGGAATTGGCAAAGGGATATTTGGAAGCCCATAGAAGGCTATGGTGAAAAAGGAAATATCTTCCGTTCAAAAATGGAAAGAAGCTTTCTGAGAAACTGCTCTGTGATCCGTTAATTCATCTCACAGAGTAACATCTTTCCCTTCAAAAAGCCTTTCGCTAAGGCCGTTCTTGTGGAATTGGAATAGGTATATTTGGAAGCCCGTAGAGGGCTATGGTGAAAAAAGAAATATCTTCCGTTCAAAACTGGAAAGAAGCTTTCTGAGAAACTGCTCTGTGTTCTGTTAATTCATCTCACAGAGTTACATATTTCCCTTCAAGAAGCCTTTCTCTAAGGCTGTTCTTGTGGAATTGGCAAAGGGATATTTGGAAGCCCATAGAGTTCTATGGTGAAAAAGGAAATATCTTCCATTCAAAACTGGAAAGAAGCTTTCTGAGAAACTGCTCTGTGTTCTGTTAATTCATCTAACAGAGTTACATCTTTCCCTTCAAGAAGCCTTTCGCTAAAGCTGTTCTTGTGGAATTGGCAAAGGGATATTTGGAAGCCCATAGAGGGCTATGGTGAAAAAGGAAATATCTACCGTTCAAAACTGGAAAGAAGCTTTCTGAGAAACTGCTCTGTGTTCTGTTAATTCATCACACAGAGTTACATCTTTCCCTTCAAGAAGCCTTTCGCTAAGGCTGTTCTTGTGGAATTGGCAAAGGGATATTTGGAAGCCCATAGAGGGCTACGGTGAAAAAGGAAATATCTTCCGTTCAAAACTGGAAAGAAGCTTTCTGAGAAACTGATCTGTGTTCTGTTAATTCATCTCACAGAATTACATCTTTCCCTTCAAAAAGCCTTTCTCTAAGGCCGTTCTTGTGGAATTGGACAAGGGATATTTGGAAGCCCGTAGAGGGCTATGGTGAAAAAGGAAATACCTTCCGTTCAAAACTGGAAAGAAGCTTTCTGAGAAACTGCTCTGTGTTCTGTTAATTCATCTCACAGAGTTACATCTTTCCCTTCAAGAAGCCTTTCGCTAAGGCTGTTCTTGTGGAATTGGCAAAGGGATATTAGGAAGCCCATAGACGGCTATGGTGAAAAAGGAAATATCTTCCGTTCAAAACTGGAAAGAAGCTTTCTGAGAAACTGCTCTGTGTTCTGTTAATTCATCTCACAGAGTTACATCTTTCCCTTCAAGAAGCCGTTCGCTAAGGCTGTTCTGGTGGAATTGGCAAAGGGATATTTGGAAGTCCATAGAGGGCTATGGTGAAAAAGGAAATATCTTCCGTTGAAAGCTGGAAAGAAGCTTTCTGAGAAAGTGCGCTGTGTTCTGTTAATTCATCTCACAGAGTTACATCTTTCCCTTCAAGAAGCCTTCCGCTAAGGCTGTTCTTGTGGCATTGGCAAAAGTTTATTTGGAAGCCCATAGACGGCTATGGTGAAAAAGGAAATATCTTCCGTTCCAAACTGGAAAGAAGCTTTCTGAGAAACTGCTCTGTGTTCTGTTAATTCACCTCACAGAGATACATCTTTCCATTCAAGAAGCCTTTCGCTAAGGCTGTTCTTGTCTAATTGGCAATGGGATATTGGGAAGCCCATAGAGGGCTATGGTGAAAAAGGAAATATCTTCCGTTCAAAACTGGAAAGAAGCTTTCTGAGAAACTGCTCTGTGTTCTGTTAATTCATCTCACAGAGTTACATCTTTCCCTTCAAGAAGTCTTTCTCTAAGGCTGTTCTTGTGGAATTGGCAAAGGGATATTTGGAAGTCCATAGAGGGCTATGGTGAAAAAGGAAATATCTTCCGTTCAAAACTGGAAAGAAGCTTTCTGAGAAACTGCTCAGTGTTCTGTTAATTCATCTCACAGAGTTACATCTTTCCCTTCAAGAAGTCGTTCGCTAAGGCTGTTCTTGTGGAATTGGCAGAGGGATATTTGGAAGCCCTTAGAGGGCTATGGTGAAAAAGAAAATATCTTCCTTTCAAAACTGGAAAGAAGCTTTCTGAGAAACTGCTCTGTGTTCTGTTAATTCATCTCACAGAGTTACATCTTTCAATTCAAGAAGCCTTTCGCTAAGGCTGTTCTTGTGTAATTGGAAAAGGGATATTTGGAAGCCCATAGAGGGCTATGGAGAAAAAGGAAATATCTTCCGTTCAAAACTGGAAAGAAGCTTTCTGAGAAACTGCTCTGTTTTCAATTAATTCATCTCACAGAGTTACATCTTTCCCTTCAAGAAGCCTTTTGCTAAGGCTGTTCTTGTGGAATTGGCAAAGGGATATTTGGAAGCCCATAGAAGGCTATGGTGAAAAAGGAAATATCTTCCGTTCAAAACTGGAAAGAAGCTTTCTGAGAAACTGCTCTGTGTTCCGATAATTCATCTCACAGAGTTACATATTTCCCTTCAAAAAGCCTTTCGCTAAAGCCGTTCTTGTGGAATTGGAAAAGGGATATTTGGAAGCCCATAGAGGGCTATGGTGAAAAAGGAAATATCTTCCGTTCAAAACTGGAAAGAAGCTTTCTGAGAAACTGCTCTGTGTTCTGTTAATTCATCTCACAGAGTTACATCTTTCCCTTCAAGAAGCCTTTCGCTAAGGCTGTTCTTGTAGAATTTGCAAAGGGATATTTGGAAGCCCATAGAGTGCTATGGTGAAAAAAGGAAATATCTTCCGTTCAAAGCTGGAAAGAAGCTTTCTGAGAAACTGCTCTGTGTTCTGTTAATTCAACTCACAGAGTTACATCTTTCCCTTCAAGAAGCCTTTCGCTAAGGCTGTTCTTGTGGAATTGGCAAAGGCATATTTGGAAGCCCATAGACGGCTATGGTGAAAAAGGAAATATCTTCGGTTCCAAACTGGAAAGAAGCTTTCTGAGAAACTGCTCTGTGTTGTGTTAATTCATCTCACCGAGTTACATCTTTCCCTTCAAGAAGCCTTTCGCTAAGGCTGTTCTTGTGGAATTGGCAAAGGGATATTTGGAAGCCCATAGAGGGCTACGGTGAAAAAGGAAATATCTTCCGTTCAAAACTGGAAAGAAGCTTTCTGAGAAACTGCTCTGTGTTCTGTTAATTCATCTCACAGAGTTACATCTTTCCCTTCAAGAAGCCTTTCGCTAAGGCTGTTCTTGTGGAATTGGCAAAGGGATATTTGGAAGCCCTTAGAGGGCTATGGTGAAAAAGGAAATATCTTCCGTTCCAAACTGGAAAGAAGCTTTCTGAGAAACTGCTCTGTGTTCTGCTAATTCATCTCACCGAGTTACATCTTTCCCTTCAAGAAGTCGTTCGCTAAGGCTGTTCTTGTAGAATTGGCAGAGGGATATTTGGAAGCCCTTAGAGGGCTATGGTGAAAAAGGAAATATCTTCCTTTCAAAACTGGAAAGAAGCTTTCTGAGAAACTGCTCTGTGTTCTGTTAATTCATCTCACAGAGTTACATCTTTCAATTCAAGAAGCCTTTCGCTAAGGCTGTTCTTGTGGAATTGGCAAAGGGATATTTGGAAGCCCATAGAGGGCTATGGAGAAAAAGGAAATATCTTCCGTTCAAAACTGGAAAGAAGCTTTCTGAGAAACTGCTCTGTTTTCAATTAATTCATCTCACAGAGTTACATCTTTCCCTTCAAGAAGCCTTTCGCTAAGGCTGTTCTTGTGGAATTGGCAAAGGGATATTTGGAAGCCCATAGAAGGCTATGGTGAAAAAGGAAATATCTTCCGTTCAGAACTGGAAAGAAGCTTTCTGAGAAACTGCTCTGTGTTCCGTTAATTCATCTCACAGAGTTACATGTTTCCCTTCAAGCAGCCTTTCGCTAAGGCCGTTCTTGTGGAATTGGAAAAGGGATATTTGGAAGCCCGTAGAGGGCTATGGTGAAAAAGGAAATATCGTCCGTTCAAAACTGGAAAGAAGCTTTCTGAGAAACTGCTCTGTGTTCTGTTAATTCATCTCACAGAGTTACATCTTTCCCTTCCAGAAGCCTTTCGCTAAGGCTGTTCTTGTGGAATTTGCAAAGGGATATTTGGAAGCCCATAGAGGGCTATGGTGAAAAAGGAAATATCTTCCGTTCAAAACTGGAAAGAAGCTTTCTGAGAAACTGCTCTGTGTTCCGTTAATTCATCTCACAGAGTTACATCTTTCCCTTCAAAAAGCCTTTCGCTAAGGCCGTTCTTGTGGAATTGGAAAAGGGATATTTGGAAGCCCGTAGAGGGCTATGGTGAAAAAGGAAATATCTTCCGTTCAAAACTGGAAAGAAGCTTTCTGAGAAACTGCTCTGTGTTCTGTTAATTCATCTCACAGAGTTACATCTTTCCCTTCAAGAAGTCTTTCTCTAAGGCTGTTCTCGTGGAATTGGCAAAGGGATATTTGGAAGTCCATAGAGGGCTATGGTGAAAAAGGAAATATCTTCCGTTCAAAACTGGAAAGAAGCTTTCTGAGAAACTGCTCAGTGTTCTTTTAATTCATCTCACAGAGTTACATCTTTCCCTTCAAGAAGTCGTTCGCTAAGGCTGTTCTTGTGGAATTGGCAGAGGGATATTAGGAAGCCCTTAGAGGGCTATGGTGAAAAAGGAAATATCTTCCTTTCAAAACTGGAAAGAAGCTTTCTGAGAAACTGCTCTGTGTTCTGTTAATTCATCTCACAGAGTTACATCTTTCCCTTCAAGAAGCCTTTCGCTAAGGCTGTTCTTGTGGAATTGGCAAAGGGATATTTGGAAGCCCATAGAGGGCTATGGTGAAACAGGAAATATATTCCGTTCAAAACTGGAAAGAAGCTTTCTGAGAAACTGCTCTGTGTTCTGTTAATTCATCTCACAGAGTTACATCTTTCCCTTCAAGAAGCCTTTCGCTAAGGCTGTTCTTGTGGAATTGGCAAAGGGATATTTGGAAGCCCACAGAATGCTATGGTGAAAAACGGAATATCTTCCGTTGAAAGCTGGAAACGAGCTTTCTGAGAAACTGCTCTGTGTTCTGTTAATTCATCTCACAGAGTTACATCTTTCCCTTCAAGAAGCCTTTCGCTAAGGCTGTTCTTGTGGAATTGGCAAAGGGATATTTGGAAGCCCATAGAGGGCTACGGTGACAAAAGAAATATCTTCCGTTCAAAACTGGAAAGAAGCTTTCTGAGAAAATGCTCTGTGTTCTGTTAATTCATCTCACAGAGTTACATCTTTCCCTTCAAGAAGCCTTTCGCTAAGGCTGTTCTTGTGGAATTGGCAAAGGGATATTGGGAAGCCCATAGAGGGCTATGGTGAAACAGGAAATATCTTCCGTTCAAAACTGGAAAGAAGCTTTCTGAGAAACTGCTCTGTGTTCTGTTAATTCATCTCACAGAGTTACATCTTTCCCTTCAAGAAGCCTTTCGCTAAGGCTGTTCTTGTGGAATTGGCAAAGGGATATTTGGAAGCCCATAGAGGGCTATGGTGAAAAAGGAAATATCTTCAGTTCAAAACTGGAAAGAAGCTTTCTGAGAAACTGCTCTGTGTTCTGTTAATTCATCTCACAGAGTTACATCTTTCCCTTCAAGAAGCCTTTCGCTAAGGCTGTTCTTGTGGAATTGGCAAAGGGATATTGGAAGCCCATAGAGGGCTATGGTGAAACAGGAAATATATTCCGTTCAAAACTGGAAAGAAGCTTTCTGAGAAACTGCTCTGTGTTCTGTTAATTCATCTCACAGAGTTACATCTTTCCCTTCAAGAAGTCGTTCGCTAAGGCTGTTCTTGTGGAATTGGCAGAGGGATATTAGGAAGCCCTTAGAGGGCTATGGTGAAAAAGGAAATATCTTCCTTTCAAAACTGGAAAGAAGCTTTCTGAGAAACTGCTCTGTGTTCTGTTAATTCATCTCACAGAGTTACATCTTTCCCTTCAAGAAGCCTTTCGCTAAGGCTGTTCTTGTGGAATTGGCAAAGGGATATTTGGAAGCCCATAGAGGGCTATGGTGAAACAGGAAATATATTCCGTTCAAAACTGGAAAGAAGCTTTCTGAGAAACTGCTCTGTGTTCTGTTAATTCATCTCACAGAGTTACATCTTTCCCTTCAAGAAGCCTTTCGCTAAGGCTGTTCTTGTGGAATTGGCAAAGGGATATTTGGAAGCCCACAGAATGCTATGGTGAAAAACGGAATATCTTCCGTTGAAAGCTGGAAACGAGCTTTCTGAGAAACTGCTCTGTGTTCTGTTAATTCATCTCACAGAGTTACATCTTTCCCTTCAAGAAGCCTTTCGCTAAGGCTGTTCTTGTGGAATTGGCAAAGGGATATTTGGAAGCCCATAGAGGGCTACGGTGACAAAAGAAATATCTTCCGTTCAAAACTGGAAAGAAGCTTTCTGAGAAAATGCTCTGTGTTCTGTTAATTCATCTCACAGAGTTACATCTTTCCCTTCAAGAAGCCTTTCGCTAAGGCTGTTCTTGTGGAATTGGCAAAGGGATATTGGGAAGCCCATAGAGGGCTATGGTGAAACAGGAAATATCTTCCGTTCAAAACTGGAAAGAAGCTTTCTGAGAAACTGCTCTGTGTTCTGTTAATTCATCTCACAGAGTTACATCTTTCCCTTCAAGAAGCCTTTCGCTAAGGCTGTTCTTGTGGAATTGGCAAAGGGATATTTGGAAGCCCATAGAGGGCTATGGTGAAAAAGGAAATATCTTCAGTTCAAAACTGGAAAGAAGCTTTCTGAGAAACTGCTCTGTGTTCTGTTAATTCATCTCACAGAGTTACATCTTTCCCTTCAAGAAGCCTTTCGCTAAGGCTGTTCTTGTGGAATTGGCAAAGGGATATTGGAAGCCCATAGAGGGCTATGGTGAAACAGGAAATATATTCCGTTCAAAACTGGAAAGAAGCTTTCTGAGAAACTGCTCTGTGTTCTGTTAATTCATCTCACAGAGTTACATCTTTCCCTTCAAGAAGCCTTTCGCTAAGGCTGTTCTTGTGGAATTGGCAAAGGGATATTTGGAAGCCCATAGAGGGCTATGGTGAAAAAGGAAATAACTTCCGTTTAAAACTGGAAAGAAGCTTTCTGAGAAACTGCTCAGTGTTCTTTTAATTCATCTCACAGAGTTACATCTTTCCCTTCAAGAAGCCGTTCGCTAAGGCTGTTCTTGTGGAATTGGCAAAAGGGATATTTGGAAGCCCATAGAGGGCTATGGTGAAAAAGGGAATATCTTCCGTTGAAAGCTGGAAACAAGCTTTCTGAGAAACTGCTCTGTGTTCTGTTAATTCATCTCACAGAGTTACATCTTTCCCTTCAAGAAGCCTTTCGCTAAGGCTGTTCTTGTGGAATTGGCAAAGGGATATTTGGAAGCCCTTAGAGGGGTATGGTGACAAAAGAAATATCTTCCGTTCAAAACTGGAAAGAAGCTTTCTGAGAAACTGCTCTGTGTTCTGTTAATTCATCTCACAGAGTTACATCTTTCCCTTCAAGAAGCCTTGCGCTAAGGCTGTTCTTGTGGAATTGGCAAAGGGATATTTGGAAGCCCATAGAGGGCTATGGTGAAAAAGGAAATATCTTCCGTTCAAAACTGGAAAGAAGCTTTCTGAGAAACTGCTCTGTGTTCTGTTAATTCATCTCACAGAGTTACATCTTTCCCTTCAAGAAGCCTTTCGCTAAGGCTGTTCTTGTGGAATTGGCAAAGGGATATTTGGAAGCCCATAGAGGGCTAAGGTGACAAAAGAAATATCTTCCGTTCAAAACTGGAAAGAAGCTTTCTGAGAAACTGCTCTGTGTTCTATTAATTCATCTCACAGAGTTACATCTTTCCCTTCAAGAAGCCTTTCGCTAAGGCTGTTCTTGTGGAATTGGCAAAATGATATTTGGAAGCCCCTAGAGGGCTATGGTGAAAAAGGCAATATCTTCCGTTCAAAACTGGAAAGAAGCTTTCTGAGAAACTGCTCTGTGTTCTGCTAATTAATCTCACAGAGTTACATCTTTCCCTTCAAAAAAACTTTCGCTAAGGCCGTTCTTGTGGAATTGGAAAAGGGATATTTGGAAGCCCGTAGAGAGCTATTGTGAAAAAGGAATTATCTTCCGTTCAAAACTGGAGAGAAGCTTTCTAGAAACTGCTCTGTGTTCTGTTAATTCATCTCACAGAGTTACATCTTTCCCTTCAAGAAGCCTTTCGCTAAGGCTGTTCTTGTGGAATTTGCAAAGGGATATTTGGAAGCCCATAGAGGGCTATGGTGAAAAAGGAAATATCTTCCGTTCAAAACTGGAAAGAAGCTTTCTGAGAAACTGCTCTGTGTTCTATTAATTCATCTCACAGAGTTACATCTTTCCCTTCAAGAAGCCTTTCGCTAAGGCTGTTCTTGTGGAATTGGCAAAGGGATATTTGGAAGCCCATAGAGGGCTATGGGGAAAAGGAAATATCTTCCGTTCAAAACTGGAAAGAAGCTTTCTGAGAAACTGCTCTGTGTTCTGTTAATTCATCTCACAGAGTTACATCATTCCCTTCAAGAAGCCGTTCGCTAAGGCTGTTCTTGTGGAATTGGCAAAGGTATATTTGGAAGCCCTTAGAGGGCTATGGTGAAAAAGGAAATATCTTCCTTTCAAAACTGGAAAGAAGCTTTCTGAGAAACTGCTCTGTGTTCTGTTAATTCGTCTAACAGAGTTTCATCTTTCCCTTCAAGAAGCCTTTTGCTAAGGCTGTTCTTGTGGAATTGGCAAAGGGATATTTGGAAGCCCATAGAGGGCTATGGTGACAAAAGAAATATCTTCCGTTCAAAACTGGAAAGAAGCTTTCTGAGAAACTGCTCTGTGTTCTATTAATTCATCTCACAGAGTTACATCTTTCCCTTCAAGAAGCCTTTCGCTAAGGCTGTTCTTGTGGAATTGGCAAAGGGATATTTGGAAGCCCATAGAAGGCTATGGTGAAAAAGGAAATATCTTCCGTTCAAAAATGGAAAGAAGCTTTCTGAGAAACTGCTCTGTGATCCGTTAATTCATCTCACAGAGTAACATCTTTCCCTTCAAAAAGCCTTTCGCTAAGGCCGTTCTTGTGGAATTGGAATAGGTATATTTGGAAGCCCGTAGAGGGCTATGGTGAAAAAAGAAATATCTTCCGTTCAAAACTGGAAAGAAGCTTTCTGAGAAACTGCTCTGTGTTCTGTTAATTCATCTCACAGAGTTACATATTTCCCTTCAAGAAGCCTTTCTCTAAGGCTGTTCTTGTGGAATTGGCAAAGGGATATTTGGAAGCCCATAGAGTTCTATGGTGAAAAAGGAAATATCTTCCATTCAAAACTGGAAAGAAGCTTTCTGAGAAACTGCTCTGTGTTCTGTTAATTCATCTAACAGAGTTACATCTTTCCCTTCAAGAAGCCTTTCGCTAAAGCTGTTCTTGTGGAATTGGCAAAGGGATATTTGGAAGCCCATAGAGGGCTATGGTGAAAAAGGAAATATCTACCGTTCAAAACTGGAAAGAAGCTTTCTGAGAAACTGCTCTGTGTTCTGTTAATTCATCTCACAGAGTTACATCTTTCCCTTCAAGAAGCCTTTCGCTAAGGCTGTTCTTGTGGAATTGGCAAAGGGATATTTGGAAGCCCATAGAGGGCTACGGTGAAAAAGGAAATATCTTCCGTTCAAAACTGTAAAGAAGCTTTCTGAGAAACTGCTCTGTGTTCTGTTAATTCATCTCACAGAATTACATCTTTCCCTTCAAAAAGCCTTTCGCTAAGGCCGTTCTTGTGGAATTGGACAAGGGATATTTGGAAGCCCGTAGAGGGCTATGGTGAAAAAGGAAATACCTTCCGTTCAAAACTGGAAAGAAGCTTTCTGAGAAACTGCTCTGTGTTCTGTTAATTCATCTCACAGAGTTACATCTTTCCCTTCAAGAAGCCTTTCGCTAAGGCTGTTCTTGTGGAATTGGCAAAGGGATATTTGGAAGCCCATAGAGGGCTACGGTGAAAAAGGAAATATCTTCCGTTCAAAACTGGAAAGAAGCTTTCTGAGAAACTGATCTGTGTTCTGTTAATTCATCTCACAGAATTACATCTTTCCCTTCAAAAAGCCTTTCGCTAAGGCCGTTCTTGTGGAATTGGACAAGGGATATTTGGAAGCCCGTAGAGGGCTATGGTGAAAAAGGAAATACCTTCCGTTCAAAACTGGAAAGAAGCTTTCTGAGAAACTGCTCTGTGTTCTGTTAATTCATCTCACAGAGTTACATCTTTCCCTTCAAGAAGCCTTTCGCTAAGGCTGTTCTTGTGGAATTGGCAAAGGGATATTAGGAAGCCCATAGACGGCTATGGTGAAAAAGGAAATATCTTCCGTTCAAAACTGGAAAGAAGCTTTCTGAGAAACTGCTCTGTGTTCTGTTAATTCATCTCACAGAGTTACATCTTTCCCTTCAAGAAGCCGTTCGCTAAGGCTGTTCTGGTGGAATTGGCAAAGGGATATTTGGAAGTCCATAGAGGGCTATGGTGAAAAAGGAAATATCTTCCGTTGAAAGCTGGAAAGAAGCTTTCTGAGAAAGTGCGCTGTGTTCTGTTAATTCATCTCACAGAGTTACATCTTTCCCTTCAAGAAGCCTTCCGCTAAGGCTGTTCTTGTGGCATTGGCAAAAGTTTATTTGGAAGCCCATAGACGGCTATGGTGAAAAAGGAAATATCTTCCGTTCCAAACTGGAAAGAAGCTTTCTGAGAAACTGCTCTGTGTTCTGTTAATTCACCTCACAGAGATACATCTTTCCATTCAAGAAGCCTTTCGCTAAGGCTGTTCTTGTCTAATTGGCAATGGGATATTGGGAAGCCCATAGAGGGCTATGGTGAAAAAGGAAATATCTTCCGTTCAAAACTGGAAAGAAGCTTTCTGAGAAACTGCTCTGTGTTCTGTTAATTCATCTCACAGAGTTACATCTTTCCCTTCAAGAAGTCTTTCTCTAAGGCTGTTCTTGTGGAATTGGCAAAGGGATATTTGGAAGTCCATAGAGGGCTATGGTGAAAAAGGAAATATCTTCCGTTCAAAACTGGAAAGAAGCTTTCTGAGAAACTGCTCAGTGTTCTGTTAATTCATCTCACAGAGTTACATCTTTCCCTTCAAGAAGTCGTTCGCTAAGGCTGTTCTTGTGGAATTGGCAGAGGGATATTTGGAAGCCCTTAGAGGGCTATGGTGAAAAAGAAAATATCTTCCTTTCAAAACTGGAAAGAAGCTTTCTGAGAAACTGCTCTGTGTTCTGTTAATTCATCTCACAGAGTTACATCTTTCAATTCAAGAAGCCTTTCGCTAAGGCTGTTCTTGTGTAATTGGAAAAGGGATATTTGGAAGCCCATAGAGGGCTATGGAGAAAAAGGAAATATCTTCCGTTCAAAACTGGAAAGAAGCTTTCTGAGAAACTGCTCTGTTTTCAATTAATTCATCTCACAGAGTTACATCTTTCCCTTCAAGAAGCCTTTTGCTAAGGCTGTTCTTGTGGAATTGGCAAAGGGATATTTGGAAGCCCATAGAAGGCTATGGTGAAAAAGGAAATATCTTCCGTTCAAAACTGGAAAGAAGCTTTCTGAGAAACTGCTCTGTGTTCCGATAATTCATCTCACAGAGTTACATCTTTCCCTTCAAAAAGCCTTTCGCTAAAGCCGTTCTTGTGGAATTGGAAAAGGGATATTTGGAAGCCCATAGAGGGCTATGGTGAAAAAGGAAATATCTTCCGTTCAAAACTGGAAAGAAGCTTTCTGAGAAACTGCTCTGTGTTCTGTTAATTCATCTCACAGAGTTACATCTTTCCCTTCAAGAAGCCTTTCGCTAAGGCTGTTCTTGTAGAATTTGCAAAGGGATATTTGGAAGCCCATAGAGTGCTATGGTGAAAAAAGGAAATATCTTCCGTTCAAAGCTGGAAAGAAGCTTTATGAGAAACTGCTCTGTGTTCTGTTAATTCATCTCACAGAGTTACATCTTTCCCTTCAAGAAGCCTTTCGCTAAGGCTGTTCTTGTGGAATTGGCAAAGGCATATTTGGAAGCCCATAGACGGCTATGGTGAAAAAGGAAATATCTTCGGTTCCAAACTGGAAAGAAGCTTTCTGAGAAACTGCTCTGTGTTGTGTTAATTCATCTCACCGAGTTACATCTTTCCCTTCAAGAAGCCTTTCGCTAAGGCTGTTCTTGTGGAATTGGCAAAGGGATATTTGGAAGCCCATAGAGGGCTACGGTGAAAAAGGAAATATCTTCCGTTCAAAACTGGAAAGAAGCTTTCTGAGAAACTGCTCTGTGTTCTGTTAATTCATCTCACAGAGTTACATCTTTCCCTTCAAGAAGCCTTTCGCTAAGGCTGTTCTTGTGGAATTGGCAAAGGGATATTTGGAAGCCCTTAGAGGGCTATGGTGAAAAAGGAAATATCTTCCGTTCCAAACTGGAAAGAAGCTTTCTGAGAAACTGCTCTGTGTTCTGCTAATTCATCTCACCGAGTTACATCTTTCCCTTCAAGAAGTCGTTCGCTAAGGCTGTTCTTGTAGAATTGGCAGAGGGATATTTGGAAGCCCTTAGAGGGCTATGGTGAAAAAGGAAATATCTTCCTTTCAAAACTGGAAAGAAGCTTTCTGAGAAACTGCTCTGTGTTCTGTTAATTCATCTCACAGAGTTACATCTTTCAATTCAAGAAGCCTTTCGCTAAGGCTGTTCTTGTGGAATTGGCAAAGGGATATTTGGAAGCCCATAGAGGGCTATGGAGAAAAAGGAAATATCTTCCGTTCAAAACTGGAAAGAAGCTTTCTGAGAAACTGCTCTGTTTTCAATTAATTCATCTCACAGAGTTACATCTTTCCCTTCAAGAAGCCTTTCGCTAAGGCTGTTCTTGTGGAATTGGCAAAGGGATATTTGGAAGCCCATAGAAGGCTATGGTGAAAAAGGAAATATCTTCCGTTCAGAACTGGAAAGAAGCTTTCTGAGAAACTGCTCTGTGTTCCGTTAATTCATCTCACAGAGTTACATGTTTCCCTTCAAGCAGTCTTTCGCTAAGGCCGTTCTTGTGGAATTGGAAAAGGGATATTTGGAAGCCCGTAGAGGGCTATGGTGAAAAAGGAAATATCGTCCGTTCAAAACTGGAAAGAGGCTTTCTGAGAAACTGCTCTGTGTTCTGTTAATTCATCTCACAGAGTTACATCTTTCCCTTCCAGAAGCCTTTCGCTAAGGCTGTTCTTGTGGAATTTGCAAAGGGATATTTGGAAGTCCATAGAGGGCTATGGTGAAAAAGGAAATATCTTCCGTTCAAAACTGGAAAGAAGCTTTCTGAGAAACTGCTCAGTGTTCTTTTAATTCATCTCACAGAGTTACATCTTTCCCTTCAAGAAGTCGTTCGCTAAGGCTGTTCTTGTGGAATTGGCAGAGGGATATTAGGAAGCCCTTAGAGGGCTATGGTGAAAAAGGAAATATCTTCCTTTCAAAACTGGAAAGAAGCTTTCTGAGAAACTGCTCTGTGTTCTGTTAATTCACCTCACAGAGTTACATCTTTCCATTCAAGAAGCCTTTCGCTAAGGCTGTTCTTGTGGAATTGGCAAAGGGATATTGGGAAGCCCATAGAAGGCTATGGTGAAAAAGGAAATATCTTCCGTTCAAAACTGGAAAGAAGCTTTCTGAGAAACTGCTCTGTGTTCCGATAATTCATCTCACAGAGTTACATCTTTCCCTTCAAAAAGCCTTTCGCTAAAGCCGTTCTTGTGGAATTGGAAAAGGGATATTTGGAAGCCCATAGAGGGCTATGGTGAAAAAGGAAATACCTTCCGTTCAAAACTGGAAAGAAGCTTTCTGAGAAACTGCTCTGTGTTCTGTTAATTCATCTCACAGAGTTACATCTTTCCCTTCAAGAAGCCTTTCGCTAAGGCTGTTCTTGTAGAATTTGCAAAGGGATATTTGGAAGCCCATAGAGTGCTATGGTGAAAAAAGGAAATATCTTCCGTTCAAAGCTGGAAAGAAGCTTTCTGAGAAACTGCTCTGTGTTCTGTTAATTCATCTCACAGAGTTACATCTTTCCCTTCAAGAAGCCTTTCGCTAAGGCTGTTCTTGTGGAATTGGCAAAGGCATATTTGGAAGCCCATAGACGGCTATGGTGAAAAAGGAAATATCTTCGGTTCCAAACTGGAAAGAAGCCTTCTGAGAAACTGCTCTGTGTTGTGTTAATTCATCTCACCGAGTTACATCTTTCCCTTCAAGAAGCCTTTCGCTAAGGCTGTTCTTGTGGAATTGGCAAAGGGATATTTGGAAGCCCATAGAGGGCTACGGTGAAAAAGGAAATATCTTCCGTTCAAAACTGGAAAGAAGCTTTCTGAGAAACTGCTCTGTGTTCTGTTAATTCATCTCACAGAGTTACATCTTTCCCTTCAAGAAGCCTTTCGCTAAGGCTGTTCTTGTGGAATTGGCAAAGGGATATTTGGAAGCCCTTAGAGGGCTATGGTGAAAAAGGAAATATCTTCCGTTCCAAACTGGAAAGAAGCTTTCTGAGAAACTGCTCTGTGTTCTGCTAATTCATCTCACCGAGTTACATCTTTCCCTTCAAGAAGTCGTTCGCTAAGGCTGTTCTTGTAGAATTGGCAGAGGGATATTTGGAAGCCCTTAGAGGGCTATGGTGAAAAAGGAAATATCTTCCTTTCAAAACTGGAAAGAAGCTTTCTGAGAAACTGCTCTGTGTTCTGTTAATTCATCTCACAGAGTTACATCTTTCAATTCAAGAAGCCTTTCGCTAAGGCTGTTCTTGTGGAATTGGCAAAGGGATATTTGGAAGCCCATAGAGGGCTATGGAGAAAAAGGAAATATCTTCCGTTCAAAACTGGAAAGAAGCTTTCTGAGAAACTGCTCTGTTTTCAATTAATTCATCTCACAGAGTTACATCTTTCCCTTCAAGAAGCCTTTCGCTAAGGCTGTTCTTGTGGAATTGGCAAAGGGATATTTGGAAGCCCATAGAAGGCTATGGTGAAAAAGGAAATATCTTCCGTTCAGAACTGGAAAGAAGCTTTCTGAGAAACTGCTCTGTGTTCCGTTAATTCATCTCACAGAGTTACATGTTTCCCTTCAAGCAGCCTTTCGCTAAGGCCGTTCTTGTGGAATTGGAAAAGGGATATTTGGAAGCCCGTAGAGGGCTATGGTGAAAAAGGAAATATCGTCCGTTCAAAACTGGAAAGAAGCTTTCTGAGAAACTGCTCTGTGTTCTGTTAATTCATCTCACAGAGTTACATCTTTCCCTTCCAGAAGCCTTTCGCTAAGGCTGTTCTTGTGGAATTTGCAAAGGGATATTTGGAAGCCCATAGAGGGCTATGGTGAAAAAGGAAATATCTTCCGTTCAAAACTGGAAAGAAGCTTTCTGAGAAACTGCTCTGTGTTCCGTTAATTCATCTCACAGAGTTACATCTTTCCCTTCAAAAAGCCTTTCGCTAAGGCCGTTCTTGTGGAATTGGAAAAGGGATATTTGGAAGCCCGTAGAGGGCTATGGTGAAAAAGGAAATATCTTCCGTTCAAAACTGGAAAGAAGCTTTCTGAGAAACTGCTCTGTGTTCTGTTAATTCATCTCACAGAGTTACATCTTTCCCTTCAAGAAGTCTTTCTCTAAGGCTGTTCTCGTGGAATTGGCAAAGGGATATTTGGAAGTCCATAGAGGGCTATGGTGAAAAAGGAAATATCTTCCGTTCAAAACTGGAAAGAAGCTTTCTGAGAAACTGCTCAGTGTTCTTTTAATTCATCTCACAGAGTTACATCTTTCCCTTCAAGAAGTCGTTCGCTAAGGCTGTTCTTGTGGAATTGGCAGAGGGATATTAGGAAGCCCTTAGAGGGCTATGGTGAAAAAGGAAATATCTTCCTTTCAAAACTGGAAAGAAGCTTTCTGAGAAACTGCTCTGTGTTCTGTTAATTCACCTCACAGAGTTACATCTTTCCATTCAAGAAGCCTTTCGCTAAGGCTGTTCTTGTGGAATTGGCAAAGGGATATTGGGAAGCCCATAGAGTGCTATGGTGAAAAACGAAATATGTTCCGTTCAAAACTGGAAAGAAGCTTTCTGAGAAACTGCTGTGTGTTCTGTTAATTCATCTCACAGAGTTACATCTTTCCCTTCAAGAAGTCTTTCTCTAAGGCTGTTCTTGTGGAATTGGCAAAGGGATATTTGGAAGTCCATAGAGGGCTATGGTGAAAAAGGAAATATCTTCCGTTCAAAACTGGAAAGAAGCTTTCTGAGAAACTGCTCTGTGTTCTGTTAATTCATCTCACAGAGTTACATCTTTCCCTTCAAGAAGCCGTTCGCTAAGGCTGTTCTTGTGGAATTGGCAAAGGGATATTTGGAAGCCCTTAGAGGGCTATGGTGAAAAAGGAAATATCTTCCTTTCAAAACTGGAAAGAAGCTTTCTGAGAAACTGCTCTGTGTTCTGTTAATTCATCTCACAGGGTTACATCTTTCAATTCAAGAAGCCTTTCGCTAAGGCTGTTCTTGTGGAATTGGCAAAGGGATATTTGGAAGCCCATAAAGGCTATGGTGAAAAAGGAAATATCTTCCGTTCAAAACTGGAAAGAAGCTTTCTGAGAAACTGCTCTGTGTTCCGTTAATTCATCTCACAGAGTTACATCTTTCCCTTCAAAAAGCCTTTCGCTAAGGCCGTTCTTGTGGAATTGGAAAAGGGATATTTGGAAGCCCGTAGAGGGCTATGGTGAAAAAGGAAATATCTTCCGTTCAAAACTGGAAATAAGCTTTCTGAGAAACTGCTCTGTGTTCTGTTAATTCATCTCACAGAGTTACATCTTTCCCTTCAAGAAGCCTTTCGCTAAGGCTGTTCTTGTGGAATTTGCAAAGGGATATTTGGAAGCCCATAGAGGGCTATGGTGAAAAAAGGAAATATCTTCCGTTCAAAACTGGAAAGAAGCTTTCTGAGAAACTGCTCTGTGTTCTGTTAATTCATCTCACAGAGTTACATCTTTCCCTTCAAGAAGCCTTTCGCTAAGGCTGTTCTTGTGGAATTGGCAAAGGGATATTTGGAAGCCCATAGAGGGCTATGGTGAAAAAGGAAATATCTTCCGTTCCAAACTGGAAAGAAGCTTTCTGAGAAACTTCTCTGTGTTGTGTTAATTCATCTCACAGAGTTACATCTTTCCGTTCAAGAAGCCTTTCGCTAAGGCTGTTCTTGTGGAATTGGCAAAGGGATATTTGGAAGCCGATAGAGGGCTATGGTGAAAAAGGAAATATCTTCCGTTCAAAACTGGAAAGAAGCTTTCTGAGAAACTGCTCTGTGTTCTGTTAATTCATCTCACAGAGTTACATCTTTCCCTTCAAGAAGCCTTTCGCTAAGGCTGTTCTTGTGGAATTGGCAAAGGGATAGTTGGAAGCCCATAGACGGCTATGGTGAAAAAGGAAATAACTTCCGTTTAAAACTGGAAAGAAGCTTTCTGAGAAACTGCTCTGTGTTCCGTTAATTCATCTCACAGAGTTACATCTTCCCTTCAAGAAGCCTTTCGCTATGGCTTTTCTTGTGGAATTGGCAAAGGGATATTTGGAAGTCCATAGAGGGCTATGGTGAAAAAGGAAATATCTTCCGTTGAAAGGTGGAAAGAAGCTTTCTGAGAAAGTGCGCTGTGTTCTGTTAATTCATCTCACAGAGTTACATCTTTGCCTTCAAGAAGCCTTTCGCTAAGGCTGTTCTTGTGGAATTGGCAAAGGTTTATTTGGAAGCCCATAGACGGCTTTGGTGAAAAAGGAAATATCTTCCGTTCAAAACTGGAAAGAAGCTTTCTGAGAAACTGCTCTGTGTTCTGTTAATTCACCTCACAGAGTTACATCTTTCCATTCAAGAAGCCTTTCGCTAAGGCTGTTCTTGTGGAATTGGCAAAGGGATATTTGGAAGCCCATAGAGGGCTATGGTGAAAAAGGAAATATCTTCCGTTCAAAACTGGAAAGAAGCTTTCTGAGAAACTGCTCTGTGTTCTGTTAATTCATCTCACAGAGTTACATCTTTCCCTTCAAAAAGCCTTTCGCTAAGGCCGTTCTTGTGGAATTGGACAAGGGATATTTGGAAGCCCGTAGAGGGCTATGGTGAAAAAGGAAATATCTTCCGTTCAAAACTGGAAAGAAGCTTTCTGAGAAACTGCTCTGTGTTCTCTTAATTCATCTCACAGAGTTACATCTTTCCCTTCAAGAAGCCGTTCGCTAAGGCTGTTCTTGTGGAATTGGCAAAGGGATATTTGGAAGTCCATAGAGGGCTATGGTGAAAAAGGAAATATCTTCCGTTGAAAGCTGGAAAGAAGCTTTCTGAGAAAGTGCGCTGTGTTCTGTTAATTCATCTCACAGAGTTGCATCTTGCCCTTCAAGAAGCCTTTCGCTAAGGCTGTTCTTGTGGCATTGGCAAAGGTTTATTTGGAAGGCCATAGACGGCTATGGTGAAAAAGGAAATATATTCCGTTCCAAACTGGAAAGAAGCTTTCTGAGAAACTGCTCTGTGTTCTGTTAATTCACCTCACAGAGTTACATCTTTCCATTCAAGAAGCCTTTCGCTAAGGCTGTTCTTGTGGAATTGGCAATGGGATATTGGGAAGCCCATAGAGGGCTATGGTGAAAAAGGAAATATCTTCCGTTCAAAACTGGAAAGAAGCTTTCTGAGAAACTGCTCTGTGTTCTGTTAATTCATCTCACAGAGTTACATCTTTCCCTTCAAGAAGTCTTTCTCTAAGGCTGTTCTCGTGGAATTGGCAAAGGGATATTTGGAAGTCCATAGAGGGCTATGGTGAAAAAGGAAATATCTTCCGTTCAAAACTGGAAAGAAGCTTTCTGAGAAACTGCTCAGTGTTCTTTTAATTCATCTCACAGAGTTACATCTTTCCCTTCAAGAAGTCGTTCGCTAAGGCTGTTCTTGTGGAATTGGCAGAGGGATATTTGGAAGCCCTTAGAGGGCTATGGTGAAAAAGGAAATATCTTCCGTTCAAAACTGGAAAGAAGCTTTCTGAGAAACTGCTCTGTGTTCTGTTAATTCATCTCACAGAGTTACATCTTTCAATTCAAGAAGCCTTTCGCTAAGGCTGTTCTTGTGGAATTGGCAAAGGGATATTTGGAAGCCCATAGAGGGCTATGGAGAAAAAGGAAATATCTTCCGTTCAAAACTGGAAAGAAGCTTTCTGAGAAACTGCTCTATTTTCAATTAATTCATCTCACAGAGTTACATCTTTCCCTTCAAGAAGCCTTTCGCTAAGGCTGTTCTTGTGGAATTGGCAAAGGGATATTTGGAAGCCCATAAAGGCTATGGTGAAAAAGGAAATATCTTCCGTTCAAAACTGGAAAGAAGCTTTCTGAGAAATTGCTCTGTGTTCCGTTAATTCATCTCACAGAGTTACATCTTTCCCTTCAAGAAGCCGTTCGCTAAGGCTGTTCTTGTGGAATTGGCAAAGGGATATTTGGAAGTCCATAGAGGGCTATGGTGAAAAAGGAAATATCTTCCGTTGAAAGCTGGAAAGAAGCTTTCTGAGAAAGTGCGCTGTGTTCTGTTAATTCATCTCACAGAGTTACATCTTGCCCTTCAAGAAGCCTTTCGCTAAGGCTGTTCTTGTGGCATTGGCAAAGGTTTATTTGGAAGCCCATAGACGGCTATGGTGAAAAAGGAATTATCTTCCGTTCCAAACTGGAAAGAAGCTTTCTGAGAAACTGCTCTGTGTTCTGTTAATTCACCTCACAGAGTTACATCTTTCCATTCAAGAAGCCTTTCGCTAAGGCTGTTCTTGTGGAATTGGCAATGGGATATTGGGAAGCCCATAGTGGGCTATGGTGAAAAAGGAAATATCTTCCGTTCAAAACTGGAAAGAAGCTTTCTGAGAAACTGCTCTGTGTTCTGTTAATTCATCTCACAGAGTTACATCTTTCCCTTCAAGAAGTCTTTCTCTAAGGCTGTTCTCGTGGAATTGGCAAAGGGATATTTGGAAGTCCATAGAGGGCTATGGTGAAAAAGGAAATATCTTCCGTTCAAAACTGGAAAGAAGCTTTCTGAGAAACTGCTCTATTTTCAATTAATTCATCTCACAGAGTTACATCTTTCCCTTCAAGAAGCCTTTCGCTAAGGCTGTTCTTGTGGAATTGGCAAAGGGATATTTGGAAGCCCATAAAGGCTATGGTGAAAAAGGAAATATCTTCCGTTCAAAACTGGAAAGAAGCTTTCTGAGAAATTGCTCTGTGTTCCGTTAATTCATCTCACAGAGTTACATCTTTCCCTTCAAAAAGCCTTTCGCTAAGGCCGTTCTTGTGGAATTGGAAAAGGGATATTTGGAAGCCCGTAGAGGGCTATGGTGAAAAAGGAAATATCTTCCGTTCAAAACTGGAAAGAAGCTTTCTGAGAAACTGCTCTGTGTTCTGTTAATTCATCTCACAGAGTTACATCTTTCCCTTCAAGAAGCCTTTCGCTAAGGCTGTTCTTGTGGAATTTGCAAAGGGATATTTGGAAGCCCATAGAGGGCTATGGTGAAAAAAGGAAATATCTTCCGTTCAAAACTGGAAAGAAGCTTTCTGAGAAACTGCTCTGTGTTCTGTTAATTCATCTCACAGAGTTACATCTTTCCCTTCAAGAAGCCTTTCGCTAAGGCTGTTCTTGTGGAATTGGCAAAGGGATATTTGGAAGCCCATAGAGGGCTATGGTGAAAAAGGAAATATCTTCCGTTCCAAACTGGAAAGAAGCTTTCTGAGAAACTTCTCTGTGTTGTGTTAATTCATCTCACAGAGTTACATCTTTCCCTTCAAGAAGCCTTTCGCTAAGGCTGTTCTTGTGGAATTGGCAAAGGGATATTTGGAAGCCCATAGAGGGCTATGGTGAAAAAGGAAATATCTTCCGTTCCAAACTGGAAAGAAGCTTTCTGAGAAACTTCTCTGTGTTGTGTTAATTCATCTCACAGAGTTACATCTTTCCCTTCAAGAAGCCGTTCGCTAAGGCTGTTCTTGTGGAATTGGCAAAGGGATATTTGGAAGCCCTTAGAGGGCTATGGTGAAAAAGGAAATATCTTCCTTTCAAAACTGGAAAGAAGCTTTCTGAGAAACTGCTCTGTGTTCTGTTAATTCGTCTCACAGAGTTACATCTTTCCCTTCAAGAAGCCTTTCGCTAAGGCTGTTCTTGTGGAATTGGCAAAGGGATATTTGGAAGCCCATAGAGGGCT
Source organism: Chlorocebus sabaeus (assembly GCF_047675955.1). NCBI lineage: Eukaryota > Metazoa > Chordata > Mammalia > Primates > Cercopithecidae > Chlorocebus > Chlorocebus sabaeus. Next base: position 8,331 of record NW_027327531.1, on the reverse strand, counting down.
ATGGTGACAAAAGAAATATCTTCCGTTCAAAACTGGAAAGAAGTTTTCTGAGAAACTGCTCTGTGTTCTATTAATTCATCTCACAGAGTTACATCTTTCCCTTCAAGAAGCCTTTCGCTAAGGCTGTTCTTGTGGAATTGGCAAAGGGATATTTGGAAGCCCATAGAAGGCTACGGTGAAAAAGGAAATATCTTCCGTTCAAAAATGGAAAGAAGCTTTCTGAGAAACTGCTCTGTGATCCGTTAATTCATCTCACAGAGTAACATCTTTCCCTTCAAAAAGCCTTTCGCTAAGGCCGTTCTTGTGGAATTGGAATAGGTATATTTGGAAGCCCGTAGAGGGCTATGGTGAAAAAGGAAATATCTTCCGTTCAAAATTGGAAAGAAGCTTTCTGAGAAACTGCTCTGTGTTCTGTTAATTCATCTCACAGAGTTACATATTTCCCTTCAAGAAGCCTTTCTCTAAGGCTGTTCTTGTGGAATTGGCAAAGGGATATTTGGAAGCCCATAGAGTTCTATGGTGAAAAAGGAAATATCTTCCATTCAAAACTGGAAAGAAGCTTTCTGAGAAACTGCTCTGTGTTCTGTTAATTCATCTAACAGAGTTACATCTTTCCCTTCAAGAAGCCTTTCGCTAAAGCTGTTCTTGTGGAATTGGCAAAGGGATATTTGGAAGCCCATAGAGGGCTATGGTGAAAAAGGAAATATCTACCGTTCAAAACTGGAAAGAAGCTTTCTGAGAAACTGCTCTGTGTTCTGTTAATTCATCTCACAGAGTTACATCTTTCCCTTCAAGAAGCCTTTCGCTAAGGCTGTTCTTGTGGAATTGGCAAAGGGATATTTGGAAGCCCATAGAGGGCTACGGTGAAAAAGGAAATATCTTCCGTTCAAAACTGGAAAGAAGCTTTCTGAGAAACTGCTCTGTGTTCTGTTAATTCATCTCACAGAATTACATCTTTCCCTTCAAAAAGCCTTTCGCTAAGGCCGTTCTTGTGGAATTGGACAAGGGATATTTGGAAGCCCGTAGAGGGCTATGGTGAAAAAGGAAATACCTTCCGTTCAAAACTGGAAAGAAGCTTTCTGAGAAACTGCTCTGTGTTCTGTTAATTCATCTCACAGAGTTACATCTTTCCCTTCAAGAAGCCTTTCGCTAAGGCCGTTCTTGTGGAATTGGAATAGGTATATTTGGAAACCCGTAGAGGGCTATGGTGAAAAAGGAAATATCTTCCGTTCAAAACTGGAAAGAAGCTTTCTGAGAAACTGCTCTGTGTTCTGTTAATTCATCTCACAGAGTTACATCTTTCCCTTCAAGAAGCCTTTCGCTAAGGCTGTTCTTGTGGAATTGGCAAAGGGATATTTGGAAGCCCATAGAGTTCTATGGTGAAAAAGGAAATATCTTCCATTCAAAACTGGAAAGAAGCTTTCTGAGAAACTGCTCTGTGTTCTGTTAATTCATCTCACAGAGTTACATCTTTCCCTTCAAGAAGCCTTTCGCTAAAGCTGTTCTTGTGGAATTGGCAAAGGGATATTTGGAAGCCCATAGTGGGCTATGGTGAAAAAGGAAATATCTACCGTTCAAAACTGGAAAGAAGCTTTCTGAGAAACTGCTCTGTGTTCTGTTAATTCATCTCACAGAGTTACATCTTTCCCTTCAAGAAGCCTTTCGCTAAGGCTGTTCTTGTGGAATTGGAAAAGGGATATTTGGAAGCCCATAGAGGGCTACGGTGAAAAAGGAAATATCTTCCGTTCAAAACTGGAAAGAAGCTTTCTGAGAAACTGATCTGTGTTCTGTTAATTCATCTCACAGAATTACATCTTTCCCTTCAAAAAGCCTTTCGCTAAGGCCGTTCTTGTGGAATTGGACAAGGGATATTTGGAAGCCCGTAGAGGGCTATGGTGAAAAAGGAAATACCTTCCGTTCAAAACTGGAAAGAAGCTTTCTGAGAAACTGCTCTGTGTTCTGTTAATTCATCTCACAGAGTTACATCTTTCCCTTCAAGAAGCCTTTCGCTAAGGCTGTTCTTGTGGAATTGGCAAAGGGATATTAGGAAGCCCATAGACGGCTATGGTGAAAAAGGAAATATCTTCCGTTCAAAACTGGAAAGAAGCTTTCTGAGAAACTGCTCTGTGTTCTGTTAATTCATCTCACAGAGTTACATCTTTCCCTTCAAGAAGCCGTTCGCTAAGGCTGTTCTGGTGGAATTGGCAAAGGGATATTTCGAACTCCCCAGAGGGCTATGGTGAAAAAGGAAATATCTTCCGTTGAAAGCTGGAAAGAAGCTTTCTGAGAAAGTGCGCTGTGTTCTGTTAATTCATCTCACAGAGTTACATCTTTCCCTTCAAGAAGCCTTTCGCTAAGGCTGTTCTTGTGGCATTGGCAAAAGTTTATTTGGAAGCCCATAGACGGCTATGGTGAAAAAGGAAATATCTTCCGTTCCAAACTGGAAAGAAGCTTTCTGAGAAACTGCTCTGTGTTCTGTTAATTCACCTCACACAGTTACATCTTTCCATTCAAGAAGCCTTTCGCTAAGGCTGTTCTTGTCTAATTGGCAATGGGATATTGGGAAGCCCATAGAGGGCTATGGTGAAAAAGGAAATATCTTCCGTTCAAAACTGGAAAGAAGCTTTCTGAGAAACTGCTCTGTGTTCTGTTAATTCATCTCACAGAGTTACATCTTTCCCTTCAAGAAGTCTTTCTCTAAGGCTGTTCTTGTGGAATTGGCAAAGGGATATTTGGAAGTCCATAGAGGGCTATGGTGAAAAAGGAAATATCTTCCGTTCAAAACTGGAAAGAAGCTTTCTGAGAAACTGCTCAGTGTTCTTTTAATTCATCTCACAGAGTTACATCTTTCCCTTCAAGAAGTCGTTCGCTAAGGCTGTTCTTGTGGAATTGGCAGAGGGATATTTCGAAGCCCTTAGAGGGCTATGGTGAAAAAGGAAATATCTTCCTTTCAAAACTGGAAAGAAGCTTTCTGAGAAACTGCTCTGTGTTCTGTTAATTCATCTCACAGAGTTACATCTTTCAATTCAAGAAGCCTTTCGCTAAGGCTGTTCTTGTGGAATTGGCAAAGGGATATTTGGAAGCCCATAGAGGGCTATGGAGAAAAAGGAAATATCTTCCGTTCAAAACTGGAAAGAAGCTTTCTGAGAAACTGCTCTATTTTCAATTAATTCATCTCACAGAGTTACATCTTTCCCTTCAAGAAGCCTTTCGCTAAGGCTGTTCTTGTGGAATTGGCAAAGGGATATTTGGAAACCCATAAAGGCTATGGTGAAAAAGGAAATATCTTCCGTTCAAAACTGGAAAGAAGCTTTCTGAGAAATTGCTCTGTGTTCCGTTAATTCATCTCACAGAGTTACATCTTTCCCTTCAAAAAGCCTTTCGCTAAGGCCGTTCTTGTGGAATTGGAAAAGGGATATTTGGAAGCCCGTAGAGGGCTATGGTGAAAAAGGAAATATCTTCCGTTCAAAACTGGAAAGAAGCTTTCTGAGAAACCTCTCTGTGTTCTGTTAATTCATCTCACAGAGTTACATCTTTCCCTTCAAGAAGCCTTTCGCTAAGGCTGTTCTTGTGGAATTTGCAAAGGGATATTTGGAAGCCCATAGAGGGCTATGGTGAAAAAAGGAAATATCTTCCGTTCAAAACTGGAAAGAAGCTTTCTGAGAAACTGCTCTGTGTTCTGTTAATTCATCTCACAGAGTTACATCTTTCCCTTCAAGAAGCCTTTCGCTAAGGCTGTTCTTGTGGAATTGGCAAAGGGATATTTGGAAGCCCATAGAGGGCTATGGTGAAAAAGGAAATATCTTCCGTTCCAAACTGGAAAGAAGCTTTCTGAGAAACTTCTCTGTGTTGTGTTAATTCATCTCACAGAGTTACATCTTTCCCTTCAAGAAACCGTTCGCTAAGGCTGTTCTTGTGGAATTGGCAAAGGGATATTTGGAAGCCCTTAGAGGGCTATGGTGAAAAAGGAAATATCTTCCTTTCAAAACTGGAAAGAAGCTTTCTGAGAAACTGCTCTGTGTTCTGTTAATTCGTCTCACAGAGTTACATCTTTCCCTTCAAGAAGCCTTTCGCTAAGGCTGTTCTTGTGGAATTGGCAAAGGGATATTTGGAAGCCCATAGAGGGCTATGGTGACAAAAGAAATATCTTCCGTTCAAAACTGGAAAGAAGTTTTCTGAGAAACTGCTCTGTGTTCTATTAATTCATCTCACAGAGTTACATCTTTCCCTTCAAGAAGCCTTTCGCTAAGGCTGTTCTTGTGGAATTGGCAAAGGGATATTTGGAAGCCCATAGAAGGCTATGGTGAAAAAGGAAATATCTTCCGTTCAAAAATGGAAAGAAGCTTTCTGAGAAACTGCTCTGTGATCCGTTAATTCATCTCACAGAGTAACATCTTTCCCTTCAAAAAGCCTTTCGCTAAGGCCGTTCTTGTGGAATTGGAATAGGTATATTTGGAAGCCCGTAGAGGGCTATGGTGAAAAAGGAAATATCTTCCGTTCAAAACTGGAAAGAAGCTTTCTGAGAAACTGCTCTGTGTTCTGTTAATTCATCTCACAGAGTTACATATTTCCCTTCAAGAAGCCTTTCTCTAAGGCTGTTCTTGTGGAATTGGCAAAGGGATATTTGGAAGCCCATATAGTTCTATGGTGAAAAAGGAAATATCTTCCATTCAAAACTGGAAAGAAGCTTTCTGAGAAACTGCTCTGTGTTCTGTTAATTCATCTAACAGAGTTACATCTTTCCCTTCAAGAAGCCTTTCGCTAAAGCTGTTCTTGTGGAATTGGCAAAGGGATATTTGGAAGCCCATAGAGGGCTATGGTGAAAAAGGAAATATCTACCGTTCAAAACTGGAAAGAAGCTTTCTGAGAAACTGCTCTGTGTTCTGTTAATTCATCTCACAGAGTTACATCTTTCCCTTCAAGAAGCCTTTCGCTAAGGCTGTTCTTGTGGAATTGGCAAAGGGATATTTGGAAGCCCATAGAGGGCTACGGTGAAAAAGGAAATATCTTCCGTTCAAAACTGGAAAGAAGCTTTCTGAGAAACTGCTCTGTGTTCTGTTAATTCATCTCACAGAATTACATCTTTCCCTTCAAAAAGCCTTTCGCTAAGGCCGTTCTTGTGGAATTGGACAAGGGATATTTGGAAGCCCGTAGAGGGCTATGGTGAAAAAGGAAATACCTTCCGTTCCAAACTGGAAAGAAGCTTTCTGAGAAACTGCTCTGTGTTCTGTTAATTCATCTCACAGAGTTACATCTTTCCCTTCAAGAAGCCGTTCGCTAAGGCTGTTCTGGTGGAATTCGCAAAGGGATATTTGGAAGTCCATAGAGGGCTATGGTGAAAAAGGAAATATCTTCCGTTGAAAGCTGGAAAGAAGCTTTCTGAGAAAGTGCGCTGTGTTCTGTTAATTCATCTCACAGAGTTACATCTTTCCCTTCAAGAAGCCTTTCGCTAAGGCTGTTCTTGTGGCATTGGCAAAAGTTTATTTGGAAGCCCATAGACGGCTATGGTGAAAAAGGAAATATCTTCCGTTCCAAACTGGAAAGAAGCTTTCTGAGAAACTGCTCTGTGTTCTGTTAATTCACCTCACAGAGTTACATCTTTCCATTCAAGAAGCCTTTCGCTAAGGCTGTTCTTGTCTAATTGGCAATGGGATATTGGGAAGCCCATAGATGGCTATGGTGAAAAAGGAAATATCTTCCGTTCAAAACTGGCAAGAAGCTTTCTGAGAAACTGCTCTGTGTTCTGTTAATTCATCTCACAGAGTTACATCTTTCCCTTCAAGAAGTCTTTCTCTAAGGCTGTTCTTGTGGAATTGGCAAAGGGATATTTGGAAGTCCATAGAGGGCTATGGTGAAAAAGGAAATATCTTCCGTTCAAAACTGGAAAGAAGCTTTCTGAGAAACTGCTCAGTGTTCTGTTAATTCATCTCACAGAGTTACATCTTTCCCTTCAAGAAGTCGTTCGCTAAGGCTGTTCTTGTGGAATTGGCAGAGGGATATTTGGAAGCCCTTAGAGGGCTATGGTGAAAAAGAAAATATCGTCCTTTCAAAACTGGAAAGAAGCTTTCTGAGAAACTGCTCTGTGTTCTGTTAATTCATCTCACAGAGTTACATCTTTCAATTCAAGAAGCCTTTCGCTAAGGCTGTTCTTGTGTAATTGGAAAAGGGATATTTGGAAGCCCATAGAGGGCTATGGAGAAAAAGGAAATATCTTCCGTTCAAAACTGGAAAGAAGCTTTCTGAGAAACTGCTCTGTTTTCAATTAATTCATCTCACAGAGTTACATCTTTCTCTTCAAGAAGCCTTTCGCTAAGGCTGTTCTTGTGGAATTGGCAAAGGGATATTTGGAAGCCCATAGAAGGCTATGGTGAAAAAGGAAATATCTTCCGTTCAAAACTGGAAAGAAGCTTTCTGAGAAACTGCTCTGTGTTCCGATAATTCATCTCACAGAGTTACATCTTTCCCTTCAAAAAGCCTTTCGCTAAGGCCGTTCTTGTGGAATTGGAAAAGGGATATTTGGAAGCCCATAGAGGGCTATGGTGAAAAAGGAAATATCTTCCGTTCAAAACTGGAAAGAAGCTTTCTGAGAAACTGCTCTGTGTTCTGTTAATTCATCTCACAGAGTTACATCTTTCCCTTCAAAAGCCTTTCGCTAAGGCTGTTCTTGTGGAATTTGCAAAGGGATATTTGGAAGCCCATAGAGGGCTATGGTGAAAAAGGAAATATCTTCCGTTGAAAGCTGGAAAGAAGCTTTCTGAGAAAGTGCGCTGTGTTCTGTTAATTCATCTCACAGAGTTACATCTTGCCCTTCAAGAAGCCTTTCGCTAAGGCTGTTCTTGTGGCATTGGCAAAGGTTTATTTGGAAGCCCATAGACGGCTATGGTGAAAAAGGAAATATCTTCCGTTCCAAACTGGAAAGAAGCTTTCTGAGAAACTGCTCTGTGTTCTGTTAATTCACCTCACAGAGTTACATCTTTCCATTCAAGAAGCCTTTCGCTAAGGCTGTTCTTGTGGAATTGGCAATGGGATATTGGGAAGATCATAGAGGGCTATGGTGAAAAAGGAAATATCTTCCGTTCAAAACTGGAAAGAAGCTTTCTGAGAAACTGCTCTGTGTTCTGTTAATTCATCTCACAGAGTTACATCTTTCCCTTCAAGAAGTCTTTCTCTAAGGCTGTTCTCGTGGAATTGGCAAAGGGATATTTGGAAGTCCATAGAGGGCTATGGTGAAAAAGGAAATATCTTCCGTTCAAAACTGGAAAGAAGCTTTCTGAGAAACTGCTCAGTGTTCTTTTAATTCATCTCACAGAGTTACATCTTTCCCTTCAAGAAGTCGTTCGCTAAGGCTGTTCTTGTGGAATTGGCAGAGGGATATTTCGAAGCCCTTAGAGGGCTATGGTGAAAAAGGAAATATCTTCCTTTCAAAACTGGAAAGAAGCTTTCTGAGAAACTGCTCTGTGTTCTGTTAATTCATCTCACAGAGTTACATCTTTCAATTCAAGAAGCCTTTCGCTAAGGCTGTTCTTGTGGAATTGGCAAAGGGATATTTGGAAGCCCATAGAGGGCTATGGAGAAAAAGGAAATATCTTCCGTTCAAAACTGGAAAGAAGCTTTCTGAGAAACTGCTCTATTTTCAATTAATTCATCTCACAGAGTTACATCTTTCCCTTCAAGAAGCCTTTCGCTAAGGCTGTTCTTGTGGAATTGGCAAAGGGATATTTGGAAGCCCATAAAGGCTATGGTGAAAAAGGAAATATCTTCCGTTCAAAACTGGAAAGAAGCTTTCTGAGAAATTGCTGTGTGTTCCGTTAATTCATCTCACAGAGTTACATCTTTCCCTTCAAAAAGCCTTTCGCTAAGGCCGTTCTTGTGGAATTGGAAAAGGGATATTTGGAAGCCCGTAGAGGGCTATGGTGAAAAAGGAAATATCTTCCGTTCAAAACTGGAAAGAAGCTTTCTGAGAAACTGCTCTGTGTTCTGTTAATTCATCTCACAGAGTTACATCTTTCCCTTCAAGAAGCCTTTCGCTAAGGCTGTTCTTGTGGAATTGGCAAAGGGATATTTGGAAGCCCATAGAGGGCTATGGTGAAAAAGGAAATATCTTCCGTTCCAAACTGGAAAGAAGCTTTCTGAGAAACTTCTCTGTGTTGTGTTAATTCATCTCACAGAGTTACATCTTTCCCTTCAAGAAGCCGTTCGCTAAGGCTGTTCTTGTGGAATTGGCAAAGGGATATTTGGAAGCCCTTAGAGGGCTATGGTGAAAAAGGAAATATCTTCCTTTCAAAACTGGAAAGAAGCTTTCTGAGAAACTGCTCTGTGTTCTGTTAATTC